>NC_035448.2:86363192-86686728 GCF_002127325.2 Helianthus annuus
GAATGATTTTGTCAGTTGTTTCTTGTACTATCTCAGGTCCGGATAATTGCTTTTCCCCAATTTCTGCCCAACAGACTGGGGTTCTGCACTTTCGTCCATAAAGTGCTTCGAATGGTGCAGTATTGATACTTGTGTGATAACTGTTATTATAAGAAAATTCTATTAAAGGTAAGTGATCATCCCAGTTACCTCCGAAATCAATTACACAAGCTCTAAGCATGTCTTCCATTGTCTGGATTGTCCTTTCACTTTGCCCGTCTGTTTGAGGATGATAAGCTGTGCTTAAATTCAACTTAGTTCCCATTGCCTTTTGGAAACTTGACCAAAAATGAGAAGTAAAACGGCTATCTCTATCAGAAACAATTGATAAAGGAATGCCATGTAAAGAAACGATTTCATTTACATACAATTTAGCTAATTGTTCCATACTAATGGTTTCCTTCATTGGTAGGAAATGAGCTGACTTGGTTAACCTATCTACAATCACCCAGATTGCATTATTACCTTTTCTTGTTTTGGGTAATTTGGTAACAAAATCCATTGGTATCAATTCCCATTTCCAAACTGGCATTTCTAATTGTTGTAACAAACCTGAGGGTTTCTGATGTTCAGCTTTAACTTGTGAGCAAGTTAAACATTTAGAAACATAGGCTGCTATATCCTTTTTCATTCCTATCCACCAGAAATTTTTCCTTAAATCCTGGTACATTTTATCATTTCCTGGATGCATCGTATATTTAGATTTATGAGCTTCTTCTAATATACGGTGACGTAAATTTCCTAATTTAGGTATCCACATTCTCTTTTTATGGAACATCCAAATTCCACCCGTTCCTTGTTTTTTTTTTGGGTAAAGGTTACCCCGGTGATTCTATTAAAATGCAACCGCAATTAAGTACAAGTAGTGAGGATGTGTTCCACACTAGTTCATATACAGGACATGCCCCATATATGTAAAACATAACAAAAACCAACGATCTATAACACCCCATAACCTAGTCTACTATACATCAAGTCACGACATCTAGCAGACAAAACAATGCAAAAACACAAATCATAGTCTCAACCACCATCATCAAAAATAAAATGGCCACAAAACAGCAGCCCCTTCAGACGAAAAGCAGACAGCCTATCCATTAGAGAACTTGGAAGAAGAGGTGCTTGCCCCTGCTTTCGAAGAAAAAGGATGAGTACCCGATGTCATAAATGCACTAGTTTCATTGTAGACTTCTTCAACCTCTTCCTCATCCGATTCCTGTCTGTTATTCGACGGTTTTTTCTCAACTCGACCCACCGTGCTACCTCCCTGATTACCAGTATCATCCTTTAGAATGTCAAAGGGGTTAGACGTTGAAACCTGATTCTGCATCGGACTCTTTGAGGACGATTTTGGTTTAGGGTTGGCAACTGGCCTGTACACTAACTTAGGCTTCTGATTTTTCATATGGATGCCTTGGTTGTTCACTTTCTTCTTCTTGCCCTCTACAACCTGAAAATCATCATTATTTTTTTCAGCATCCCCACTTGGAGTTACCTGAGGGTTCTTCGGGCACGAGCTGTCATCATGGCCAAATACACAACAAGAGGAGCACCTAAGAGGCTCCCAATCATATTCAATCTTGACCTCCACCTTTGAATACCCACTACCATCCATAGATGGGATAGCAACAGTAACACTTTTTTTTAATTCAGCCCCCGCTTGCACTTCAATAAGCGCTCTAGCATGGCTGCTCCTTCCCCAAGATTCAGCACACATCGAGGCAGTATACGTATCCAACATCTTAGGTGTCCCAATCATAGAGGCAACCAAGCTAAGCCCATCCTCAGTAAATGCCGCTAGCGGCACATCATGCATCTTGACCCAAACTGGAACCACATTAATATCCTCTTTTTCCATCTTTATAGAGGGCGACCATTCCTTCAAAATTATGGGAACACTTCTGATTAACCAAGGCCCATCCTCTAGCATTTGATTCATCCCTTTCTTAGAAGTAAACTTAAAGAAAAAGAACCCATTTGCATTCATCATGAGACGGGAAAGACCATATTTCACCCAGTTGTTTTTTTGCAAAGTAATCGACCACAGGAAATGCCAACCGTTTACCCAGAAAATATCCAAACAAAGTGTTAGCATACCTATCAGTAACTTGTTGAACCGACGACAATGGAATAACAACATCAGCCCCATCAACTTTCTCAGCAGATTCCATCGCCCGAAAATTCACTTTAACCTTCTCCTGTATTCTTTACAATGTGAGCAAAGGAAACAGGACTTGCAGTTCCCAAAGTACGTGCTTTACCGTGAGCAGCCCTGTTGTCAGCCGAAAAAGATGCACCAAGTAGATCTGATTTTGGCGAAAACTTGCTAGGGTAATCCCAAAAATTGTCAGACTTATCAACATCCCGTTTTTCCAAACGAACCGGAACTGTGGCCTTGGTGAGATCATCAATGATATTTGAAGACTTAGGGTCACTTTGTGTTCCAATCGTTACACCACGCTTTGGCTGCAAAGTGTTCCCATCAACATCAAGAAACCGTGCAGCAATCTCTTCAAACGATAATCGCGGCTTCCCACGAATATCTTGTTGGTTTCCACCAGAACAATTAAGATCACCCATTACAATATTGACAAACCCTAATCGCCGTCAACAGAAATTCAGCAAAAGGCAGCCGTGACAAACACCGAATCAGAACCCTAACCGCCGTCAAGCTGAAAAAACGAAGTGTGTTGCAATCAGAAGTGTGTTCCATCCGTTCCTTGTTCTAACTCCTTAATCATTCCTTTTAATTTTTCAGTATCTTCCTTGATTACTGATTCTTGGACTTTCCTAATCTGATCGTTTAAATCTACTTGTAGATTTAATTTAAAAGAACGTACCCTTTTTGGCTTTTCGTGATACTTTCGACTTAAAGCATCAGCCACCACATTGGCTTTTCCTGCATGATACTGGATATCACAATCATAATCGCTAAGCAATTCCATCCAGCGTCTTTGTCGCATATTCAACTCTTTTTGCCCAAAAACATACCTTAAGCTCTTATGATCTGTGAATATGGTAAACTTACTACCATAAAGATAATGTCTCCAAATTTTAAGGGCAAAAATTATGGCTCCTAATTCCAAATCATGGGTTGAATAATTCTCTTCATGATTCTTAAGCTGTCTAGAGGCGTAAGCTATAACCTTTTGATGTTGCATCAAAACACATCCATAACCTAACTTAGAAGCATCACAATAGACTACAAAGTCTTCAGTTCCTTCTGGTAATGCTAGTATGGGTGCATGGGTCAATCTTTGCTTAAGGATTCTAAAGGCTTCTTCTTGTTTTGGTCCCCATTCAAACTTAATAGATTTACAGGTTAACTTAGTTAAAGGAATGGCTATCCTAGAAAAATCTCGAATAAATCTTCTATAATAACCGGCCAATCCTAAGAAACTTCTAACCTCGGTTGGTGACTCAGGGGTTTTCCATTTGATAATCGCCTCGATCTTTATTGGATCTACATGAATTCCTTCATGATTAACTAAATGTCCGAGAAATTGTACCTGTTCTAACCAAAACTCGCACTTTGAAAACTTAGCATAAAGCTTTTCTTTTCTTAATAAACTTAGAAGTAAGTGCAAGTGCTTTGCATGCTCCTCTTTACTTTTAGAGTAAATTAGAATATCATCTATGAATACAATTATGAATTTATCCAAATATGGCTTACATATTCGGTTCATCATGTCCATAAATGCGGCTGGGGCATTGGTTAAACCAAATGGCATGACAGTAAATTCATAATGACCATACCTTGTTCTGAATGCGGTTTTAGGAATGTCCTCTTCATGTACCTTTAATTGATGATATCCTGATCTTAAATCGATTTTAGAGAAAAAGCGAGCTCCTTGAAGTTGATCAAACAAATCATCAATCCTCGGTAATGGATACCGATTCTTAATCGTGACTTTGTTTAATTCACAGTAGTCAATGCACATACCCATTGATCCGTCCTTCTTTTTGACGAACAATATCGGTGCTCCCCATGGCGATGAACTTGGTTGTATGAATCCTTTCTCTAACAATTCGTCTAATTGTTTCTTTAGTTCTTGCATTTCGACGGGTGCCAAACGGTAAGGTGCTTTGGCAATTGGTGCTGTCCCTGGTAGCAGGTGAATTCTGAATTCAACTTCCCTGTCTGGTGGTAGTCCTGGCAATTCTTCTGGAAAGACATCTGAAAACTGGGACACTACTGGAATGTCGTTTAATTCTTTTCCTTTAGTGTTAGTGATCATAGAAATCAAATACACTATAGATCCTTTTCTTATACAGCTTGCAGTTTTCATCATAGAGATGAATTTAGTGGATCTAGATGGTTTATCTCCTTTAATTGTGATCTTTTCACCCTTTGGTGACTTTATTTGAATTGACATTTGATCACATAAAATACTAGCTTTATTGGCTATTAACCAATCCATTCCTAACACAACATCGAATCCAGCCAGATTCATTGGGAAAAGGTTTGCAATAAATTTTTGATTAAAAATTTCTATTCTTGCTCCCTGCAGGATTTCAGAAATCCTAACGGTTTCTCCATTTGCTGTCTCTACTAGACATTCTTGTAGTAGTTTAGTTAATGATTGATTTAGAAGTTTGCAAAACGAAGTATTAATAAAACTTTGGTTTGCACCAGAGTCAAATAATACTTTAGCAAAAATATCATTAACTAAAAACGTACCAGCTATGACGTCCGGGATCATCTTGGCTTCATCTGCAGTTAGAACAAATGCTCTAGCATTTTTAGTGTTTTTGTTGTTTGTAGCTGGAGCTAACTTCGGACAGTTGGTCTGATGTGACCTTGTTCCCCACAGTTGAAGCACACCCTGCTATTGGCTTTCTTCCTGCAGTCTTCTTCCTTGTGACCTGATATTTTGCAGAAATTGCAATAAATGGAGCATTTTCCAGAATGCTTCCTTTTGCAATACTTGCAATAAGGTGTAGATGTAGAACCTACATTCCTACGGTTAAAATTTCCAGAACGGAATTCTTGAGTAAGCCTTTGGGATAGGTTTCTCCTCTGGTCTTCTTCTCTAGTACGGATTAACTCATCTGTCAAGGTATTGGCTAGTTCTACAGCTTCTTCTATGGTTTGGGGTCTAGCTGCCTTGACTACATGCCTAATTTCTCCAATTAATCCCCAGATGTAACGGGAGATTAATACCGACTCAGGTGATGCAAGGGTTGGTACTATCCTAGCATATTCAAAGAATGTGGTAGTGTAACCCTTACTATCTACCCCGGTCATTCTAAGGTTCAGAAACTTATTTGCTATCTGTTCCTTTTCATTGGGAGGGCAGAATTTTCTTTCCACCATGTTTTTAAATTCTTCCCATTCCATGTTATAAACCCTATCACTTCCTCTTGACTGGAGGATAGTGTTCCACCATTCTAGGGCTGCATTTTTAAACAGATTTGAAGCAAACATTATCTTATCTTCTTCAGCACATTTGCTTATTTTCAGAACAGCCCCAGTTTTCTCTATCCAGCGTAGAGCTGCAATGGGTCCTTCATTACCCGAGAATTCTATTGGTTTGCAGGACCAGAATTCTTTGTAAGAACAACCATATGACATGGTTCTTCTTCTTTTGGGAATGGGCGCTTGAAGTACGGGTCCATTGTTCACGCTGTGTTCCGGTTCACTTGGTCGCTTACTACTATGCTTACTTTTATTATTCGCTTCTTGAACCGTTTGAATAATAAATGGCATTGCATCTATAATTCCTTGTGCCACTATGTGTTGAACGACACTATTATCCATTTGATTTCCATTATTGTTGTCCGGATTCTCATTAACCACGTTAATGTTACTCTGGTTATCCTTATTCAGATTATCTTGATTTCCCTCGTCGGCCATCTGAATTTTAAACATTTACCAAATATTAATATCACAAATAATATTTGAATATAGCCAATCACATGACACGCACTTTTAGCCAAAAGCGTCGAGCATTGCGACTTTTACTCTATTCATATATTATGCATCATTACACACCAGTACTGAATTTAAAATTACAATACCGACTAAAATGTAAAGCTACAATATTAGTAGTATGCATCCGTAGTTTTTTTTTTCTAACACATACACACATATATTATTATATTATTATTATTATTATTATTATTACTACCGTCTCCACCATCGATTCAGGGATATGGATTCATCCAGAAATCCATTGCGCTCATCGTATTTCCATACGAGACGCTCTCCCACCTGTCGCATTCTCTCACTGTTTTCTAAAATTTCCTCACCGAAAGTCCTAAGTTCTTGGACATTTTCTGCACTCATTGGGGGTGCAGGTTCTAGGACTGGGTTTGGAGTCTGGGGTACGGGTTCCTGGTACGGAGGGATAGGGGTCGGGTATGGGTATGGATACTCTAAAATTTCCCTAACATATGCATCACTAATGTTGTAGGGATCTTGAGGATCTAACCCTGGGTAGGCTCCTAAGTTGACCATTGGCACATTTTCCTATATTGGGTTTTGTTGCACATAGTCCCTAATTTCATCCTACCAGGGGTTATAATTTGGGTCTAGGGGGTTTGGTGCAGGTACCCTAGGTATCTCCTCCGGGTTGAAATCATGCATTTCTACTTGATTTCCAGGGTTTTCTACTTCCATGGGTTGGTCAGGAATTTGTGGTTGTGGTTGGGGTGCTAGCATTTGTTCCAAGTTTGGGTCAGCAGCAGTGGTTGCTAAAATACGGATATTAGCTATACCCCTTGTAACGCTCTGCGTTTTTGTTCTTTCTATTTATAGCTTTATGGGTTGTATCTTCTAATTTCAGTCAGTTGTACTCTCATTGTATCCTATTTATTCCCAAATTGTACTTCGAGACTTGAATCATAATGAAAAATGCATTTTTTTTGATCATATGCTTGTTTTAATACTATGTTATGTTATTACACTTGGAAACACGTCAAACTATGTCAAACACGTAAAAACGATTGAAAGATATCCAAATCCCAGCTCTCAAAACAAGTATTATCAAGAGATTACCCTAATCCGTTCAAAAATCGGGAATTCGTACGATAATTCGGTAAATTACCAGAAATTTGGGTTAAATCAAATAATTATAATATTTATTATTATTAATTTGATGATTTAATATTTTTTTTAAAATTAAATAAACTAATATTTTGATAAATTAGTTGCTAACAAGGTTAGTTTAAACCTAACCTAGTTAGGAAAACCTTTAGTACCTTCAAATTAACCTAGTTAATCCAACTAGGTTAGTTTTTTATAAACAAATCACTAACTGAGTTAGAGAACTCAGTTACTTCAGTTAAGTCAAAAAAGAAACAAAAAGGGGGGTCTCCTGGGTGAGAACCGGCCCCAGGCGGATTCGAACTCGCGACCTCTTGCTTATCAAACGAACACTTAACCAACCGGCCGGGCATGCCACATCCACTTATATATGGAAACTAATTATATTTAACCACTATTTCGAATTCGACCTGATTCCTTTTTGCCGCCCAAGCAGCAACACTTCCTTTCTTTCCGATCAACTTCCCTTGTATCAAGAATTGACAGCAGAGGAATTCGATCATTTCCATAAATCGATCAATTACTTTAATTCTTCTCGTTTCCATTTTCAAAAATTACCGCCAAACAACCATAGCTGTAACCTTCCTTTTGTATCGAGCGGTTCCGGAAACTTTCCAAATCATTCATCGTTTCCTTTTTGACCTTTCTTGATTGACAATTATGAGATCGATCGCGATCTCGTTTCTGTATTCGCGTGACCTCGTAATCACCTATATAAACCGACCACACCTCACAGCTCTTCACCACACACCGACTTTCACCCTCTGCCCCTTGTTAACCAGTCACCGGATAAGACAGAAAACCCGCAACCCTCGCCTGAACCACTGCTGCCTTTACCGAAGTCGCCGGAGAACCGCCGGAGAAGATAAACTCCCGGTAACCCCCATCCGACGTCTTTCTTCTTTCTGTGTTTTTTTCCCTTGTTATTTTATTGTTACTATTATTATTATTATCATTATTATTGTTTTAATAATGTTATTAATTATTAATTTGTTCTTACTATTAAATAAAATCAGTTATTGCTATTGTTATTTAGTTTATTATTAAACAAATAAACTTAACTTTTAATATTTTGTTTATAAAACCCAGTTCAAACATTGTTAATATTGATATTATCAAATCAGTATTTTTAATAATATTAGTATTATTTTCAGAACTGTTATTAACATCTTGTTAGAATTATTAATCAGAAAATTTTATATATATATATTAATCGAAATTTTTATAAATTATCATTATTATCACTACTATTATTATTATTATTAAAGGTATTACTATTATTATCATATTGATAATAATAACAAAGTTGTTATTGTTAACATTATTAATAAAAACATTAATATTATTGAATTATAAAAATAAAGTTAATATTATTACTACTTTAAAATATTACTATTGCTATTAATTCCCACTAATTTTACCATTTTCATATTGATTATTTCACCAACATTAATTAACGAATTCCCAAACACAATAGGGTAAATCTCTTGCGCTCTTGCAATCTCTTGGACAACCCTTTCTCTTACTCTCTTACCAAGAAACGCAACGCACTCTAAAGTGAGTATACTCGATCCCATTTTCGTTTTAAACACTTTTGGGTGCAACATGTATTCTATACAAAAACACGCAACGTTTGAATCTTGTTTTTTTTATCACACTCTATCCACATTTAAACATGAACCAATTTGATGCTTGTAAACTCATATGCTATGCAAGTTGAACGTGTTAATCTCAATGCCCTTAAGTCTTGGGGTATTGCGATTTTGAACGATATTTGAACAATATTTGAACGATATTTGAACGATGTTGAACGATGTTGAACGATGTTGAACGATGTTGAACGATGTTGAACGATGTTGAACGATATTGAACGATGTTGAACGATGTTGAACGATATTGAATGGCAAAGTAGTAACTTGTATCATTTTATTCATGCTGGGTATGAGCACATTTAAACATTTTATTCTACTATTCTATGTATCAAACTTGTATACTCGCCAACATGCTTTTGTTGATTTTATTTTAATACATGTTGCAGGTTGATTAGTACAAGACTCAAGAAACAAGCTAGGATGGCTTTAGATACCCATTTTAGCAATTAAACAATGTTTGAATCTGTGTTTACTATTTGAAACAGTGTATTATTCTTTAGTTTTAATAAAATGATTTAATTCATATTGTCACATTTACTGTTATGTTGTTTTGAGCAATTTGTTCGTCTCATCCCGATGTTTCCGCCATCGGTTGGGGTGTGACAGATTGGTATCAGAGCCATAACTATAGGGAATTAGGTAGGATTGCCTTACTTTTGCCTAGCCTATAATAGGAGTACTCTGATACCAGATTGGTATCAGAGCCATAACTATAGGGAATTAGGAATGCCTTGCCTAGTCTATAGTTTAAGAGCTTATTCACTATGTGTTGCTTAAAACAACTTCCTTTCTATCTTCTTTGCTTCCCTCTATTCTCTTGGACTCTTAATATACATGCCTTTCCTAAGGCTAACACAATACACACTTGGAGGCTTTGAAGACACTCTTACAACACAATCGAAATGATTCATCAAGATAGGGGTGATTCCCACACTTGGTGATGATTTTCACTCAGCTATACTTTGATTTTTGCACGAAATCTACCCTCAAGTTAGGAGTGATATCCAAACCTTGAAGGGAGTTTTCCATTTCATATTCCAGTGGACCCTTATCTTATGATAAGTACCAACCACATTAGGGTACGATGTTATCAAGTTAGAGGTGAAACTCGCATCTTGTTTAACTAGTCCCACTCCTCGATTTTCGCCCTCGCCAAGGTTTCGATTTTCCCAATCGATTAAGGACGTGTAGTAACTGGAAGGACAAATATCGTTAGTCGCTCCTCGATGAGAGTATTTGTTTATTAGGCCAAAACACGTTTCCTTAATTCGAAAAGGACTTCGATTTACTTTGGAATAGTCTTATGTTACGTTCCGTGGCAATCCATGTTTTATGTTAAATCTCTTTTACGTTATCTCAATTTTTATGGGTTTTTACATTGAGCGTTATCTTCATTTCAAGCTAGGAAGTCACAACTCACACTATTGTCGCAATCTAAAACAATTAATGTTACTCTCTCTCGTGAACAAATTAAATTTATGCTTTCATCATACATGTTACTCTATGTGAAAATTCATGTCACTTTATTCATGTTATCCTATGTGAAACACAATGTGAAACAATGTGCTACATGTTGCATGCATTAAACAATTTTTCTCAAATAATCATTATGATCAAAGTCTCATCCTCATTTTGAATTCGTAGATGTCTTCATCTCGCCAACTTTCCAGCTCGTCCAAAAAGTCAAGGGTCAGCTCTCAAAAGAAGATGATGGCATTTATGGCCAAGCAGTTCGCTCGTCTTATCCCTAAAGTTGTGACTGAGATCCAAGCTTCCAACACCCCAAACTCTTCCATTGACTCCAAAGTTGCCCAACCTAAGCCCATTGCCTTCAACTACAAACATTTCGCCTCTTGCCACCCTAAGCCCTTCACTGGTAAAGAGGGTGTGACAGCTATGTTCTAATGGTTCGACAGCATAGAGGTCACATTTATCAACAGTGAATGTCCTGATGAGCTCAAGACACGTAGTGCTACTGGTGTCTTTCAAGCAAGAGCCCTAGAGTGGTGGACGATTGAAAGGAACATTCGTTCAAACGAATTGGCATATGCGTTGTCATGGGAAGAATTGAAGCAACTCGTGATGGAGGAGTTCTGCCCTCCTCACGAACAACAGAAGCTTGAGGAAGAGTTTTGGGCCCTCAAGCAAGTTGGAGACGATAACCTCGCGTATACCACCCGTTTCAAACAGCTGAGCTTTATTGTACCCCACCTGGTTCTCACTGTTGATCGTATGATCAAAAAGTATATCCACGGTTTACCCCCTACCATGAGAGACACCATCGAGGCAGCCCAGCTCGACAACATCGAGGCTGTCTATCGACTCGCAGCTAGCCTGAACAACAATCGCGTTCGTGATAAACAAATTGCAATACCTACCGGCTCCTCTAAAATAGCCAACCAAATCGTCCAACAATCAAGTGGTGGCGAGGGTAAGAAACGCAAGTTTCAAGACCCTGGCTGCAATGCGGTTGTACCTGTTGCTAACCCAAACCCTGTTACACTAGAGAACACGCATAAACCATACACTGGAATTCATCCCAAATGTACCACCTGCAACCGTCATCACCCTACTAACTCGAATTGCCGCCATTGCACTATATGTAACCGTTTTGGCCACGATCTGCTTATTGTCTCACTAACCCTGCAAACAAAGTTAGAGCCTGTTTTAAGTGTGGAGACACAACCCACCTTCGCCCACACTGTCCTCTATGGAATCAAGAACGGCAACCAGCACCAAAAGGTCCAGCTCTCAATGCCAACCAAGCTCAAGATGCCAACACCTAATGGTAAAATCGTCACGATCAGCGTTGTTCCTCAACATTCATGTTTCACTGAGCAACCATCATTTCGTTTCCCCTTCGTTCAGCCTTCCTCTTAAGGATTTCGAGGACGAAATCTCCTAAAGTAGGGGAGACTGTAACGCTCTGCGTTTTTGATTTTTCTATTTATAGCTTTATGGGTTGTACCTTCTAATTTCAGTCAGTTGTACTCTCATTGTATCCTATTTATTCCCAAATTGTACTTCGAGACTTGAATCATAATGAAAAATGCATTTTTTTTTATCATATGCTTGTTTTAATACTATGTTATGTTATTACACTTGGAAACACGTCAAACTATGTCAAACACGTAAAAACGATTGAAAGATATCCAAATCCCAGCTCTCAAAACAAGTATTATCAAGAGATTACCCTAATCCGTTCAAAAATCGGGAATTCGTACGATAATTCGGTAAATTACCAGAAATTTGGGTTAAATCAAATAATTATAATATTTATTATTATTAATTTGATGATTTAATATTTTTTTTTAAAAATTAAATAAACTAATATTTTGATAAATTAGTTGCTAACAAGGTTAGTTTAAACCTAACCTAGTTAGGAAATCCTTTAGTACCTTCAAATTAACCTAGTTAATCCAACTAGGTTAGTTTTTATAAAGAAATCACTAACTAAGTTAGAGAACTCAGTTAGTTCAGTTAAGTCAAAAAAGAAACAAAAAGGGGGGTCTCCTGGGTGAGAAACGGCCCCAGGCGGATTCGAACTCGCGACCTCTTGCTTATCAAACGAACACTTAACCAACCGGCCGGGCATGCCACATCCACTTATATATGGAAACTAATTATATTTAACCACTATTTCGAATTCGACCTGATTCCTTTTTACCGCCCAAGCAGCAACACTTCCTTTCTTTCCGGTCAACTTCCCTTGTATCAAGAATTGACAGCAGAGGAATTCGATCATTTCCATAAATCGATCAATTACTTTAATTCTTCTCGTTTCCATTTTCAAAATTTACCGCCAAACAACCATAGCTGTAACCTTCCTTTTGTATCGAGCGGTTCCGGAAACTTTCCAAATCATTCATCGTTTCCTTTTTGACCTTTCTTGATTGACAATTATGAGATCGATCGTGATCTCGTTTCCGTATTCGCGTGACCTCGTAATCACCTATATAAACCGACCACACCTCACACCTCTTCACCACACACCGACTTTCACCCTCTGCCCCTTGTTAACCAGTCGCCAGAGAAGACAGAAAACCCGCAACCCTCGCCTGAACCACTGCTGCCTTTACCGAAGTCGCCGGAGAAGATAAACTCCCGGTAACCCCCATCCGACGTCTTTCTTCTTTCTGTGTTTTTTTCCCTTGTTATTTTATTATTACTATTATTATTATTATCATTATTATTGTTTTAATAATATTATTAATTATTAATTTGTTCTTACTATTAAATAAAATCAGTTATTGCTAATGTTATTTAGTTTATTATTAAATAAATAAACTTAACTTTTAATATTTTGTTTATAAAACCCAGTTCAAACATTGTTAATATTGATATTATCAAATCAGTATTTTTAATAATATTAGTATTATTTTCAGAACTGTTATTAACATCTTGTTAGAATTATTAATCAGAAAATTTTATATATATATTAATCGAAATTTTTATAAATTATCATTATTATCACTACTATTATTATTATTATTAACGGTATTACTATTATTATCATATTGATAATAATAACAAAGTTGTTATTGTTAACATTATTAATACAAACATTAATATTATTGAATTATAAAAATAAAGTTAATATTATTACTATTTTAAAATATTACTATTGCTATTAATTCCCACTAATTTTACCATTTTCATATTGATTATTTCACCAACATTAATTAACGAATTCCCAAACACAATAGGGTAAATCTCTTGTGCTCTTGCAATCTCTTGGACAACCCTTTCTCTTATTCTCTTACCAAGAAACGCAACGCACTCTAAGGTGAGTATACTCGATCCCATTTTCGTTTTAAACACTTTTGGGTGCAACATGTATTCTATACAAAAACGCGCAACGTTTGAATCTTGTTTTTTTTATCACACTCTATCCACATTTAAACATGAACCAATTTGATGCTTGTAAACTCATATGTTATGCAAGTTGAACGTGTTAATCTCAATGCCCTTAAGTCTTGGGGTATTGCGATGTTGAACGATATTTGAACAATATTTGAACGATATTTGAACGATGTTGAACGATGTTGAACGATGTTGAACGATGTTGAACGATATTGAACGATGTTGAACGATGTTGAACGATATTGAATGGCAAAGTAGTAACTTGTATCATTTTATTCATGTTGGGTATGAGCACATTTAAACATTTTATTCTACTATGCTATGTATCAAACTTGTATACTCGCCAACATGCCTTTGTTGATTTTATTTTAATACATGTTGCAGGTTGATTAGTACAAGACTCAAGAAACAAGCTAGGATGGCTTTAGATACCCATTTTAGCAATTAAACAATGTTTGAATCTGTGTTTACTATTTGAAACAGTGTATTATTCTTTAGTTTTAATAAAATGATTTAATTCATATTGTCACATTTAGTGTTATGTTGTTTTGAGCAATTTGTTCGTCTCATCCCGATGTTTCCGCCATCGGTTGGGGTGTGACACCCCTATTGAGCATATCCTGGTTATAGGTATCAGTTTCTCTTTTTGCTGCGGCTAACACTCGCTGTTCCTGTAACTTTTTCATACGTTTCCTACGCTCGTGTGCTCCCCTACTGAACCATCCCCTCTTTTTCTGAGGAAATGGCTCTTCAGACTGAGCCTTAAACACAAAGATTCCTTCTTCCGTATCAGCAGAGTACCCTGAGAGGGCAGGCTGAGAAGAGGAGGTACCTTCGCTCCTAGGCGAACCAGACAATTGACGGTACGCGTCAGATGGTCCTTGGTCGCTCATACTGTAAACTAACAAATAGTCAGATAACACATAGCAAGAAAATACAATTATGCACGTATTTCCGTAATTTATTTCCTAACACTTTGAATTTTGATGTCAGCGGAACACTTTTGTGGCTGAATCAGTGGCATGGCTCTGATACCACCTTCTGTCACAACCCCTGATCCCTAGTTCCCAGGAACGGGCGGCCGCGAGCCAGTTTCGGTGGTATCACGTTTATTTATCCAATTTTGGCAGCGAAAATTTTCATCAGGACCATAGTTAGGAAATATTAAATCAGAGAAAACCACCACGTTTTATAACATTAAACATATGGGTAAAACCCAAGTTTTCAGTACACACATTTCATAGGAACAAATCCTATTTTATTTAATTAAACATCTATTTTATTCTTAGGTAACTTTATTGCCACTTTTCAAAGCCTTCAGTGCTATCCAGCTGGCTTCTAATTGGCTTTCATATTTTGTTACCTGAAACGTGTTTTAAAAACATTTTGTCAGTGGGAAATACTGGTGAGTGAATCCCAGTTTCATCAAGAAATATTAATTTAATTTAAACAGTATCGAGGGCGATTACAATGTTTATATCTACCTAATTACTCATTCAGTAGTGTCAAGTCTGACTAGAGGGTCATATTACACATTGGCTAACTCTTTGTCCAATGGTAACGTTACTCACATTTTGTATACGAAACCCCAACATACCGGCAGTAATTGTAGAATAACAAAGACACAATCACTGCTAAATTGCATTGTAAAATAGTTAAGGTTTTGTAAAACTGTTAACAAAAAGGAGATTACTCACATTGTTGTTTTAGGTTTTTCGTAAGGTTTCCTGGTGACAATCTATAATTTACACAAAAGCACGTGTGTTAGTATAATAACCCATTTTAACATTAGTAATACCCTCCCCGAGACGGCATTCCAACGACTACGTTGGGCAGAACCACGACAGCCGTTACGGAACCCTAGATCAATCGGGCAGCGTATCTAATACATGTCCAGGGGTTATAATACTTACATCGTAGCAGAACCTCGCTATTTAGGGTGTATTGGACTCGGGTATAATGCCCACTATTTAGAATTTAGAGAGAGAGTTGAAAGAAATGAACGAAACAGACTGAAGGCCCGTTGCCCTCTTATATAGGGCTGTAATCGAGTCTCCACGCGGCCCGCGTAAAGAACAGGCCAAGCTTATGCGGCCCGCGTCAACGCTGGGTCAACGCGTAGCTTGGCTGGGTCACCAAGTAGACTTGACACGGTGCTGACACGTGTCAGCTCAGGGCTGCGCCACAATTTGGGACACTCGCGGCCCGCATGAACTAAAGAATTCAGTGGAGTCCGGTTACACCTTCACACGGCCCGCGTAAGTGGTTGGGGTGGGTCTATGCGGCCCGCCTCAACTTAATATTTACCGTTTTTATTTTATTTTATAAATTATGTTATATTTCGGCTCGGTTTTCACATACGGGGTGCATATAAAGACATATTGAGATATTTTAAGATATATTAGGGGTGTCAGAACTATTTTGAGGGTGTTGGTTTTACCGAGGGTTATTACACTTGCCGAAGACGAAATGACCCCCGAAAGAACAAACGAGAGTTATATGTGACATGTTACATTTATTTGCCTGTATATACTAAGTAACATTATTATTCATTAATATATATGCATATATACGTATGGGATAATTTTTGAAGGGAACGAGATACCTTCGACTTCGAATTCTATTGTTGTTCTTGACTCGCACAATGCGACTATCGACCTCGCGTTTATTGCGGAGCTCATGGCTGAGGTAATTACTAAATGAGACCTTGAGCTTGATTCCGTAGAAGATGGTTGTTCTTCCCTCTCGAATGCGAAGGTGCCTGACTACGGCAGTAACGGCAAGGCGAATGTGGTAACCTTGGACAACAACCTTATTAGCAAGATGAGATCCCTTTGGCTCTTATGAAACAAGATTGACGACACTTTTGTCCAGACAAGGAAGATGAGGTACTCCTCTTGAAGGTGCCCCCCAACTACCATTGCTAGGAAATTCATTTTATTCCTACCCTGTCTAAGCATTGTGCCATTTCGCGAGTAACAACAACGAACGTTAGCGCATGGACCATAATAAAGGTCCCTTCTATGTCAAAGGTATGAAGACAGTAGTGTTCCCTCTCTGACTGATCGGCTGTCTTGAACGAGAGAAAATTAGGGTGACCATGCAAGACAATTTATTATTACGGGGGCCCACGCAATATAACCTTGTAGTGCATGGAAATCCTGGTGGACTCTACGGGTCAAGCTAATGATCATCACCCATTCGAAATTTCTAAGTTGTTCAAATATCCATCTAGTAGAGCACTAACCAAGATAGTTACTATAACACTCTACAAAGTAGGAAGTCTGTCCTTGCCTACTTCGTGCCTAACCCTTCTACCAGTAGTACGAGTCGTTTGGGACCCGATATCTAAGCAAGCGAAGATGGTTAACGCTCAGAAAAGATTTCTCCCAACACTTTGGGATTCTTATGTTTAAATTTGTAAGGAGCCTACAATACCCCAACTTGTCTGTTGTAGTCGCTACGATAGACCCTAACATTTCTGTTTTACCCCAAGGAGGTAGCATGGCGCAAGCTGTAATGTAACGCATATACCGCACTCTATTCGGCATTCAAGGAAACCATACCAACCATATTGGGACTCATGGGGTCGCAACCCCCGACCCCTGCCCCGGGAGGCGGCCGGCCGCGGCCTACTCAGAGCCGGTGGTATTGGCGTTTATCAATTTGGCAGCGGAACTTTCATCAGGACCGTAGTTAGTAAATAATTTATCAGAGTAAAACACCACATTTTATAATTAATAAATATGTGGGAAAAACCCAAGTTTCCATTACAAACATGTTTTTTGGATAAACCCTAATTTATTGAAATAAAACTTTTTCTTTATTTAGGTAACTTTTATAGCCACTTTTCCAAGCCTTCAGTATTGTCCAGCTGGCTTCTAATTGGCTTTCACATTTTGTTACCTGAAACACGTTTAAAAACATTTTATCAGCAAGAAATACTGGCGAGTGAATCCCAGTTTAATCAAAACAGGTTTTATCATTTCACAGCATTGAGGGCAATCCAGCAATTACATTTGTTTATATCTACTTTAATTACCACCCACGGTACTGCCAATCCTGATTTTGTGGTCATGTTACTACTCAAAGTGTTGTAACAAATTTTGTATACAAAACCCCAACATACCGACGGTAATTGTAGAATTCAAATACTCAATCACTGATAAATATAAATTAAAACAATTGAGGTTTTGTAAAACACTTTGTGAAAAGAGGAATCACTCACATTGCTATTTTAGATATTTTCTTGTGACTTCCTGGTTATAATCTAATAAATTAAACAATGCACATGCATTAGCATAATAACCCAAATTTACATTAGTTATACCCTCCCTGAGACAGGACTCCAACGACTGAGTCAGGCAGAGCCTTGACATGCGTTACGGAGCACTAGATCAATCGGGCAGCGTATCTAATACGTAACCGGGGGTTGTAATACTTACAACGAGGCATAGCTTCGCTAATTAGGGGGTATTATACCCGATATTATAATTGCTATTCAGAATTTTAGAGAGAGAGATAGATTGTGAACGAATTCTCAACTGAAGCCGATCCCCTCTATTTATAGGGTCTGATCGACCCTTTCTCGCGCCCCGCGAAAGACGAAGACTAGGTCTTCGCGCCTCGCGAAAGACTCTAGGATAGGCCCTAGCTTTGCTGACTTGCCCACTAGGCTTGACACAATTGGACACGTAGCGGCCTAGGAGGCGGCCTGGTGGCCCAGCTGTCGCGGCCCGCGACGAAGATAGCCAAAGGCGTCGCGCCCCGCGAGCGCCCCCTTAATTTTGTGTTTCTTGATTTTTGTTAAATTAAATGCATTTCGGGCCTATTTTTCGTATACGGGGTGTATTTTAGGACGTGTAGGGATGTTCTAATAATTTTAGGAGGGTTGTTATACATGGAGCCCAAGCAAAATCAATGTATACGACGCACAGTCCAGTGTGGCAAAGGGGTCCTCCCTATGTCGGTCAATCGAGGCTCGTGAAGTTTAGAACACATGTTGTAAGGACGGAAGCGACCACTCAATTCTCCCCTTCCCAACAGATTGCTGTTCCGTTTAGGCACGTGGACGACACATGCAAGAGGATTTTTCTCGCCCTTCACCTCATATGCACCCTATCACCTACTACCCATATCACCACCACCAACACCCCTATCGGTACCTCCACACTCTCTATCCCATAGTGCACTCCATCATTTGGGTAGTGCATTCACACCTTGGAAACCGCTCTACGGTTGCTACAAGGTACAATTCGGTTCCGAGGAAGAAGCCACGAACCCTCACGACCTTATTTCTGCGTTTTCGGTATCAAACCCCCTTCCTCATCTTTTGGGAAGCATACCCGTTTTTTGTAAAACTAAAGACTATGGAAGAGTCTGAGACTTGAGGAATAAATAAGGAACAAGGTGAAGGGAAGACCTCACCGAATTTTGTATAGCACTAGGTGACTTGCATCAACCGGAGTAAGGTGACTCCAAGGAGGTTTTCTTCACAAGACTAATTGCAACATGTTGATATGGTGTATATAAAAGTCGATATATCCTTAGCAGAACTTGGTTGTAACTCAATTTACCTCTCTACAATCATGAGATGATATTGGTGGAAGGATTTGCATAAGCATCATTAGGAATTACCTTACCCTTATACTCGTAGTGCGTAACAAATGAGCTTTACTTTCACTCACATACGACAAAACTTATTCCAAAATAAATGTATGCTTTCGTCGATATGATTTATACATATGAAGCTCATGGAACCACAGCAAAGGAAACACTGGTCAATCCAATCAGGACCTTTTACCTGCAACAAGAGCTAAGCTTGAAGCTCTAGAGAATCAGCAAGTCACTAAAACAATCGTCCAATACGAAGCAAGTAGTACTGCAAACAACGGTGGAATAAGTGGAACCATATTGGGAATCACTCAGGCGATAACTCTTGCCATAGGCTCTTCCGAGGGCGGATTAACATTGGAGAAATCGAATAAATGTCCAGTGAAAAAGAAGACGCGTGTGGAGTCTTCTTCAGATGGAAATAAGAGAAAGTATTTGCATTCTAAGCAAGGCTTTAATTCAAGCAACAACCAGGAGGAAACCGCTGCAACAAATCAAGTCAAGACATTTGTTGCCATGACTAAAACAGGTGATCAAGCTACCAAGGAGAACTACCAAGGTGTCGTAGGTGTGGTTATCATCACACAGGTCCGTGCAGGACTCGTAGGTGTGGAAATTGTGGCATGACCCGGGCATAGCAAGGATGCATGCTGGTCTAGTACAGGGCATGTGAATAGAATTCTGGGCAATAACAGAAAAGGGAAGGGTCAAGGGTTGCTACGGATGTGGCGACAAAGGACCTTATCGGAAGGACTGCCCGAAGAAAAATTTGAGCTCGTGGGAGCATTTTCACGAAAGGAGCACGCAAGGCATGCTAGGACTCGAATGTAGTTACGAGTACGTTCCCTATAAACTATCACTTTGCATCCGTTCTATTTGATACTGGCGCCGACTTTAGTTTTAAATCTATGGAACATAAGGATATACTTGGCTTAGAAACGAGTAAACTAGGCACTCCATATTCTATAGAGTTGGTAAATGGGAAATTAGTCAGAAAGGATAAAGTTATTAAAGGTTGTACACATGAACTTGGAGAACAAAAATTTTCTATGGACCTTCTACCAGTTGGTTTAGGTAATTTTGATTTGGTAGTCGACATGGTTTAGATATCCAAGAATGGAGCTGAAGTTGTTTGTCATGAGAAAATCATTCGCATCCCTCTTGCGAATGATGAAACACTGATAGTACACGGCCTTCATGCAGTTGATGCGAGGACGTTGGGCCCCATAAAGCGGAAGATTGTGACATCCCACATTGGTTATGAAGGCGTAGAAGTGTCTTCGAAAAGGCTGCATAGTCTTCCTTTCTCATGTTGTTAATAAGGAGACCAAGGAGCCCAGGCAGGAAGACATCCCTGTTGTGAGGGAATATCCAGAGGTCTTTCCTGAAGACTTGCCTGGACTACCTCCACAGCGACAAGTGGAGTTCCGAATAGACTTAGTGCCAGGAGCGGCACCAGTGGCAAAAGCGCCTTACTGACTAGCTCCGTCAGAGATGCAAGAGTTGTCAACACAATTGCAAGAGTTGCTGGCTAAGGGATTTATTAGGCCGAGCTTCTCGCCTTGGGGAGCTCCAGTGTTGTTTGTCGAGAAGAAGGATGGCAGTTTTCGAATGTGTATCGACTAAAGGGAGTTGAATAAGTTAACCATCAAGAATCGGTATCCCTTGCCGAGGATTGATGACCGATTCGACCAATTGCAAGGCTCTAGCTACTACTCGAAGATCGACTAGAGGTCGGGATATCATCAACTGCGAATACAAGAAGAAAGTATCCCTGAAACAGCCTTTCGGACTCGTTATGGACATTACGAGTTCCTTGTCATGCCGTTTGGCTTAGCCAACGCACCGGCGGTATTCATGGACCTCGTGAATCAGGTGTGTAAGCCGTATCTGGATAAGTTCGTGATTCTGTTCATTGATGACGTTCTCATATATTCGCGAACCAAGGAAGAACACGAGCAACGCCTGCGAGCCATCTTAGAACTCTTGAAGATGGAACAGTTATATAAGAAGTTGTCAAAGTGAAAATTATGGGATTCGTGAGGTGCAATTCCTAACTCATGTGGTGAATGAGAATGGAATACAAGTCGACCCTGCCAAGATTGAGGCAATCAAGAACTGGGAAGCCCCAAAGATGCTAACTGAGATACGACAATTTCTGGGATTAGCAGGCTATTACAGGTGATTCGTTGAGAATTTCTCAAGTATTGCCCAACCGCTAACGTCCCTAACTAAGAAGGATAAGAAGTTTGATTAGGGAGAGAAACAAGAAACAGATTTTCAAACGTTGAAGGATAAGCTTTGTGACGCACCGATTCTATCCTTACCCGACAGTACCGATGGTTTTGTGGTTTATTCTAATTTTCTCGTTGAAGATTTGGCGTCATTACTTATATGGCACTCGTTACACAATCTTTACAGATCATAAGAGTTTGCAGCACATCTTTGATTAGAAGGATTTAAACATGAGACAGCGAAGATGGGTCAAGCTGTTGGATGATTACGATTGTGAGATAAAGTATCACCCGGGCAAGGCGAACGTTGTAGCAGACGCCTTGAGCCACAAGAAGCGTGCAAAAGGGTGCGAGCCTTAGAGATGACCATATGAACTGATCTCACTACTCGGATTCGTGAAGCTCAGCAAGAAGCACTTAGACCGGATAACCTACGAGCTGAATCATTATAGGGAATGGGGGCGCAATTGTTGCCAAAGGAAGATGGAACATTGTACTTCATGGAACGAGTTTGGGTTCCATTTCGCGGCAATCTACGCGCACTTGTTTTGGATGAAGCTCACAAGTCTAGGTACTCTATCCATCTTGGATCCGACATGATGTACCAAGACTTGAAGGATTTGTATTGGTGGTCCAAGATGAAAGCCGACATCGCTACACATGTGGGTAACTGCCTTACTTATGCCAAAGTTAAGGAGGAGTACCAGAAACCATCAGGGTTGCTGCAACAACCTTAGATTCCCGTATGGAAATGGGAACAGATATCGATGGATTTCATTACCAAGCTGCCGAGAACCCAAAGAGGTCACGATATGATATGGGTAATTATTGATCGACTCACAAAGTCTGCACATTTCTTATCAATCAGTGAGAAAGATAGCATGAAGAAGTTAGCAGGAATATATCTCAAGGAGATTGTGGCACGTCATGGAGTGCCTGTTTCTATCATATCCAACCGAGATAGTCATTTTGTGTCAAGGATTTGGTAGACATTTCAGAAAGCTTTTGGATCATAATTGAACCTTAGTACTGCCTTTCACCCTCAGACGGACGGCCAGAGTGAACGGATGATACAGACCTTGGAAGATAAGCTACGTGCTTGTGTGATGCACTTTGGTGGAAGTTGGGATACTCACCTGCCTTTGGTGGAGTTTTCCTACAATAATAGTTATCACACCAGCATTCAGGCCACCCCATTTGAAGCTTTATATGGACGCAAGTGTAGGTCTCCGCTGTGTTGGGCAGAGACCGGGGATAAACAGATTATTGGTCCAGAATTGGTTCAGGAAACTACAGGCAATATTGCTCAGATGCGTGATCGTATCAAGTCAGCACGAGATAGACTGAAGAGTTATGCCGACAAGCGGCGGAAACCGTTGGAATTTGAGGTTGGAGATATGGTTCTACTGAAAGTCTCGCCTTGGAAAGGCGTAGTACGATTTGGAAAGTGTGGGAAGTTGAACTGTTGGTGCATATGTCTGTCGACTTCGTCTTGTATCGAGTCTTGTAATAGATTGGATAGATCAGGGCACGTTTTACGAGAAAAATGAAAAACATGTAGGAAGGAGCTATTTCGCACGAAATGGATCTCCTATAAATAGTAGTCTAGTTCATTTCATTTGTAACTTCATGATTCCGGTGCCGAGGTGCTGCCGAAGTGTCTCCAGCCTGTAAAACATTGTGTAATCAATACAAGAGACAGTTTATAGTGAATCTAGTGTAATACAAGCTGAACGAAGACTAAATTACTGAATTCCCCCTCTGATTTAGTTCGAGATCTCTTCTGAACGACTTGTTTGGTCGTGCAAACGATCCTACAAGTGCTATCAGAGCTCAAGAGGAAGAGTTCTTACCGATTTCAGCTGTTTTCATCAAAAATTCTGATTTCTACACCTTCTTTTACATAATTTTCAGAATTAAACAAGATTTCACGGTTAAAATGGCTTGATTTTCACATATAATACACGAAACACTGTTTTAACAAATCCTTGAAAGAATCAGACCTAAAATCGAACTAGAACATGATCAATTTTGGCAAAAACCGTCCGAAAGTGTGACATCAGCATCAATTCGTGTGAAAATTCATCCATTTCGCACGAATTAGTCACCTAATTCGCATCAAAGTATCATATCGTATGAAACAGAATTCCATTTCGCACGGATTGGAAAGACTTAGGTCCATTTCGCATGGATTGACAATATAAGACTCCATTTCGCACGGATTGACAAGATTTAGTTTCATTTCGCACGGATTGGGAGAAGTAGATCCATTTCGCTTGAAATTACATCCCATTTCGCACGAATTGCATCATTTCGCATCAAATCATTTCGTGTGAACCAATTCATACCAGATCCAGTTCGTGTGAGATTCTTATTTCGTTTGAAAGGGTTGAGTTTGGGAAATTTTTGAAACCAAAACATGGAGAACGAGTTCTACAACGCTTTTGCAACTCCGATCACTATTACTCAGAACACGATGCTAGAAAATGAAACGGGCACCATGCAAAAACCACCCAAGCTTATGAGTATTGAGGAGTATAGTGGATGGGCAAAACGTTTTGAAAATTGGGTTCAAGCAAATTATTTAGACGCTTGGGAATGTATTGAATATCGATATATTAGACCGGTTAAAGACAACGGAGAGAAGGTTGAAATTAAAGATCTAAGTGTTGATGAGAGAAAGAAGTACAGAAGTGAAAAGATGATGGTGAGTCTCTTGCAGCATGCTATTAAGGAAGAAATCTTGATTTTACTACAACACAACGGAAGTGCACATTCAATATGGAAAGAACTAAAATCGAAGTTTGTTGGAAGTAAAGAGATGATCAAGAACAAAATGTCGCTTTTGAAGAAAGAATTTGATCTTTTTCGTGGACTAAAAACTGAAAACACCAAGCAGATTATAGAAAGATATTGCAATTTGGTGATGAACATGAAGAGATTGAATATCACGAAAGATAATGAAGAATGGATTGAAAAGTTGGCCGATGCGTTGCCACAAGAGGTTTGGGGCACGTATCTTATGATGTTGAAAAATAAACCTGAATTTGACAATCTAACGCTGAGCACGTTTATTGAACAACTAGAAGCTCAAGAGATGGAACAACGAAAAATAGCAAGAATGAAGGATTTCAATGGTGAACAAGACATTGGTCTGTATTACAAAGGAGGTACTAGTGATAAGACCAACATTGCACCAAAGATTGAAACTGCTTTCAATGCAAAAAGTTCTTCCGGAGGGTCATCTCAAGGATCAAATAGCAAAACTGGATTTTCTTCATATCCATCATTTGATCCTAATTTTTCAGCAACCAAGAATGGCAAAGTACTACAATGCAACATTGCACTAATCTTGAGAATGATCAAAATTAATCTAAAGAAGTAGCCAAAAGTCATATGTCTTTGTTGGTGACTGTGTTAGAGTCTTATGGAAGTTTAGTTGCAGGAAGGATCGGAAATCCAATGTTGACAAAGAGGATAACGATCAGATTGATGCTGAGGAGATGGAACTTATGGATATAAAGTGGTGTTTGGCTAGCGTGTTGAGAAGAGCTGAAAAGTTTAAACAGATTACGGGAAGAGATGATTTCCGTGATGCTATTCTACTTTAGGCTTTGATAAATCTAAAGTTACTTGTTTTCGTTGCAGGGAAAAAGGGCACTTTAAGCGAGAATGTACAAACCGCGAAGCAAGTGGAGCTCAAAATCCATTCGGCAACAATGATTATTATCGGAAAGCGATTTATCATCAAGTTGCTCAACAACCGTATCAACAACAATCGCCACAAACTTCACATGCTAGGAAGGTGATTGAAGAGGAATCATCAAAGAAAGCTTGTTATGGAATAATAGATCAAGAGGATGAGAGATTGCCAGAAGGTTTTAGCTGGGACAAATACTGTCCGGATAAAGATTTCTTAAAGGTTAAAGCTTTTGTTGCTCAAATTAAGGAAGATAGTGTTGATGATTACCATGCAGAGAGAATGAAAGAGCACTTAAAATATTTAGCCGAGAGAGATGCAAATGCTCGAATGACAAAGAAAAAGGTTAAAAAACAAGATGATCGTGATGATGATAATTCGTATTATGCTGAAAGAATGAAAGAGTACTTAAAATCACGAGATGAGAAAGATGACAGCAATGATGCAAATGCACGAGTGATAAAGAAGCAGGTCAAAGAAATTCCAGCTTTCGAGATTAAAAAGGAAGCTGATGCAGAAAAATGTCTGAGAAGTGTGAAAATTGTGAGATTGTGAAAAAGCAAAACAACACATTGATTCAAAATATGAACAGACTGAAGGAATCTTATGACGTTCTGAACAGAGCTACGAATCAATACAATGAATCAAGCAGTAAACAAGCAACAACTATGAAGACACTTCAAGGAGCGTTCATGTCGAAATAGCAAGGCATCAATTATTACATTGAGAAATGTGCTGAACTTGAACAAAAATTGGAAACCCAGAGAATAGAAACTAAAAGGGTTGATAGATTATTGAGAAGTTACTCATGTGCTTCTTATGTGATTGACAGGATATACCCAACAGTCGAAGGCATGAAGGCATTTGAAGAAGAGACATCTGAAGAGAAGGATTCTGGTAAGAAACACAGTACTAACTATACCAAGTGTCCATCCCCGCTTGAAAATGGATATTCTCCACGAAATCCAAATTCAGAAAGAGACAAAAAGGCAACCAACTTAGAGTGGGAATCTGAACCTTCAGATAACTTGCCAGACAACATTGATGTCACTTTCACTGCATCTGACACTGATTAACAATCTCAATTGATGAAGAAAGTGGTGGATCATGTGTTAGATAAAGATGAAACAGAGGAGTCAGAGTCAAAGTCAAAGTCTGACACGTCAAGTCAAAAAGTCAAAAAGGGCAAACGGGTTTATAATAAAGAGTTTCTGTTATCACAAAATAATTTGAATGACGAAACATTCAAAGTAGTATATACTTTGAATGATTCTGACAAATTATATTCTGATGAAGAATTTCCAATAAGAGGTGTTAAAACTGAAATGATCAACAAGGTTTTCAAACTAACAGAAATTAATATTTCTGAAATAAAGATGTAAATCTTTCTGAAAAACCCAAAAAGTACACCTCAAGAGTTCAACAAAGGATAAACAAGAAAAAGGGTTATAGTTCTGGTTCAGGTTATCGAAAGAAACCAAACCATAACGGTAATTTCAAAAAGAAGGGATTGGGTTTTATTCCACCAGGAACTCATAAAAATGAGAAAACTTATAAACCAAAAACTGTATTTGTTTCAGGAGCAAGTTCGGAAGAAGTGGAGAAAAACTCATTCTGGAAGCAGTCAAACAAAGAATTCCTTGCTAAGAAGCAAGAAGGAATGAAGAATGAAGCTGTTCAGAAAAAGGAGAAGAGAACCTGTTATCAATGCAACAAAGTTGGTGCCGAGGTGCTGCCGAAGTGTCTCCAGCCTGTAAAACGTTGTGTAATCAATACAAGAGACAGTTTATAGTGAATCTAGTGTAATACAAGCTGAACGAAGACTAAATCACTGAATTCCGCCTCTGATTTAGTTCGAGATCTCTTCTGAACAACTTGTTTTCTACCTGCACAATCTCTACCTCACAATAAATTTCAGAAATTTAAAATTTGACAAATTTAGAGACCACTTGTAGGTATTGTTCAAAATGATTTAACATTTATAATATCTGATTCATCACTTGTAAAATCAGTCTCAAATCATCACTTGTAAAAATATCATTTTTCTTATTTCTAAACACACTCTCCCAACCCACTGTTGTTCATCATGTTTAGCACTCGGAATTTTGAAAATCAGCTTCCCAACATCAGTTGTCGAAAATAAGATGAAATAAAATCTTTTTGAATTTTCAAAATATTATGCTAAAACACTTCGAAAATCTTTTTGGATTTTTGTTGCAAATGGAAAGCAGTAAAGAAATATTTACAGACAATATTTTTGTGAGTTTGTGTAAGAGGATCATATCAGTTTATGAGACAAATCACTAGCACCGTTAAGCTTTTTACATTTTAAGTTCTAAACAATTCACTTAGATTGTCAGTATACTGATCCACTTAAATTTTCACACAAAGTTCAACTGATTCGAGATACGAGATTAGTGTTTTTAATGACTTAAACTTATTCGCGTGTCCCACCTCAGAATATACTCCCGTATCCAGACTCCTATATTCAGTCTTACAGGTGAGTGTACACTAATGATATCTGTAAACGGGTAGTGCGAGACCATGAGAGCTCAGGTTAGAACTTCCGTTCAGACAAAGAGATGATGGCTCATCTTTAGGTGTGTCCCGTTTGGGGATCTTTTCTTCAACAGCACACGATTAACATTTTGCAATGTTTCATCATTTTTTATGCTGAGGGTGGGCTTAAAAATTTAAGCAGTGCAGAGCATTATACAACGACTAGGCTATTGCTTCCGCAAAATCAGAAGTCCAGGTATAATACCCCAAATATCATCACGCACAAAGACCTAGTGTGTCAGAAATAGAAAGTCTTTCAAACAAGATTTCAGGGGTTACCCATATATCCGAGAGATGTTTCCCACGAAATAAGAAATAACTGAGTGAATCCAGAACCCACGCGTTGGTCGAACTTGTTAAACGGAGCAAAATAGATGTGTTGTGACGGACCAGTCAAACGGGAAAAAATATACGAAAAAAATGTTGAACCCCACACGCACGTTGCGGTGCATTAACTCACAAAGTTTAGAACGAAACGAAAAGTTGGGAAAGATGATAAGTATGGTGAACCAAAATTGAAAATAAAAAGGAGTTTGGATTAAATTGCAAAAGATGAAAAAGTTTAGGTTAAAAGTAAAAAAAAAAAAAAACAAAGGATCTAAATTGCAAAACTGAAGTTACGTAATTAAGTTGAACATGTTGTAACATTCATATTTTTTGGTAACATTCATATTTTTTGGTACGGTGGGTGCATAAATTTATGAAAAGCGGTGCGAAGAAGATTGATTTCTTTAGTAAATTACTTTTAATGTTACTAGACCCGTGTAATACCAGAGCTTGAGGATAGAATACCTTCATAATAATTTTGATGCAAGTCTGTACTCACAAGATGTCCTAAATGGAGTTATGTTTTTAGGCTTGCCAAACCATTGATAATTACCAAAGGTTAGTGTTCCAGTGACATTATCAATAAATATTGATCAGTGACGTTATCAATAAATATTGATCGATAGAATGGTTTATGTAATGGAACTCGACTACGAGTCCTATCACTGGGTGATCATGTTATTGAGGCACCCATATTATCAGGAAGTAATACTGGCACTCGAACGTGTATCCCTAGATTTCGTTTAAAATAGCCAAATAGAAGGATTCAGTTTAAATTGAAAAGAAGACAGTTTCCTCTAGCCCTATGTTTTGCCATGACGATAGACAAAAGTATAGAACAATTTCTATGTAAAGTTGATACCACTTGTAGGATCGTTTGCATGACCAAACGAGTCGTTCAGAAGAGATCTCGAACTAAATCAGAGGCGGAGTTCTGTGATTTAGTCTTCGTTCAGCTTGTATTACACTAGATTCACTATAAACTGTCTCTTGTATTGATTAAACAACGTTTTACAGGCTGGAGACACTTCGGTAGTACCTCGGTACCGGAATCAGAAAAGTTACAAACGAAATGGTTAAGGCCACTATTTATAGGCATGTCCATTTCGCACGGAAAGGCTCATGCGAAATGGCCAGTCCCATTTCGTACGAAATGGACACATCCATTTCGTGCGAATTGGACACATCCTATATGTTTCTCAGTTTTCTCGTAAAACATGCCCTGGTCTATCTATTCTAATACAAGACTTGATACATATCATTAGTGTACATTCACCTGTAAGACTGAATATAGAAGTCTGGATACGGGAGTATATTCTGAGGTGGGACACGCGAATAAGTTTAAGTTCCTTAAAACACTAATTCTCGTATCTCGAAACAGTTGAACTTTGTGTGAAAATTTAAGTGGATCAGTATACTGACAATCTAAGTGAATTGTTTAGAACTTAAAATGTACAAAGCTTAACGATGTTGGTGATTTATCTCAAAAACTGATACGATCCTCTTACACAAACTCACAAAAATATTGTCTGTAAATATTTCTTTACTACTTTTCATTTGCAACAAAAATCCAAAAAGATTTTCGAAGTGTTTTAGCATAATATTTTGAAAATTCAAAAAGATTTTATTTCATCTTATTTTCGACAACTGATGTTGGGAAGCTGATTTTCAAAGTTCCGAGTGCTAAACATGATGAACAACAGTGGGTTGGGAGAGTGTGTTTAGAAATAAGAAAAATGATATTTTTACAAGTGATGATTTGAGACTGATTTTACAATTGATGAATCAGATATTATAAAGGTTAAATCGTTTTGAACAATAACTACAAGTGGTCTCTAAATTTGTCAAATTTTAAATTTGTGAAATTTATTGTGAGGTAGAGATTGTGCAGGTAGAAGCAGCTAGGCTGAGAATAGGCAGACTCGAGCCAGGTACCAGATCATGTGGATACAGAAAGCCAGGTTACTATCTTAGAACCTGTGAAAGTTATAAGAGCCAGGTTTCCGATTCAAAGCTTGTAGATTGCGAATTCCAGACTGCGATACTAGCTTAATGAAAGGGGGAGTCTGAAGATTTTAAAGCCAGGATCAACATTCAAGGGGGATTTTGAATGGTAGAGAGCCAGGTTCGAATCCTGAAGTCTATGCGAGCTGCTGATACTGAAGAACTTAAGGAATCAAGAGATCTGATCAAGAGAAGATAGAGTCAAGTTGCGATTCTGGAAGAGAAAGTGAAAGAGAAAGTAAGAGAAGATTGAGGATGTTTACAATGTCAGATACTTTGGAGAAGAGTAAAAAGACTGATAACGACTGAAGACTTTGAAGACTCGACACTAAAGACTTCGTCAACATCCAAGGGGGAGTCTGTTGGTGCATATGTCTGTCAACTTCGTCTTGTATCGAGTCTTGTAATAGATTAGATAGATCAGGGCACGTTTTACGAGAAAAATGAAAAACATGTAGAAAGGAGCCATTTCGCACGAAATGGATTTGGCCAATTCGTATGAAATGGCAATGGCCATATCGTATGAGTTTATCTCGTACGAAATGGATCTCCTATAAATAGTAGTCTAGTTCATTTCATTTGTAACTTCATGATTCCTGTGCCGAGGTGCTGCCGAAGTGTCTCCAGCCTGTAAAACGTTGTGTAATCAATACAAGAGATAGTTTATAGTGAATCTAGTGTAATACAAGCTGAACGAAGACTAAATCACTGAATTTCGCCTCTGATTTAGTTCGAGATCTCTTCTGAATGACTTGTTTGGTCGTGCAAACGATCCTACATGAACCCACGGTACATTGGACCTTTCGAGATTCTAGAGACAATCGGAATCGTTGCATACAAGCTAAAGCTTCCAGAGGAACTTAGAAGTGTTCACGACACGTTTCACGTGTCTAATCTCAAGAAGAGTTCGACTCAGGAAACAGTCGTCATTCCCATAGACGAGATTCACATCAACGAAAAACTCCAATTTACAGAAGAACCTGTTGAGGTTACGGACTGGAAGGTCCATAAAACACGGAGAAGTCGTATCAAACTTGTTAAAGTTCGTTGGAATTCACGTCATGGTGATCGGAGTGTCGCGCTCCGGTCAAAGATAATATTTATATGCCCAAATTACCCTTAACAATGTTTTAGTGGTAGTAAGGGGTCGATCCACGAAGAGTATGTGGTTTGTGTAAGGATTCGAATGAATTATAAACAATTGTCACAATTATGAAGCTTGCTAAAGTGTTTTTGTATTTTTGTTTAATGGAGAGATATGATTTTTAACTAATTGAATTGATGCAAATGATTAACCACTACTAATTAACGATTGCAAGAAAAATGATTACTAGAACGATAATAATAAAAAGGAATCACACCCGGTTTCGGTAATTATTAACCTAGGATTTCTACAAGTTCTAGTTTCAACTCAAATGCATTTGATTAACGGATTTAATGTACCGTGACTTAGGTGCTACTAACTATCAACGCCCCGAAGAACGGACAAAAAGACACTTTGTAATCAACACAAGTAAATCCTAACAATGACAATGTACAATTACATATCACCGTTTCGCGAAGTCATAACTTTTAACATCGCTCGACAATTCACGAATTCGTAACAAATGTAATACTATTGTCAAGAGTTTCAAAAACCAAATAAATTGTCACTAAGTTAAAACAAGAACAATTCAAAACCCTAGAATTAATAACTACCTACACCGGGGTGAAACCGAGATGATTAGCCGCTCATGGTTGAAGAAGCTTGATCACCGGATGTTTGGAACTCGGAAGAATTCATCTTTGAAGCTTGCTTGGATGGAGAATTGATGGATGATTGGGGTTTGTGGGTGAAAATGGTGAGTGTGAATGAAGGATGGAGAACTAGGGTTTAGGATGGTGAATTGGTGATTTGATAGTGATTCGGTTGTTGGAAGATGATGATGATGGAATGGGTAGGTGATTGAGAGTGTAAGAGATGGTCTCTAATGGCTCCAAGATGAGTATTCAAACTTCAAAAAGATGTAACCCCCGAATTGATGGCCAACAACCTTTTTGATTCATTCCAACACCCCCAAACAAGCAAAACGGCGTCAGCAACATTTAGAAGCCGTCGCCGACGGCCTGAAGCCCCGTCGGCGACGGTGCCTGTTTCCTTGTTTTCGTCCGACGGCTTATTTCCCTGTCTACGGATGAATTTGGGCTACGGAGATATGTGTAAACCGTCGGCGACGGCCCCTATGGGCGTCGGCGACGGTGCCTGGATGTTGGGTTTTCTGTTTCGTCCCTTTCTTGAGTCCGGTTGACCCGTTTCGCATCCCGGTGGTCCCGTTTTCACTCCGGTGACCCGTAAAGCTCCCGAAAAGCTCCTTAAACTCCCGTAGACCTGCAAAACACAAATCTAATCAAGAGTAGGCAATTCGAAACTAAAATTTGTGTAAAAACATCAAATTAAACAATTACAAGCACCGGTTTTCAACCACGTATCACATCCCCACACTTGTCTTTTGCTTGCCCTCAAGCAAATCTGTTTTTCACTTTCACGTGGGTCGAACAACGAATATACATCCCATTCCCGAGACAAAGGTTAAGGTCTATTGTCATACAAAAGTTCAAACTCTTTACACATTTCACATATTTACCGGTTAAGTGAATAATCACATATACTAATGGTTATCCAAGATTAACTCGCCCGTAAAACTAACAACTCATGCATATCCTTCACAATGTGCTCTCCACTCGGCTTAAAATTTTGCTAATATGTATAATGTATTAGCATTTCAACAATTGATCGCTCAAAACCGATTAGAACACGTACCCGCATAGGCTTGCAACTCAATCATTCTCCACTAAAGAACACAAATACTAAGCACAAGTCAAAAGGTCTTTGAAGGGTTGTAACGGGGCTAAGCGAAGGGTAGGAAATAGGATATTTTTAAAGTGACTAAAGTGATGAAAATTCGACTTTTTATTACAAAAGACTATCTAAAACGAAAATAAACTATAAACATCCACTATGGGCAATAATCTTTCACCCTTTTATTCGATAACTACTAACGCTACTTTTTGTGTTTTTCTTCCACAATTTTCGATTCTTTTTCACAAATTTTTTTTTTCACAAGATATAACAACTATACAAACTTAAACTCCTATAATCGAATTTTCATCACATGGGTTTAAAAAAAAGAAAAGGTTTAAGGTTTATGGGCTATAGGGTAGTCAAACGAAAGGTTTAGGCTCAAAATGGGCGACTAAGGAATTTGTTCGGGTAAGGATAGAGAAATGGTTTAAAGAGAAAAAGGTTTACCTAATGCCTTAATCATTCTTGTGCTTGTATTTGGTCTATAGTCTCAAACGTATCAAAAATTGCAAGTTCTACAATACGCGACTAACGGTCCACTCAAACAAAGAAACATGTAAATGTGAATCTATGATATATAAGTGGCTCAAACCTCACGTATAAGGGTATGATATGTGATATGCATACATTGCTAGTTCCTTAGGCGAATTATTCCCAAATAACCACCCGCTAAATACCCGTTATGCTTATTAATTTGAACTTGACCATGACAAAAGACCAAATGGGTTGTGACATCCCTCGTTGACTTGGTTACTTGTGCTTTTGAGATTGCTTTGAAAACAAGACATTTTTGAAAATTTTTTGAAATTTTCCCCCATCCCCACACTTGAGGTAAACATTGTCCTCAATGTTTAGTGTTTAAATGAACGGGTCAAAAACGAAAATTTTACTACTCCCCCATCCCCACACTTGAAGTACATATTGTCCTCAATGTGTAGGAACTAGAGTTTTAGCAACGTACAAGGGATGTGACACGACTAACCTTCCCAACTTTTCACCCCGGAAATTAAAATACATATTACAATCCACTTATTCTAAACTACCAATCAAAGTAAAAAGAAACACATGCACCTGATTGTTATCGCTTGATGCTCATATTCTTCGTCTCTTCATAAAAGTGGTTGTCCCTCGAACCCGTTACACCTACAAATTCTAATCCTTGTGTAGAAGCATGCTTCTCACAACCATCAAAATTTGTTAGTTACTTAGTTCTACCATTTTTATGAACGTATTACCAAGCCATGCATTATTTCACTTCGATTTTGTTGTGGAAAATATTTTACAACAACAACAAACCTAACTCACTTTCGTAGGAATCACGACGGCATTTAGCATATGCACGCAAGCCCTTTAAACCTCCCGATAGCTCGGGAGGACGAGTCGGTCTCGTGAGGGTTATATAGGGAACACACCCACAAAGTTCATTTAACTAGGCAATAATTTAAATAATCAAAACGAGAAAAACGAAAATAAACAATAATATACAACAACAACAATAAAACGTACCTCGCCTCTACCGCTGATATCTCTCATTAGGGTTCACTGGCGGGTTCGGCTGGTACGGATAACCAGTAAGGGCCTCGAACATATCCCTATAGTTATCCAGCAGGCTTGACTCTTGTTGGGGTGGCGGTTGGTATGGCATGGGAACGAAACTCGAGCCGACTGCTTTGGGCCAGTGAAGGATTGGATCGGCTGGCCCTCGCGGATGAGGAAGGTTTGGGTAATCAGTCCACCCCGAATGTTCAGCATATGGAAGCCCGGCTTGATAATCTCGTTGATGGCGTTCTTGGTCATGGAGTACCTTGAAATTATTAATTGCCATCTGGTTGGAGAAAGCCAACGCCCCCCATCGGCGTTGGTCCAACTCTGCCTGTGCATTCCGGCGCCTAGCATCCTCTTCTTCCCACGCTTGTCTGCGGGCCCTTTCCTCTTCTTGCAGCTGTATCATGCGTTCCATTTGAGATTGTTGCAGCGCATATTGCAGCTGCTGTTCCTCCAACTGCTTTTCCACCCTCTCGCGGGAAGATGATTGAAAACCCCATTGTTGTTGTGAGTACGCCCCTTGCGCCTCTTCCCATTCTTTCCGACTAGCATGGTACTCTCTTGCTTCACCAATACCCGCTGACACATTGTCGTAGATCGCTTGATCCGCACGGTTCCACAACCGATACGACGGTATTTGTCTTTGATTCACAAAATCTGCCACATTGGCAGAGATTTCCCTATGCTTTTTTCGGTACCTACGCCTCGGTCCCCGTGGACCGGAAGGATCAATGTCCTCCTCAACATCGGGCATCTCCTCATCGCCCCCTTCTTCCTCACCTTCTTCATCACCCTCCTTGTCGTTGAACCGATAGCTATCCCCTTGCTCATCTTCAACTGTGTGCAAATGCCCAAAAGATTTCACGGTTATGTTCCAATGTCGCCTCATAGAGGCAAAGTTGAATTGATCAATGGGTTTGGATACCCATAGTGAGTCTTGAGGTAATGCATTTTGTTGGAGAATCATGGCGCTGATCAATCTTGGGTAAGGAATCATTTTGCGTTTAAACGATTCCCGTGTATCCCATGTGTTAATCATAACAATTTGACGCCACGAGAGCTTGGGCGTCCCATATAACAATGCATGCACCACCCGACAATCGGGTGCCTTCACCGTTCCACGGTCTCCAAACCGTACCATAATGTTCTCCAACGAGATACCTTGCAATATCTTTCCCATCAGAGACATATCTGCCCTTGCGTTACCTGAACCCCCAGAACCGGGTAATGTATCCTCCAAGAGAGTCACTGGGTCAGCATCATTCCTCTTGTTATCCAAAAACTGATCATACCCATAATAATCGTATGCGTCGACCCCAAGCGAGTCAAACCTCGCTATAGCATTCATATGCTCGAAGGACATCACCATTTGATTTTTCCCAATGTTCCCAATCAACTTCCACCTATGGGCTGGTCTATCGGAATGTTCAAAACGAAGAGTGGATAGCCACTCACAAACTGCCCCCAAGTATACCCGATTGGTGATGTCATCACACCAATCAATCACTCGCTCCCAACCGAGTTTCTCGAACCTTTGCACTATGCCAATCTTCCTAAACTCTTCGACATCCACCGTACGTTCACAAACCGCCCTGTCGGGTACGGGTTTTGAAATGCCCGTAACCATTTTCATCTTCCACATCTTGGCTTCCAACCTCTTATTATTGTATCTAGAAAGAGCCTTTGTTTTCTCTTCCTTCCATTTCGAAGCCGACCCACTGTTCTTCGCCTCTTCCCAAGCCCAATCTTGTCTTTCAAGTTGACCATCGCCTTCTTCTACATTACTAAGTTGTTCCCAACGTCTTTGATAAACCCCAGAGCCCGAACCGGCTCCCGAAGATGAACCTTGACCGGAGGTCTTTGCCTTCTTGCTTCCACGCAACATGACTACAATCACAAGACAAAAATAACAACAATTAGTACATTCCAACCTTCAACAATCTCAAACTTTGAACATGATATGTAATGTTGAACTTTAATCCAATTTTAGATGTAAAATCGCTTTTTTTAAACTTCTAAAGTCGCTCATTTTATCATCTATATTGACTAACACGTTTATTCCTAAGATTTTTCCATAAAAAATCTTGGTTCAACAATGTTCAACATCACTACTATGTTCAATCATGCCAAAATCTTAGTGTAATCACATCACTAAAACTAAGCATGCTCAAATCCCACCCAAATCAAACAAACATCCTTGAATTTATGCTTAAACATCCTACATTATGATAAACAACCTACTCTTAAACAATAAGTCTAAAATTTCGGAAGAAATCACAACAATATATGAAAATCATGCACAAATTGAGTGAAAGTTCATACCTTTAGTGAAGATTGACAAGAATAACCAAAGAAAAGTGTAAAAGAAGAACTTGGTTGAACACTCTTCAAGAACCCTAACACACACGTCCAGAGATCTTGCAATCAAGCAAGAATTGATGGAATTGGTTATGGGGGTTTTGTTCTTCTCTGAAAATCACTCAAGATAGACTCAAGAATCAAGCGATTTGGTGGAGATTTGAGAGAGTTATGGAGAAAAGAAGATTTAGGGTTCTTGAGAGGAATTGGAGAAGATGGAGTTAGAATGCAAGAGAGAGAAGAAGAAACACGTATGGACCTGACTTGGTAGTGATATTAGGTTGATTCCGGGTCAAGTATGTGGTCAAAAATCGTCTCGGGTCAAGTTTGAGTACCAAATACTAGTTTGGATGCAAATAAGAGCCACAAAACACGAACCAGCGTCGGCTGGATATTGAAGCACCATCGGCGACGGTGAGGGTGTCCGTCGGCGACGGTCGTTGAATTTCGGACCTGTGGCGACGGCTTAACTTGCTGCCTACGGTGAATTTTGGGCTACGGTGATTTGGAGAGGCCGTGGGCGACGAAGGCATTAGCCGTCGGCGACGGCGCTTATATCTTTCATTTTTTTATTTTTCAATTTTTAATATTTTTTTTTTAAAGAAGATAGAATTTTAATTAACTTTTATTTAGGGGCTATACACATATAAAAATCCTAAAAAATATTAAAAATCTTTTTGTGAATTTTTATGAGTTAAAATTTTTCAAACCGGAAATCGTTAATGGCCCTACCACCCCCCAAAAATTCGTGTATTGTCCTCAATACACATAAACAAGTCTAAGAACATACCTTGTATCTTCATGACCCGTTCGTAGTGTCTAGACTTCACACAATCAAGAAAGATTAGTAGGAACTGAAACGATAATCCTCGAAACACCCAAACAATTAAACAAATATACATAACTTTACACAAAGTGTTACCGGTCCTTTTCATTTGACTTCGTAAACCGGGAAACTTACCACGAAGCTTACCGATTCCTTGTTTGCATCCACTTTCTCGTTACCCTCGAGAAACGGTTTTAGCCGATGACCATTTACCGTTTGCCGCACCCCATCCTTCGGGTCCTCGATAGTAACATCACCCAATTGTCCGACCCGGGTGACAACATAGGGTCCCATCCATTTGCTTCGGAGCTTTCCGGGAAAGAATTTGAGCTTTGAATTGTAGAGCCATACCTTTTGACCCACTTCAAATTCTTTTTTTCTCAACTTGGCATCATGCGCTCTCTTCATTCCGTCTTTGTATTGAGATGCGTATTCATATGCCGTCTCCCGTAGCTCCTCCAATTCACACAACTTGAGCTTCCGTTCCTTACCTGCATCATCGTATTGCACATTAACCTCTTTAATAGCCCATAACGATTTGTGCACAAGTTCAACCGGTAAATGACAGTTTTTACCGTAAACCAACCGGTAAGGTGTAGTGCCTATGGGTATCTTATGTGCCGTTCGGTAGGCCCATAAAGCATCGTTCAATTTAATTGACCAATCCTTACGGTCCGTCCGCACGGTCTTTTGCAAAATCTGTTTGATTTGCCTATTTGACACCTCAACTTGCCCGCTTGTTTGCGGGTGATAGGGGGTAGCAATCCTATGGTCAACACCAAACCGTTTTAAGAGTTTGCCAAACCGAAAATTTTTAAAATGAGATCCTCCATCACTTATGATGACACGAGGAATCCCAAACCTTGAGAAAATATTGGTTTGGACAAAGTTGCATACTACGGAATGGTCGTTTGTCTTGGTGGCTATTGCTTCGACCCATTTTGACACATAGTCAACGGCCACCAAGATGTACAAATTACCATAGGAACTGGGGAATGGGCCCATGAAATCAATACCCCATACGTCGAAAACATCGACTACAAGGATTGGTTGCATGGGCATCTCATCCCTTTTTGAGATACCCCCTAGCTTTTGACACTCTATGCAATTTCTAGCAAACTCATTTGCATCTTTGAAAATGGTAGGCCAATAAAGCCCACTATTCAACACTTTGTGACCCGTTTTGTGACCACTAAAGTGACCACCACATGCAAACGAGTGTAGATGTTGCAACACGCTCGGAATCTCTTCATCGTCAATGCATCTCCTTATGACTTGATCCGCACACTCTTTCCACAAATGCGGTTCTTCCAACCGATAGTACTTGATTTGGGACATGAAGTGTTGCCTTTTTTCGTCTATCCCAATGCGCCGGCATATCACATGTAACAAGATAATTGACAATGTTAGCATACCATGGCAATTTATCTAGTTTCATTATGTGCTCATCCGGGAAAGACTCATTTATCTCGAAGGCTTTCGGATCATCTTCTACCATCAACCAGGACAAGTGGTCCGCTACCACATTCTCAATACCCTTCTTGTCCCGTATCTCCAAATCAAACTCTTGGAGCAACAACACCCATCGGATCAATCTCGGCTTCGCATCTTTCTTCTCCATGAGGTACCTAACTGCAGTGTGATCAGAGTAAATAATCACTTTACTACCCCATATATAAGACCGAAATTTATCCAATGCATATACCACCGCAAGTAGCTCTTTTACGGTGGTTGTGTAGTTCAATTGTGCATCCGAAAGAGTCTTACTTGCGTAGTATATGGCAACGGGTTTCTTGTCAACCCGTTGTCCCAACACGGCCCCCACCGCATAATCACTTGCATCGCACATAATCTCAAAAGGTAACGACCAATTTGGCGATTGCAAGATTGGGGCCTCGACTAACTTCTCTTTTAAATTGTTAAAAGCATTTTGGCAATTTTCATTAAAATCAAACGGTTGGTCTTTTAACAACAAATTACATAAAGGCTTCGTTATATCACTAAAACCCTTAATAAACCGCCGATAAAACCCCGCATGACCTAAAAATGACCTAACACCTTTAACGGTCGTGGGATAAGGTAAAGTAGATATGACTTGTACCTTTGCACGATCAACCTCTATCCCACGACTTGACACCACATGCCCCAACACGATTCCCTCTTGAACCATAAAATGGCTCTTTTCCCAACTTAGGACCAAACTAGTTTCAACACATCTTTTTAATACTTTATCTAGTTGGTCCAAACAAGTCTCAAACGATGATCCAAAAATTGAGAAATCATCCATGAAGATTTCCAAAGACTTTCCCACCATATCGGAGAAGATACTCATCATGCACCTTTGAAAGGTGGCGGGAGCATTACATAATCCAAACGGCATTCGCCTAAATGCGAAGGTACCGTAAGGACATGTAAATGTAGTCTTTGCTTGATCTTCCGGATGGATGGAAATTTGGTTATAACCGGAATAACCATCTAGGAAGCAATAAAATTTTTGCCCCGATAACTTCTCAACTATTTGATCAATAAAAGGTAAAGGAAAATGATCTTTGGAAGTTGCGGTATTCAACTTCCTATAATCAATACAAATTCGCCACCCGGTTACCGGCCGGGTGGCTACCTCTTCACCTGCGTCATTTTTGACGACTTGTATACCGGCTTTCTTGGGAACCGTCTGTGTTGGGCTCACCCACTGGCTATCCGAGATCGGGTAAATGATACCCGCATCAAGCCACTTCAACACTTCTTTCTTCACAACCTCCCGCATGTTCGGATTTAACCGCCTTTGTGCATCACGAACGGGAGTCACATTCTCTTCCGTGATGATTTTGTGCATCACCACCGAGGGACTAATACCCTTCAAATCCGCGATGGTCCACCCAATCGCCGCCCGATTGGTGACCAACACCTCCATCAACTTTTTCTCTTGCTCTCCGGTTAAATTTGATGCAATGATAACCGGGAGAGTATTGCCTTCTCCAACATAAGCATACTTGAGATGCTTTGGCAATGCTTTCAACTCAACTTCCGGAGGCTCCACTAAAGACGGCTTCAATTTAGTATCAATGCTCTCCGGTAAGCTCTCAACTTGGTGCATCCAAGTCGGTTTTCCTTCCCTAACCGCAAGCACCTCTAAACTCCTCACTTCCTCGTTCATGCTTTGCTCCACCTCCACCTGTGACCTGTCAAACATATAACAATCCTCCATTGTGTTTTCCCCATAAACGACTGTGTCGCAAAGAGGTATACACGTGTCAACAATGTCTGCCATAAAGCATTCATCAACTGGAGGGCTCATAAGTCTGGAAAAAACATGCAACCTCAACCTCCGGTTTCCAAATGTCATGTCAACCGTTCCCGTTCTGCAATCAATTTGAGCATTTGCAGTTGCTAAGAACGGTCGACCCAAAATCACTGTAGGTTGTTTGGTTGGGTCCTTGGCCACATAATCAAGTACAAGAAAGTCCACCAGATAGTAAAAATCCTCGATTTTCACTATCACATCCGAAACAATTCCACGGGGTAGTTTAGGTGTCAAATCGGCTAACACCACGGTGGTGTTTGACGATTGAAGTGGACCAAACTCATATTGGTCATACAAACTACCCGGTAGAATGCTTACACTAGCACCAAGATCTAGAAGTGCCCGGTTGATTTTAAAATCGCCCACTTGAATTGAAATGATAGGCGCACCCGGATCTTGGAGCTTAGGTGGAAGTGCACCCGAAAGAATCGAACTCACGTTTTCGGTTAAATCTAACTTTTTTGGAAGTTTGTGAGTGCGTTTTTGGGTACATAAATCTTTCAAGTACTTAGCATAAGACGGTACTTGTTTAATTGCATCCAAAAGAGGTAAATTGATTTTTACTTGTTTGAAAATTTCCAACAACTCTTCTTGTTGTGGACCTCTTTTGTTTACAACCTTTTTCGTCGGTCCCTTCAATGCTTCGGGATAAGGGGCAGTATTAACCTCCACACCCTTTTCCTTAGCCTTGTGGACGGGAATGGCCACAACGGGAGTAACATTATTCTTTTTCAAATCATTTTTATTTTGACCCGTTTGGCCATCCTCAAGCTCATCATCACTAGCATCTTCCACCACCCCTTCGACAAATTGGGGTGGTGGTGTTTTGACACCATTATCAACAACTCGACCACTACGTAAAGTAACTTTATTAATTGGTACCTCACGTGTGTTCCTCGAGCTCGACCCTTGATGCTTAGGGTTTATGGTGGTGTCACTTGGAAGCTTCCCCGTGCCTCCCTTTATTTGGGCCACTTCTTCCGCTAGTTGGCCTACTTGTTTTGCTAATGCCTCATGTGCTTTGTCTCGAATCTCATTCTCCTTTTTGGATTCTTGCATCATCGAAAGCATCGCATCCATCTTTGCATTCAAATCATTACCACCGGTTTGGTTGTTTGACCCACTTCCGTTACCGCCTTGGTTGTTGTAATTCTTTTGGTACCCACCTTGGTACCCTTGGTTGTAATTCCGTTGGTAGCCTCCTTGGTTACCACCTTGGCGGTTTTGGTATGACGGCCCGCTTCCTCCTTGATTACCCGATTGGAAATTCGGGTTCATTTGATTTGAAGCATTGCCATACCGAAAGTTGGGGTGATTTCTCAAACCCGGATGGTAAGTGTTGGAGTTCATGTCATATTGTTTTCGATCTCCATACACTTGACTGACTTCTTCGATGTAACCACTCGAACCCATTGAACATTGCTCGGTCATTCTTCACAAACCGCAAATTGAACCGCGTTCACCTCTTTCTTCTTTTTCAATTGAGCTATTTCCCGTTCTAAGGTGGAAATCCGGTCTTTGGAATCGAGATCGGGAAGTGACCGGGAAACCGGATGCCTTTTGGCTCGATCGGCCGATTCTTTCTCCTTGGATCGTTTGCTCATCCTTTCTAAGAATTCCCAATCATCATCCTCATGATTGCTCAAAAGTGTACCATTGCTTGTCGTCTCAAGCCGATTCCAAGTTGCATCATCCAAACCCCGTACGAAGCATTTCACCAACTCCCATTTTTCTATTTGGTGATGTGGGCATCTCCTCATCAGCTCTTTGAATCGGGTGAATGCTTCATGTAGAGGCTCACTCGAAAGTTGACGAAATGACCGAATTTCATCTCTAGCATCGTCGGTCTTGGCCATGGAATAGTATTCATCCAAAAATGCTTGTTGCATTTGTTCCCAAGTTCGAATACTATTGGCCGGAAGTGTAAGGAACCATTGTTTTGCCTTATCTTTCAACGAAAATTGAAATAACCGAAGCTTCACTTCCTCTAGTGCGAAATTATGCCCTCCAATAGTATCACAAATGGAAGAAAACTCCGTTAAATGCGTGTACGGCTCATCATTGGACCTCCCGTTGAAATGAGGAAGTATGTTGATGTAATGCGGCTTACAATCAAACATCCTCCTTTCGCACACTATTGGAGAATTATTCTCGGTCACTATCGGTCGGAAACGGTCATTTACTCCCCGTGGAGGTTGTTGACGACGTTGTGGCCCATTAACTTCTTGGTCGACCGGTCTTCGATTATCCCGTCTCTCACCTCTTTGATCCCCCCTTCGATTATCCCTTGGGTTACCACCTCCCACGAAACGAGGAATCCGGTTAGGGTTTACATTATTATTGTTGTTATTGTTGTTGTAAAACCCCTCATTCCGGTTCCGTTGGTTGTTGTTTTGTGGTTGACGGTTGTTCCCATAACCATCGTTTCTTCCACCTCCGTAACCGTAGTCATCTTCCCCAACATAATTGGCGTTTTGATAACCAATTTCCTCATCGCCATGCCTTCTAGCATTGTAGACGTTTCCCCTATTCATATAACCCCAATCTTCATCATCATTAGCTCGATCATCGTAATACCCCCCATCGTCCGAATTTTCCGTATGAATGCTTACATGTTCCGGCGATTGATAACCGGGAACACTATACGGTTCATCATCGGGGATCGCATTCCTTAAATCTTCGATGTTGAAAGGGTCTTCATTCGCGGGATTGCCGCGATCACGGTTACCTCTACGATCGGAGTTGACATTCCGATCATCAAGGTTGATAGGTAACGATGCTTGTCGGTGAAGGGGTTGTTGTTGAGGTGTTCGTTGGGCGTTGTTGGTGTTTTGGTTTCGGAAAGGTGGAGTGGGTGGTCTTGCGTTGGTGTTACCACCCGGTTGTTCTTGAGCGGGATAAAAGGTTCCTCGGGATTGGAATTGATTTGGGTTGAGGTTTTGGTTGGGGTTAAAGTCTTGGTTGGAATTGTGGTTTGCCATTGAATCGGTTTCAATGGTCGGTGTGAGTGGTGGTGTTTAGTTGGTTTGATTAGAAGCAAGAGTTGCTTCTAACCGGCTTGCTAGGTTTCTTCTTGCGAGTCTTTCAATTTCCGGTTCGTAGACTAGAGGTGAAGTCCTCCCGGAATTTCGTGTACGCATGCACTACCTGTAACCTGCACAAGTAACACACCCCGCGTAACAAGGAAAAAGACAAGTACAAAAAGAAAGCTAAGCAAGTTAAACAGTTAATCGCAAAAAAAAAATTCAAACAATATCCAAACACAAAGCGCACGCACTCCCCGGCAACGGCGCCAAAATTTGATCGGAGTGTCGCGCTCCGGTCAAAGATAATATTTATATGCCCAAATTACCCTTAACAATGTTTTAGTGGTAGTAAGGGGTCGATCCACGAAGAGTATGTGGTTTGTGTAAGGATTCGAATGAATTATAAACAATTGTCACAATTATGAAGCTTGCTAAAGTGTTTTTGTATTTTTGTTTAATGGAGAGATATGATTTTTAACTAATTGAATTGATGCAAATGATTAACCACTACTAATTAACGATTGCAAGAAAAATGATTACTAGAACGATAATAATAAAAAGGAATCACACCCGGTTTCGGTAATTATTAACCTAGGATTTCTACAAGTTCTAGTTTCAACTCAAATGCATTTGATTAACGGATTTAATGTACCGTGACTTAGGTGCTACTAACTATCAACGCCCCGAAGAACGGACAAAAAGACACTTTGTAATCAACACAAGTAAATCCTAACAATGACAATGTACAATTACATATCACCGTTTCGCGAAGTCATAACTTTTAACATCGCTCGACAATTCACGAATTCGTAACAAATGTAATACTATTGTCAAGAGTTTCAAAAACCAAATACAAATTGTCACTAAGTTAAAACAAGAACAATTCAAAACCCTAGAATTAATAACTACCTACACCGGGGTGAAACCGAGATGATTAGCCGCTCATGGTTGAAGAAGCTTGATCACCGGATGTTTGGAACTCGGAAGAATTCATCTTTGAAGCTTGCTTGGATGGAGAATTGATGGATGATTGGGGTTTGTGGGTGAAAATGGTGAGTGTGAATGAAGGATGGAGAACTAGGGTTTAGGATGGTGAATTGGTGATTTGATAGTGATTCGGTTATTGGAAGATGATGATGATGGAATGGGTAGGTGATTGAGAGTGTAAGAGATGGTCTCTAATGGCTCCAAGATGAGTATTCAAACTTCAAAAAGATGTAACCCCCGAATTGATGGCCAACAACCTTTTTGATTCGTTCCAACACCCCCAAACAAGCAAAACGGCGTCAGCAACATTTAGAAGCCGTCGCCGACGGCCTGAAGCCCCGTCGGCGACGGTGCCTGTTTCCTTGTTTTCGTCCGACGGCTTATTTCCCTGTCTACGGATGAATTTGGGCTACGGAGATATGTGTAAACCGTCGGCGACGGCCCCTATGGGCGTCGGCGACGGTGCCTGGATGTTGGGTTTTCTGTTTCGTCCCTTTCTTGAGTCCGGTTGACCCGTTTCGCATCCCGGTGGTCCCGTTTTCACTCCGGTGACCCGTAAAGCTCCCGAAAAGCTCCTTAAACTCCCGTAGACCTGCAAAACACAAATCTAATCAAGAGTAGGCAATTCGAAACTAAAATTTGTGTAAAAACATCAAATTAAACAATTACAAGCACCGGTTTTCAACCACGTATCACATGGCCCAGAGTTTACTTGGGAATGTGAAGACCAAATCAAGTCAAAGTATCCGCATTTGTTTCACAACTCCCCTGCAACCGATAACGCAGCTTGAATTTTGGGACGATATTCTTTTAACGGGGGGAGAATGTGACAACTGGCACTTTTCCATGTATTCCGTACAATATAAACAATAATTTGTACCTTAATGACTGTGCATGAATGAACTAATGAAATGAATGATTTTCTGATTACTGTCATAGACCTGCAAATACATTACATGATTGCATGTTATTTATGAATGTTAAATGCAACATAAGACAGTTGAATTAGAGCACAAAACGAAACTAGTACATTGATCAGATAAACTAGAAGTACTAACAGGAGTTCAGTACTCAGACACACATTTTGTTAGAACACAAAATGAGCCTCGGAACCAAGAGTTACACTAGAACAGTATGTAGGAAAGTAGGGGTTATAAAACTGCCTTCCGAGTGATGATTTAAGTGCCAGAAAGTGCCCGAAACACACCTAAACTGCAAAATTCTACAGAAAACAACAAAATTCAGCATTTAAACACTAAAATATAGTGCAGAAATATGATACAAGTGTCCAGAATAATTTGATAAGTGTCAGGAATGAAAACTGTTATAAAAGGTACCTCATAACACACTAAACTGCGCAATTTAGCACCTTAACGAACCGATAACCAAACGAACAACTGGACACTACCCGAGACACCAAAATTCCACTAGAAGCATTGTTTTAATGTTACAAAGCTAGTCATCACCCATAAACATCATATTACATCTTAAAATCCCTAAACATACTTAACACCTAACTTAACACTTGAAATGTAACTAGATTAACTAACTAATAGTTGAAATGCAACTAAGACTGTCACACCCCGATTTCCACGTGTCTCACCGGTGGGCCCGGTGGGGGATTACCGTGACGATGTTGGCAACAATATAGTCAAACCACACAATTATATAATGCACAGCGGAAGCATAATTTAAATATATAATTTCAACCTCTGATTGTAATATCAAAATGTATTACAGAAGTTGAATATCCACAGTGGATCGTAAATACAGATAAAGTATTGTTCCATTAGATACTGCAATCAAGCTTGCGAGGCTTATCCCGACGCTAGGGAGCTAATACCAGCCAATTACGTTTAGGTACCTGCACTTAATCTTTTTGGGGAAAATACGTCAGTTTACACTGGTAAATACATTCAACTGACACATTTGAAAATGTTTATTAAAATTGATTTGAATGCACAGGGCACAAACTCTTTTATAACTTGGGAAAATTCATAATGATCTTGTGAACGTTTTACATGTTCTTTTATGCGTTCAGTAGCCCGGGTCGTGCCGGGTTAAAGATTTATAGACACACCACGTTTGCGTAAAACCGTAGTACAGAAACCAACGGCTACGTCTTTTAGTTTTTTTTTATGTCGACACTTTATACCGGGTGTACGCCTACACCGGGATGTCGATGGTCGTGGCCATTTCGTAAAATGATGCCGAGGATATCCGGGACAACGGTCATTAAACCCCCCAAAGGCTTATAAGCAACAAAACTGTTTAAATGAGCCAATCATATTATTTAGTTATCCACCTAAGCGGTGGACGAATATAGTGCTCAATCAAGCGGTATTAATATACCGTAACCCAAGCCCATATAGGGGAAATAAGTCAAAAGTATTTACCTTTGCAAGTATTAATCCTTATTTTAGATCAAGTCACCGATAGCTTTTACTGGGGCTCCTAATCTGGAACGAAGGTTTTAATTAACCTCTTAGAATCCTAACGGTCCTTGTATTAGCCGTAGCTTAAACCGGTTGATTCCGATATATAGATATGGTTAATTCGCACGAAAAGGCGAAAACCGGGAATGGAGTATGATTTGGACCCAACAAGTTCAGAGACTTGTTTTATATGGGTTTATAGTTCATACTCTGGATTTTGGGGTTCAAATAATATAATTTGACCCATATCGGCTATTGCACGAAAACTAGTTTCATGAGCCGTACCGTGTGCGCGAATAGGCGAAACGGTTAACCATAAGAGTCGTACGCTTATTTCCTAAGTCAATATGCCTTAAAGGTATTTTGGTATCAGTAGGATACCTTCCGTAATGCCCGTAACGAGTTTAAGTTAATATTATGCCCCGTAGGGGCTTTTCGGTCATTTTAAAGACTTTAAAAGGGATTTTCGAGTTCTACAGGAAATCTGAGTTTCCCGAACAGCTTATAAAGCTTAAAATACTTTATTTATTATTTAAAACCAATAGCAACTGGAATCGGGTCAAAAGACCTTGTAGAACTCCTGTTTTGGCCAAAAAGGGCATATTCGGTATAAACCGAACCGTAGCCATAACCGCAGGTTATGAGCAAGGTAAAAATTATTAAAAATCTTTAAAATTCCCAAAATATTATTTTACCACAGTGGGTAAAAGTTTTGGTGCCGAAAACTTGGGTTAGATGAGCGTTATGCTAATTGCGCCGTTAATTACAAAACTTTCTTAAAAGTGCGCCTTTTAGCATAACTCTCATTCTAGACCTCGGATTGACGTGAAACTTTAAGGACATGCTTATAATTTAACAAGCAAGGTTTTGGTCCATTCACGTGTCCGAAATACTCGTTTAAATTTTAAAAGGCCGTTACGGTCAACTTTTAGGCGAATGACGGAATTGCGCAAAAGACTCGGATAACTCATGAACCGACCACAGAGGCTTATACCAACATGTGACCTGGTCCTAAGAGAGTCCTAAGGTATATTTATACCTCACTAAAACGGGTCAGAACTGAAGTCAAAGCAAAAGTCAAACTTTTGCGACATTCGGCTCCGAACCGGTTCAATATAGCAAATGATCGATTCAAACGAGCGCAAACAAGTTTATACACTTATTATCATGTTTTATGATTATCAAAACAGGTTCCATAACATATATATTACAGATTATGCATAAATCGCCAAAATAGCTTTCTGTTGACTTTTTAACCGCGCGTTTGACTCGATATTTGACATAGTTAGAGTGGTGATCAGGGGGAACCCTTTTAGAGGTTTAATACCCACATAAATACCAACTCATAACCACCTTTGATTCGTCATAAGACTGAACCGTTTGCAAGATATTGCAATGACAACCGTTAGTTACGACGGTTGCGTTTATAGGCTATAACTATGGAAATGTGAAACCAAAATGGTCATGAACGACTTACAGAAGTTAACTCTTGATGAGAGAACAGAAGGGAAAGCTAGAGAGCTCTTGAATGATCAGTTATAAGTGTTTTTGAGTTGTGTGATTGGTAATGCACAAGAAGTGGCTATTTATAGCCAAAGAAGGCCACTTATGATCATTACAAGCTCTACTATCAGTCCAGAGCTGATGGGTAGTTGTCCCCTAAATGTATGGGTCATTTGTAGGGTGCCCATGCCCCATAATTACATGCATAATCGTTCACAAGTTCCAAAAGCCAAGTAGTTACCATTTTTCTGCATCTGGGCACTTTACGCGGCCCGCATGGGAGTTCCATGCCATTTTAACGCGGGTCGCCTAAAGTTCAAAAATCAGACGCGAAATAGAGGAGGCTCGCGGCCCGCCTCAACTTATGTTGAAACTTCACGCGGGTCGCCTAAGGTTAATATTTCAGGATTTTTAAGTCTTTTGTCATGATTATCAGAATCGGGCCATTAATAACGAAATCTTTCGTAATGATTCGCCTGACCTTTCGGATTTGAAGGGGTAACTTTGCGGTTTGGCCCTCGGTTATTTACCGATAGGGGCCTCGTGTTAATTACCCGCATTATTAAGTCCCCGGTTTATTTATTATTTATATTGGAAAGCCTTAACTTTCACTGTTGACGCTTTTAACCTTTCTTTTACGAATTCGATCGTAACTTTCTCGTTTCATATCGAAACCTCGCGAAATTCATATATATTATTTTAGTGAGGGTATAATACCGTTACAAAGTCTTGGGAACGTTAAAGGGTCACTCAGAGGTATTATTAAACATGTTGACACAGTTAACCCCTGTAGTTTGTAATCTCTCACTTTCTTCCGCGTTTTAGTTTTGTACGATCGATAATTTATTTGTTTGAAGGTTTAAGCATTATTTAGGGATACTATACAGTATATTCACCCTTGTTGACATTTATAACCCTCGAATTTATATACTTTCAAGGTTTGTCAAAATTAGTCCTTTATTTAATATAGATGCCACGTGTAAACAAATGACACGTGTTAACACATCATTGGACACAAAATTTCGAGGTGTTACAAAGACCCCCCTGGAGACGGTTACAAGTGGGTCCCATACCCCTTGATTTCTTGAATATTTTATATGATATGCTAAGTAGTTTTTAGACACATTGTCCATTGTTTAAACAAATGTTGGAGATGAATTTATAAAAAAAAAAACACTAGTTTTTCATCACTTATCATTCATCATCTTCAAAACACACAAACACCCTTTCTTCTCCCTTAAACTCACGGCCTCAAGCTCCCATCACAATCCATTAGTTTTAAATCCATTTCCAAGTAATCCAAGAGCACTCTAAGGGGGTTTCAAGCATAACTAAGGAGGTTGGAAGCAAAGGAACTTGAAGGACCTTCTCTAGGAGCTATTATCCACTTCTTTTCTTCATCAACTTGCTTCTTGTTCTTCCCTAGCCATAGTGCTAGTAGTAAGCCTCTTTGATCGTATTTTTACTCTTGATTTTAGTGGTTAAAGTAAGATGTAACTTGGTAATCTAAAGAATCTCACGAAAACATAAACATGAAGATGAACATAAAGCTTAAAAACATGAAGATCAAAGTTGTTTAAGTGTATGTAGTAAACTTGTTTGTTGATTTCTTGTGTAAATGGTGTAGATCACCATATGAAGCTTGCTAGATGATGATTAAACACATGATCTTGCAAGTATAAGGATGGATCTTGAGAAATTTAAGATGATCATCCTTTATGTTGAACATGAACTTGAAGATAGACTTGTTTTTGTGTAGGATGATGAATCCTGCAAGATGTAAGTCTTGAAAAGAAAAGATTTCAAAAATAAAGTTTACAATAAACATAAAGTTTACAATAAACATAAAGTCTACATCAAGATCTCACATGACTTGGTTTTAAAGAAAATAATTATGTTTTAAGTGTTAAAATAAAGCTAGTAAAGTGTATGGAACATAAAGAAATCAAGAAGATTAATTTTTGTAAAATCATCTTACAAGTTGTAAAGGATGAAATTTCATAAGAATGAGTTTCATAAAATAAAAACCATCGATTTAGTGTTCTTTAAACATATTAAACAACATGTTAGATTACTACAAGATTTTACTAACTTCAAGTCCATACCATGTTGTGAAAATGCATATTTATGGCTCATGGTAAGTTGTGTGAAACTTGTTGATGATTGATGATGAATTTTTAAAAGAAAAAGATATGTTAGTAAGCATGGAAACCTCCAATTTTCAAGGGAAACTATGGCAAATTTTTTGTAAAAATTAAACACTTAGAAAAATATTTTTAAATAAGTGTTTACAAGTAATTTTTGGTCATGGTTTTAATATAAAAATTTGCCATCATTTTTGTTATAAAAATTACAAATATTGGAGGTTGATTTTTGATAAAAAAATGACTAAGTATATATTTAGGAAAATATGTATTTAGATGTCACAAAACTATATGCTACTTGTATATTGTTTGTACTAGTTATATTAAAATTAGGAACCTTGAAAATAATATAACACATCAAAATATCAAAAACTGTAATATGAAATATTACCCAAAATCACAGGGAAATAAATATATATCTTATATCCAAATATCGGACAAAGGACATTTGGGCTATATATATATATATATATATATATATATATATATATATATATATATATATATATATTCCGGAAATAAATTCGTAACTTAACAAATGTGAGAAACGGTATTTTTGAAACCGAAGAGACGGCAAAATATGAATTTTTGCAACTATTATAAATATATCATATTTTGTCAAAGTAAGAAAATATATTATTTTTGAAATGGAAAAAAATATATATTTTCTTAAACAATTCAAAAATATATTATTTTGTTGAAAACTAAAAATATATATATTTTTCTAAGTTTAATCTTAAAAATATATTATTTTTAAGATATATATGAAAGTGTACTTATTTTTGCCAAGAAAAATTTATAGATATTTTCTATAAAAATCTTCTTAAAACATGTATGTTTTAAGAATATAAAGTTGGTGATTTTTAATTGTATAGAAATAATATTCCAGAAAATTATACACAAATTAAGTATAAAATACTTAATAAATACAAAAAGATACGTATTCCTATACGTATAAATACATACCGGAATACACCACCAATACTTGGCAAAATACGCAAATACAAGTATACCTATACTTGGAAAATATATATGTGAGAATTACAAGACAAATCAAGTTAAAAATATATTATTTTTAAACAATATTCCAAATTATTGGATAAAAATAGTTTAAGTTAAAATATCCTTACTTTAACTAATAGTTATATAATTTGGAATTATACAATGTCCATCAATCGTATAACTCAAAGTATACTAAATTCCAAAAGTAAGTCTTAATAAATAACTAAGAATAAGAGTCGTTACACGACCTAAACGTCTTATAAAACATAGCACGTGTGTAGGTGATGGTACGACCCGTGGAAAGGAAACTTTGAGTTACGAGACAGCTACATAAATCAGTGAGTTCATGTCCCTCTTTTATCTTAATTGTTTTCGGATTTATAACTGTCGGGGGTGAAATACATGTTTCAAAGGTTTCAATGGTATGGTTTAGCTAAGGAATGTATTGTTAGATCACGTGGATGATGTAGTATCTCTCCTAAGTGCCATTAATCTAGTATAGACCAAGGGGCATGGGGTAGATCTATTTGGGTGTAGCGAGCCCCACCCATGGGTCCTTGTGTGGCTGCATGTGGTGACTATGCCGTTCCTGCCGGATGGACCGAATGAAATTCGCTAGGTTTGAGCACTCCCTACGCACCACAAATATTAATGTCCTTGCAAAACATTAATGATCTGTTCATAGACGCTTTACATACCGGATATCAAAGGAATAATTTCAAATGTTTACAAGTTATTGAAACTGCTACAAAAACACATGAACTCACTCAACTTTTGTTGATGTTTTCAAATTACATGTATTTCAGGAAACTAGATGGATCTGGCAGCTTTGGGAATGTTTTCAAGAAGTGATTTCAAGTTAGATGTCATCCTTTTGAAGGGTTTGATTTGGATATCTTATCTTAGCTAGGATATACGAATCAAAGCCTTGGTTTAAAAAGTCTTTTGTTTAAAAGTCCTTTATGGAACTTATTTCTACTTTGAATGGTTTGTAAACTTAGCTTGAAGTTTGTTGGTTGGTTCTTAACAACTTGGGTTTGTAATATTTTAAAACTTATGAATGGATGAACATCATGTTTTAATCATATAGTTGTTTGTTATAATTGAATGCAATGATATTGATTAAGTCACACATTACACGCTTCCGCAAAAAGTCAGGATGTGACATATGCGCGTACGGTTGACTTGTATAACTTAGTTTATATAAGTTAACCAAATTGGCTCAAATTCCTTCAATATCACTTCTAATTAGAATGTAATATTGTTTGACCCATATTATACAAGTCATAGTACTTATGAGAGTACAAATCACATCCTATCCGGTCACCACTTACTCTAGCGAACCGTATCGTTTTTAATATAGTTAACCGATCCAAGTCATATGACTTGAATAAGACCCGTTAACATTCTAATGGATAATAATTTCATTCATTCCAGATTAAGAGCGTCCAGTAAATTGCAACCTTGTTAGTTGTTTTGTGTGAACGGTTGTGCTTATATATATATATATATATATATATATAGGGTTAGGTTCTTTGCAGTACCAACCTTTTAAGCAGAACTATTAAGAACCCATTTTAACCATTGATCTTTTAATCAATGGTTGAAAATAGACAATGGCAGAAACTGTAATTAATAGGAAAACTAAGGGAAGTTTTAAAGGTTACCAGGGTATAATGGTAAAAGTAATTTATTGAAATTTAAAAGAAAAAATATTATCCCTTGAATTTCTCTAACTTCCTAATCCCATAATCTACGTTCTTTTCTTTTTCTCAAATTTAGCTCCATGGTCATTGATACTCAAGCTCAAAGAAGCAAGAAGTCCAACAAGTTCAGTTTTGTTTTCTTTGAATAGCTTTTTTTTGAACGGCCTTTGAATAGCCTATTGAAGGTAAGTATTACATATGTGTAAATCTAATTGAAAAATAATTGATGTTTATCAATCAAATGTAACGTAAGGAATACATATTTATAAGTATTACATATATGCAATTCTATATAAAAAACCTTTTTATGTTTGATCAATCTGGCTGTAAGTAATACATATGTGTATGTATTACATAAGTGTAATTCTGATTAGAGACAATTACATGTGTGTAATTGTCACCTATACATTCTTAATCTATTATGGAATCACTTTATTCTTTGATGTTTTACATATGTTAACATATATAATATAGCATACAAGTAATTTACCACGTGTGTAATATTGTGTTTTGTAGTGTATCATATATGTAATTATGTAGTATAACATATGTGTAATATAAAGTTGTTTATGTGTAAGCTATTGTTACGTATGTGTAATTAAAATGATTTACATATATAAATAAAGAAACAAGAGAACATATACCGTGTAAATAAAAAATAGAACCAAAAACAACTGATTGTAAATTAAGTGATTACTTTAGATGTATACGCATAATTCTAAAGAATCTGACTTTTTTTGTGATTATGGCGTCAACTTCAGATCTTTATCTGATTTATTTGGATGTAAACGTGAGAGGAAAAAAAGGAATTTTATTCAATCTCAAACTTTTGAAATAGTGATAAACCACTAATATAAAATTTGGATAATTGAGGATGTGTAAAATTTGGATAATGCATGTGATGAAATACGTTTGTATCTGATTTGTGTAGGTATCAATGTGAGAAAAAATAGGAATTTATTTAAAAGCAAAGAGATAAACCAGGATATATACCAAAATGTGATAATTTTGTGTGTTTAAATTTACTTTAATGCCCTTGATTAATAAAATAATGAAAAATTTAAATAAAATAAAATGAGTGGTTGTAATTAGTTCTGTAAGTTCTGTAAAAATTTTGGGTTCTGAATTGATCCTCATCCTATATATATATATATATATATATATATATATGTATATATATATAGAGAGAGAGAGTAGGGTTCCCGCGGAAAGTGTGTTTTTCCTAGAAAGTCTAGGAAGCAATAAGAGCGCGACATGTGGCATTGAATGATTTTAACTAAAAGGGCAATTGTGTAATTTGAATATTATTTTAATTATGGATTATTTTATTAGGATAACTAACTAACCAGAAAATTATGGAAACTAAATATTCCATTTAAATCAAATTGACAGTTTCAATTTAAATCATACAAGACGCTGTGTTTCTTGACAATGTGTTTTAACAGCAAGCAGATTTCTTGACGCTGTGTTTTAACAGCAAGCAGATTGCTGGAGGATTCTTGACACTGTGTTTTAACAGCAAGCAGATTGTTGGAGGATTCTTGACACTGTGTTTTAACAGCAAGCTGATTTCTTGACATTGTGTTTTAACAGCAAGCAGATTTCCTTGACACTATGTTTTAACAGCAAGCAGATTTCTTGACGCTGTGTTTTAACAGCAAGCAGATTGCTGGAGGATTCTTGACACTGTGTTTTAACAGCAAGCAGATTGCTGGAGGATTCTTGACACTGTGTTTTAACAGCAAGCATATTTCTTGACATTGTGTTTTAACAGCAAGCAGATTGCTGGACACACTGTCAGTGTCTTCGTCTTCAACACAACCTAGTGTCTTCGTCTTCAACACACTGTCATCATCAACATTAAAATGGTAAAACACATAAACCTTAAAACACACTGCCATCATCAACATATTCAGATGTCATTTTAAAACACAATTACATATGTAGGTACTGCCATCAAGACATCTATAGGTAACCCCAATTACATCTAGAGCCCACTCTAAGATGTCAAGCATTGAGGTCCATTGACTAAAAATAAGAACCCGATTCAATGATAGATAAAAAAAAATTGAAACAAGTATGAAAAACAACAACCGATAGGGAAACATCACCGGCCGACCAACGATTCCGACTACTGATTGATCGGCTTATACCTCGAAGGAATCGATATATGACCAAACAGAGAAGAATATTTGCAGGAAATATGGCTGGTTCTTCTTTGGTTGCGGTTAGGGAGAGAGAGAGAGAGAGAGAGAGAGAAAGAGGGGACATCCCATGATTTTAGGGATTGGTTATTGTTATGGCAGTTTCTTGATTGAACTAAAACACTTCCAATTACCAAAATACCCTCACTATATTAAAAGTCTCTAATTATATAACTCAGATATTACGAAAATGCCATCCATTTGATCTAAGCCATTAAAAACACCAATCGGAGGGCCCAGATCGCTTCCTAGACTTTCTAGGAAAAACACACTTTTCGCAGAACTCCTACTCTATATATATATATATATATATATATATAGTGGAGAGTTCAAATGAGAAGAAATTTTTGTAAGAATAAAAAAGAAGAAATTTCAACAAATAAGAATCCTTCATTTTATTCATTTAATTTTTGTATTTAATATTAGTGTAAGGATATATTGGTAAATTTAGATAGATCATTAATTGGTAGTCTTCCTTTTAATAGCTAACTACATTAAATGTGTAACTTATTTTCAAAAAGAAATATATTTTTTCAAAGAAGAAAAAAAAAATTTATTTAAAGTGTGTGATGAATTACGAGGTGTGTATGATGAATTACGAGCTGTGTAAGATAAATTTCAGTATGTGTAGGATAAATTTCAAAATGTGTAGGATAAATTTTGATGTGTGTAGGCAAAAAATTTAGTGTGGATGATGATACTCTTTATGACTAACTAATTAGTCAAAGATAATAATAAATGAAATGAGAGAAAAACTATTTAATGTTTTACAATTGTACCCTTTGTTCTTTTACTTCTCAATTTAATTTTCTTCTCAAATGAACCTCCCCCGTGTATATATATATATATATATATATATATATATATGGGAAAGTTTAAATGAAAATCACTAGTTATTGTGAAAACTCGAAAACTAATTAAAAAGCCAAAAAACATACCATTTTTTTGCATACCAATTTTCGCAATTTTTTTATATAAAAATATTTCAAAAAAAAATTGTAGTGCACATGTGTACTACACATGTGTATTATTACACATGTGTACTACAAATTTTTTTTTTTTTTTGGAAAAAAAAAGTTTTTTTTGTTTTATATATAAAAAACAGCGATTTTTAATGAAAGAATTGTAAAAAAAAAAAAATTGGTGTGCTTTTTAGATTTTTTTTAGTTAGTTTTCGAGTTTTCACAATAAAAGTGGTTTTCATTTGAACCTTCCTCTATATATATATATAGGGTAAGGTTCATTTGAGAACCACCTTTATAGTGAGAACCATGAGAACTAACGTGAACACACCAAAAAAAACCTAACCCCCCCTCCCTCCCTACCAAACCTAACCCCCCCCTCCCCAAGCTAAATGCTAAAAACTAAACCCCCCAAAAAGCTTAAAAAAAACCTAACCCCCCACCCACCCTGCCAAAAAAAAACCTAACCCCCCCCCCCCCCCCCCCAAGCTAAAATGCTAAAAATTAAACCCTCAAAAAACCTAAAAAAAAATCTAAAAATACACACAATTTTTTTTTTTAATATTTTAGATTAAAATCGCTACTTTTAGTAGCCAATTTTTTTAAATTTAAAAAAAAAAATTGGTAACGAAATATAGCGCTTTTTTATAAAATATATTAAAAAAAATTGTGTGTTTTCTAGCTATTTTTAGGTATTTTTGGTTGTGTTCACATTGATTCTCGCGGTTCTCGCAATAAAGGGTGGTTCCTAACGGATCCTTCTCCTATATATATATATATATATATATATATATATATATATATATATATATATATAGGAGAGGGTTTAAATGAGAACACTAAATATCGCGAGAACCGTGATAATGAATGAAAAATCCACGAGAACTTAGTCAAAAACAATTCAAATTCAAAATTTCTTTTTACACTTATCATTGTTATTCGAATACAATGTTAGAAATTAAATTTACACGTTTAAATTTACGTGAATTCGTAAATAACGAAAATTTACACATGTGTAAGTTTGTCATTTACACATGTGTAAATTTGTTATATTTACACATGTGTAAAAAATGTAGTAAGAGTGATTTATAGAGGAGAAATGAATTATTTGATGTTGTGAATTCTTTTTTGATGTTGTATTTTAATTAGAACGAGGTTTGTATTAAAAAGTTTGGTTTTGGTTGGATTTCTCATTCGTGAGAACCACTATCCACCAATCAGATTACGCCAACAAAAAGGGTGTTTTGGTCATTTACTCCAAATGTCTAATCACTCTATCTCTCTTCATTTAAAGTCACTGACTATTTATATACCTCTCTCCTCTCTCCTCTTTCATCTCTCATTTACATCTCCTCTGTCTTTAAATCCTTCACCATCATCTCTCATCTTGTTCAAAATCCTCTGCACAATGAAAAACCCCCAAATCAAAACTCAAACCAACCACCACTTGTTTCTTTTCTCTGCAACCTGTCTCTCACACACTCTCAAACCCTAATCAGACTTTCTACCAAACCAGCCACATCACACCCCTGCTTCCTCTTCCTCTCGACTGGTAATGACGACCGGAGAGTTCCGGCGAGTGCTTGAAGTAGTTCCGGCGAGTGCCGGAATTATTTCCGACGACCCAACCCCCACCTAAACACCTCCGCTCCTTCTCTCTTATTTAATGAACGGCCGATGACGGGGCGGTGGTAATTGATGGAGTTGTGAACGGCAACGGCGGCACTGGCCAAACGAAGCTACCGGCGGAAGCCGACAACGGCGAGAACGAAGACGGAGGTTGAGGTTCGTTGTTTTTTTTTTCTCTAATTCAGTTTCGGTTGAGGGTCTCGTTAGGTTCTTTGTTTTTTTCTAGGATCATGCGATTGACCCGAATGAGTCGTTCAGAGAGGTTCTGATCTATTTCAGGTGCGGAAAACAAGAAATAGACTTAGAAACAGCTAAACTTCACTTTAACTACTAATTATATTGATATGATCACAAATACAATCAGTCTTCACACCGGCAGCACTTCGGTATGGAATTCGAGAATCGTTCTCCCTGATTTCGCTCAGAGATGCCTATTTATAGGCTCTTGATTCCGCTCGGAATGAAATAACCACGTTTGGAGCGGAATAGCAAGCCTGTGATTCCGCTCGAAAGTGTCCACATGACATTTGGAGCGGAATTAGCTGTAGGAGCGAAACCAGCCACTAAAACACATAAACTTTCCTATTTTCTCAATCTACGTGCCCTGATCTATCCAATCTAATCTAAGACTCGATACAAGACGAAGTCGACAGATGTATGCACCAACAGACTCCCCCTCAGATGTTGACGAGTCTTACGTGTCGAGTCTTATGGTGTCATGTCTTCGCATATTCAGTCTTGATTAGTCACTGGGCTTCACTATCTCTATCTTCTCTCGCATGTCTTCAGAGTCCCCCTTGCGATATGCTGGCATTCCTTAAGTTCATCAGTATCATCAGCTTCAGGATCGTTGTCTGGCTTTCACTCTTTCATATCGTTGCCTGGCTTGGGCTTTGTCCACAGAATCGAAACCTGGCTTATACTCTATCCACAAAAACTTCAGGTATCAAAACCTGGCTCTTTTAAACACAAGCTTGTCAGGATCAATCCACCTGGCTCTTTAGGAAATTGTTCCAAGATTGTAACTTGGCTTTCATCTACCAAAGGAATTCTCAGAAATGATTGACCTGGCTCAGACTTGCCCCTGCACAATCTCTACCTCACAATAAATTTTCATATTTAAACATTTCAACTATAGAGGCATGCACTAAATCAGACTCTCCCTTAGATCAAAAGATTTATCTATTAAGAATCTTGATGAACCAATTGTAAGATTATATTTTTTAAACATTTTCACTTCAAACACAGACTCCCCCTCACTACATGGTCATCATGTTTAGCACTCGTAACTTTGAAAATCAGCTTTTCAACATCAGTTGTCGAAAATCTTTTTGTATTTTTAAAAAATTTATGCTAAAACACACTAAAATCTTTTTGGATTTTGAAATAAGAGAAATAAAATGCAGTAAAGAAATATTTACAGACAATATTTTTATGAGTTTGTGTAAGAGGATTATATCAGTTTATGAGACAAGTCACCAACATCATTAAGCTTGATTTCATTTTAAGTTCTAAACAATTCACCTAGATTGTCAGTATATTTGTCCACTTAAATTTTCACACAAAGTTCAATTGATCTGAGATACGATATTAATGTCTTAAGCACTTGAACTCATCCGTGTGTCCCATTACTTGAATATACTCCCGTATCCAGATCCCAATATTCAGTCTTACAGGTGAGTATACGTAGATGATATCTGTAAGGGGTTAGGTGCGAAACCGTGAGAGCTCAGGTCAGAACTTCCGTTCAGCAGAGAGATAACGGTTCGACTTTAGGTGGGTCCCCTTTAGAGGATCTTTTTTACAACAGCAATGACTATCAATTTTATTGTTTCATCAATTTGCTGAGGGCGAGCTTATATTTCAAAGCATTGCGGAAAGTATTATTCGGGGACTAGGTCAGAATTTCCATTCAGCAGAAGTCCCGGGATAATACCCCAGATATCACTAAGCATAAAGACCTAGTATCTCAGAAAGAGGGACCTTTCAAACAAGATTTCGGGGGTTACCCATATATCCAAGAAGTTGTTACCCACAAAATAAGCAAGTTTGAATTTAGGTTTATATCTCATCACAATCTACTAAATGTGCAAAAACCTACGGACACATCCGCAGTGAGATTGTTTATCACATTTATACTTTCCATTTCTTTAGCATGTTATGACAGTCCACTGATGTACTATCATTTCCTCTTTTATACAACAAAACTCTTTTTACATTTTATAATGTTTTTGTCTTTTTCAAATTTTCTAATGTTTTTGGATTTTCTGAAATTTTCTACTCCCCCTAAAATGCAAACACATTAAAGAAAATTGAAAACAAACTGTACAGAAAATTTGACAACCATCATCAAAACGCCTCAGATCTCCATTCACTTGGCATAAACAATCAGAACTCCCCTTTTCAACAAACTATTTTCTCATTATGATTTCAAAACACTTAAGTTTGTTTTAATCAAAATGATTTTTCCGGAAAATAAGTTTGTTTTTACCACTTGTAGGGATTGGTTCATCATCTTGTTCATTCAAGCACTTGTATGAAAACCAAGTACAACTTAATGTCCCTGATTTACCACTTGCAAGTATGCACAAGCAAACCTCTGTACCACTTGTGAATTCATCATCTATGCAGTATGTAGGAATAACACATCTACACAAATACATGTTACCAGTCAAGATGCCGATTCCTGCTTCTCACTTACCAACCTGGAAGCTCTGGCAAGTCACAACCTATAAAATTTAACACTTTTAAGATTCTTTTATTCAAACAGATTTTAAGAAAGATGCCGATTCCTGATCCACGATTACAAACTTGGGATCTCCGGCATAGTCCTGAGACTTCAAGGGAAAAGAATTTCCACCCAAGTCTTTTCAGACTTGAGGGTTTTCAATTCTTGCTCAGTAGGGTTGTAAGTAGCCTTTTTAGTTGCGTAAAAATCTTTAACCCCTTTTGCTTTCCCATCAAGCATTTTCCCAAAAATTTTCTTAACATTTCCATTGAAAACTTTCTCGACATCAAACTCAGTCTTCTCGGAGTAAAACTGGTCCAAGATTTCAACTTTACCAACTTTCTGTTTAACCTCTTCAAACTTCAGTGGTGGAAATTCATCATCATCCACTGAATCTTTTACCTCAACCTGTGGCTCTTCTGGCTTTGTGAAACCAGATTCATCGCCAACTTTCTCACTAATCTTCTTAACAACCCACACTTGATTGTCTTTTGCTTTATTTTTGTAAACATTTTTCTTAGAACATTCACCAACTTCATGAATAGAATTTTCAAAAATTTTGAAGTTTTCAGTTGGTGGTTCAACATTAACAACTTTTTCTTTGAGTTTTTCAGAAACTCCCTGTTTTGTCTTGATATTCTTTGGACAATTCCATGCAATGTGACCAACTTCATTGCATTTGAAACATGTTCGAGTTTCTTTTAGATGAAAAACTCCAGTTCCATTCCTGTTCTTCTCAGCAAGAAACTCTTGGTTTGATTATCTCCAGAACGGTTTCTTCTGTTCATCGTCAGCACTTCCACCTGAAACGAATTTTGTTTTTGTTTTAGAAATTTTCACATTTTTATAGTTTTTTGGTGGAACAAATCCTAAACCTTTCTTTTTGTAGCTACCATTATGGTTTGGTTTCTTTTGAAAACCAGAACCAGAATTCTAACCCTTTTTCTTATTTAAACGTTGTTGTACTCTTGAAGTGTATTTTTTAGGTTTTCCATTAAGATTTAAATCTTTTATTTCAGAAATGTTAATTTCTGTCATTTTGAAAACCTTTTTGATCATTTCAAATCGGACACTTCTTATTGGAAACTCTTTGTCAGAGTATAATTTGTCAGAATCATTTAAAGCGTATGCAACTTCAAATGTTTCATCATCCAAATTTGCTTTTGATAACAAAAACTCTTTACTATAGAACCGTTTGACCGACGACTTTTGACTGTTGATTGACGAACTTGAACCTCCAGACTCAGACTTTGACTCAGACTCCACATTAGTATCCAACACCTGATCGACCACCTTTTTGATTAACTCAGACTCATGATCAGTGTCAGACGATGTGAAAGTGATGTCAATATTTTCTGGTAATTCATCAGTTGTGTCGGTTTTTAACTTTATATTGACTGCTTTTTCGAGTTGCTCCTCGTTTGGTTTTCTAGGAGAATACCCTTCCCAGATTGGAGGCGGACACTTGTTATAGCTAACGGTCGGTTTCTTACCAGTATCCTTTTTCTTCGGCTTCTCATTTTGGAAAGCTTCCATACCTGCAACAGTCGGATAAATTTGGTCAATGAGATAATCAGAACTAGAATAACTTTGCAATAAACGTCTAATTCTCTCATTCTCAATCTTCTCCATCTCCAACTCTTGCTTCCATTTTGCACTTTCTTCGATGTAGAAATTTATAGCTTTTTGCTTCGACATCATCACAGAATTCATCATTATCAAAGCGTTTTCTCTCTCTGAGTTTGTCTTTTGAAGACCAGTCACTGTTCTGTTCAAAACATCATAAGATTCCTTTACGTAATTGAGATTGAAAAACAAATGCTCCTTCTTCTTTTCATACTCAGCTATCATCTCATCTTTTACTGCACATTCCTTACATGGTTCTAAACACTTTATGCAAGGTTTAATGACTTCTATAATCTTTTCAACTTCTATGATCTTTTCAACTTCGATCACTTTCTCAGCTTCGGTCACCTTTTCTGCTTTACACACTTGCTCAGTCTCAATAATCTCCTCAGCAACACTTTCAACTTTCTCATTTTGAACAACACTTCCAGTCTTCATTTCTTGTTGTTCTTTTGCAGCTCGTTTCTCCTTCAGTTTCTCCAAGCGATCTGCAAAATAGAAATGAAAACTTTCAGGAGACAAATGAGATTTTGCAATGTTAATATGTTTTTCTTCCTCATCATCACTGCTGTCATCAGTTGGTGACTGATCAAATTCTATTGATTTTTCAGAATTATCATCCGATGAACCAGAATCAGATGGTGTTTGATCAAAGACAACTTCTTTTTCTGAACTATCATCTGAGCTTTGTAAGCTTTCATCTGCACTCTGTGAGCTTTCATCAGATGAGACAGACTTTTCTTCTACATTCTTTACAGTTTCACCAATAGATTTCATCCATTCAGTGAACATATCAGGTTCTTTCACTATTTTTGCAATGAAAGCTTTAAAATCTCCATTTTTATCCATAAACATATCCCAACTGAAGCCTTCAGGTAGCCTTTCATCATCTTGATTGACTAAACAGACTTTACTTTCAGGTGATATGTATTCGTTCCAGTTAAAATCTACCAAACACGCTCTTTTTGAATCCTCGATCACTTTTCTACCATGAGCCACCTGTGGTTCTTGCTGTTGTTGCTGACCCACTTGTTGGTATATAGCTTTTCGGTAGTAATCATCTTTTCCGAACGGATTCTGAGCTCCACTAGCTTCCCTGTTCTTGCATTCTCTTTTGAAATGACCTTTCTCCCTGCATCGGAAACAAGTAACTTTAGATTTATCAAAACCTAAAGTAGAGACATGTGCATCAAGAAAGTCATTTCTTCTAGTAATCAGCTTGAACTTTTCAGCTCGTCTAAGAACATTAGCTAGACACCATTTAATGTCCATCAGTTCCATCTCTTCGGCGTCTATCTGATCGTAATCCTCCTTTGTGAACATAGGATTTCCGATCCTTCCAGCCACTAAACCTTCATAGGATAACAATACAGAACCTAGTAGTGCCATGTGATCTTTCGCAACCTCTTCAGAAAAACTTTGGCCCTCTGGAAGATTCAATGCTATGTTACATTGAATCACATAACCATTTCCTGTCTTTGTGCCTTGAGAATGGAAACTTGTAGTTGAATCTTTCGGATTAACACTCGGGTATGAAAAGTTTTGAAATTGTTTTAAATTTTTACAGGTTGAAGGACTATGCCGGAGATGAAGCAAACGCGTTGTAAAACTCTTCACTCATGATTACTTATCACGTTTTTCAAAACAGTAGCTTTCGATCGGAATAGCAGATAATCTTTTTCAAGTGAAATAACAAACAACCACCTCTCAAGCGAAATCACTAATTTGTAGTTTGGAGCGAAATCACAATGTACACTGGAGCGGAATCAGAACTTTTGGTTGTCTTGAGCGGAATCAAACAAGTATGTTGAAGCGAAATCACCAGTTTGGCAGCCTGGAGCGGAATCAGTAATAATCTTTGGAGCGAAATCAGAAAAGTTCGAGCGAAATCAAAAATTGTCCATTCGAGCGGAATCAGTTTGTGTATAACAACCCTGAACCGACACCCTCGATAATTTTTCTGACACCCTAATATATGTTAAAATATCCCAATATGTCTTATATTACACCCCGTATGTGAAAACTGAGCCCGAAATATAACATAACATATAAAATAAATTAAAAACAATAAATATTAAGCTGAGGCGGGCCGCGTAGATCCACCTCAACACGTACGCAGGCGGTATCAAGGTCAGACTTGATTTCGTTGATTTCTTAAGTTCAGGCGGGCCGCGTAAGACCTCCATTAAGTTAATGCGGGCCGCGAGAGACTTAGAATGTGGCAAAGCCCGGTGCGGCCACGTGGCCCAACACCCGGCAGGCCTACGCATTGACTCAGCCCAGCTATACATTTGACCAGGGTTGACGCGGGCCGCGTAACCCTTGTCTTTGTTTTACACGGGCCGCGAGAGGCCCAGTTTTCAGCCCTATATAAGGAAGCCTCGGGATTTCATTTCCGATCGTTTCATTTCTTTCTTTCTTAAGCAAATTTCTGAATAGTGGGCATTATACCCGAGTCTAATACCCCCCCCCCCTAAATAGTGAGGTTCTGCTACGATGTAAGTATTATAACCCCTGGAGACGTATTAGATACTCTGCCCGATAGATCTAGGGTTCCGTAACGGCTGTCGTGGTTCTGCCCGATGTAGTCATTGGAATGCCGTCTCGGGGAGGGTATTACTAATGTTAAAATGGGTTATTATACTAACACACGTGCATTTGTGTAATTTATAGATTTTCACCAGGAAACCCTAAAAGAGTAATCTAAGACAGCAATGTGAGTAATCCTCTTTTTGTAAACCTATTTTGTGAATTGTTTTTACAAAACCTTAAATATCTTTCCATGCGAATAGCAGTTATTGAGTATTTGTAAAAATACAATTACAGTCAGTAAATTTGGGGTTTTGTATACAAAATTTGTTACCACCTGGTAAAGGAGTAACATGACCATAAGTCGGAAACAAATGTAATTGCGGATGCGCCCTCAATACTGTTCACTGTGACTTTTTATTTAAACCTAATTAAACTGGGATTCACTCAGCAGTATTTCCCACTGACAAAATGTTTTTAAAACGCGTTTCAGGTAACAAAATGTGAAAGCCAAATAGAAGCCAGCTGGACAGCACTGAAGGCTTGGAAAAGTGGCAATAAAGTTAACTAAGAATAAAATAGATATTTTGTTAAATAAAATAGGATTTATTCCTATAAAAGTGTGTATACTGAAAACTTGGGGGTTTAACCCATGTGTTTAATATTATAAAATGTGGTGGTTTACCCTGATAACATATTTCCTAACTACGGTCCTGATGAAAATTTCCGCTGCCAAATTGAATAAAAAAATGTGATACCACCGAAACTGGCTCGCGGCCGCCCATTCCCGGGAATCAGGGATCGGGGGCTGTGACAGAAGGTGGTATCAGAGCTATGCCACTGATTCAGCCACAGAAGTGTTTCGCTGACATCAAAATTCAAAGTGTTAGGAAATAAATTACGGAAATACGTGCATAATTGTATTTTCTTGTTATGTGTTATCTGACTATCTGTTAGTTTACAGTATGAGGAACCAAGGACCATCTGACGCGTATCGTCAATTGTTTGGTTCGCCTAGAAGCGAAGGCACCTCCTCTTCTCAGCTTGCCCTCTCAGGGTACTCTGCTGATACGGAAGAAGGAATCTTTGTGTTTAAGGCTCAGTCTGAAGAGCCATTTCCTCAGAAAAAGAGGGGATGGTTCAGTAGAGGAGCACACAAGTGTAGGAAACGTATGAAAAAGTTGCAGGAACAGCGAGTATTAGCCGCAGCTAAAAGAGAAACCAATGCCTATGCCCAGGATATGCTCAATAGGGGTATAGCCAATATCCATATTTTAGCAACCACTGCAGCTGACCCAAACCTGGAGCAAATGCTAGCACCCCAACCACAACCACCCATTCCTGACCAATCCATGGAAATAGAAAACCTTGAAAATCAAGTAGAAATGCCTGATTACAACCCGGAGGAGATACCTAGGGTACCTACACCAAATCCTCTAGACCCAAACAATTACGACCCCTGGTGGGACGATGTTAGGGACTATGTGCAACAAAATCCAATACAGGAAAATGTGCTAATGCCCAACCTAGGAGCCTACCCAAGGTTAGATCTTCAAGATCCCTATTACGTTATTGATGCATACATTAGGGAGATCTTAGAGAATCCCTACCCATACCAGGCCCTGTACCAGGAACCCGCACCCCAGATTCCAAACCTAGTCCTAGAACCTGCACCCCCAATGAGTGCCGAAAATGTACAAGAGCTTAGGACTTTCGGTGAGGACATTTTAGAAAGTAGTGAGAGAATGAGACAGGTGGGAGAGCGTCTCGTATGGAAATACGACGAGCGCAATATGGATTTTTGGATGAATCCATATCCGTGAATGTGATGGCAGGAACGGTAGAAATAATAATAATAATAATAAAAATAATAATAATAATAACAATAATAATAATAATAATAATAATATATGTGTGTGTGTTAGAAAAAAAAAAGAAAAAAATAGAAAAACTACAGATGCATACTACTAGTATTGTAGCTTTACATTTCAGTTGGTATTGTAATTTTAATTGCAGTACTGGTGTGTAATAGATGCATAATATATGAATAGAGTAAAAGTCGCAATGCTCGACGCTTTTGACCAAAAATGGACAGCGAAGTGAATCAGGAAAACCAGAATGATAACATTCAGAACGACAACCACTCAAATAATGATAATCTGAATAACGAGTGTCACACCCCCAAAATCCACACGCGAAGTACCACCGCTTGGAGGCGTGACATGACCAGGATCAAGCCATCAATCATATTGAACATAGCATAATATAAATAAGATAGTTCGTAAAACCCAATTCAATACAATTGATGTTCTAAACCAAACATGGTATCAATAGCGGAAGCGTAATAATGAAAATCCAAAGTATGTAAGTGTAAACCCAAAGTAATGTTAAGTTTGATTGTTTAAACCTTTTAACATGGCATCCACGATCCATGCTCCACAACGACCCGCTCCTCCTTGTGCAAGCTCCATAAGTACCTAAGGTCCTGCAAGGCATGCAGCAGAGAGTCAACAACTAGTTGAGCGAGTTCACAGTGTATAGTTCAGTAATGGTAATAGTATGAATAGCATTATGTTCGTTCGTTATGTCATGTATCGTAATGGTTTCCATCGCGGCCTCCCAGACAGGTATACGAAGATTAGGGGATGTTCTTCCCAAGTATTCTAGACTAGGTTTATTTGTATCGCGGCCTCCCAGGCAGGTATGCGAAGATTAGTAAATTTAGTTCGCGGCCTTCCTAAGGCAGGTATGCGAAGTCAGTCATAATATCGCGGCCAACCCTTGGCAGGTGTGCGAAGATCAGTACAATTAGTATTACTAGTCTAGCCATATCTTATCGTTGGGTTCTATCATCTGAGTATATGCAATAAGTCATCCAATCCCATTCCCACCCGGGAACCCCATGCCTTGGCTGTGTGAACTCACCTTGGTTTGCTCGGTATGCTAAGCTATGTGCTCAAGGTAAATCAATCACGTCCTAAAGTACGCACGTATACAGTAATCAGTTCACGTTCGTAATATTTCACATGTAACTAGCATCACAGTAATATCACAGAGTGTGTTTGGCAGTTAATCATCATGCAGCACAAACAGTTAATTGCATCCGTACAGTTCATGTACCACATCAATGTCTTTTGCAGTCTATTCTAAAATAATTGTCCAATATCACTCTTAACCAAGTTAGTGACGTAATATAGTTAACGAGTTTAACAGAGTACATAAACTAACCAGAGTTGATAGATTTGACTGAGTTCATATTCTTTGCATGCATAACAGAGTTAACAAGCTAATAAAGTTAACTACTTAACAGAGTGTCCTAATGAGTTCAACATAGTGATTAAAGTTAACTGAGTTAGTAATCTTAACTCAGTTAGTAGGCTAAACCAAGTTTTAAATAAATTAACAAGGTTACATGTTTAACAGAAGATACTCAATGAAATCACAAATGCCGAAAACACAATGGTCCGAAATCTACCTGGCTGAAATCCCTTTGGGCCGAAATCACATTTGGGCGAAAACTGTTTGGGCCGAAAACACTTGGGCCGAAATCCCCTATTTGGCGAAAACACTTGGGTGACGAAATCCCAAGGTGTTTTCGTTGACGTAGTGTTTTCGTTTGGGTGGAGGGTTTTCGTCGGATCAATCAACAAAAATCATCAGTTACGTAACAACAACCACCCTAATCATCGCTAACAATCTTGACAGTTACAATCAAACAAATCATTCATTCGTATTAGTTTGTAAATCATTATTCTATCATACAGAATCATGGCAAATCTTCCCTGGTGATACATGATCACATATCCATCAAGAGTAACCATAACAAACAATACACAGTTCATCATTCAGTTTTACGATCATCCTTATAACATCACCTTAATCACGAATAGACACAACATAATCGTTCATATCATCATCATTATTATACTAATCACATATGTATTTTAACCAGATATATACATATACGCAGACATGTAACGATCTATCGAAAGTTATACACAATAAACCACGGTACAAACTAACCGAGATGGAAGGCTAATGAATTGATCGTAAACGAAGGCTCCGTAGGTTTGCAGTTGCCGTCATAGTTAGGGAGGTGCTCTAGGGTTTTGCCGATTAAAAGTTATCACGTAAAGTCTTGAAATCAAACATATACTAAATCAACAGTGGGCCAAGGCCCATTTGGTTTTCGTTGGGCACATGTTGGACGAAAACACATGAAGTGTTTTCGTGAGGTGTGTTTTCGTGAGTAAAGGTTTTTCAGCCAAAGGTTTCATTCTAATAATTATACAATCATATATTATGTAATACACATACACACATATAATAAACACATCACGAATAATACGTATATTGCATCTCAAATAGATATATAAGGCACACTTTGCAAATTAAGTAAGTACAAGGTTAAGTCGAATAACGAACTTGAAAACTCGGGTTGTCACATTATCCCCAACTTAAAAGAAATTTCGTCCCGAAATTTAGTACGTACCCACTGAGGAAGCTAGATAGGTTGCATCGTTCACTGGTTTTCTTGGGGTGTCACATCCTCCCCCCGTTGATCTGGAATTTCGTCCTGAAATTCCGTGGTAGTAGCTTCAGCCTCAGCAGTGGTTGTGTTGGTTTCGAATAACTGGGGATACTTTTCTGTCATCTGGTCTTCGCGTTCCCAGGTGTACTCTGGCCCACGACGAGAGTTCCAACGAACTCGAACAAGAGGGATTCTCTTGTTTTTGAGGACCTTAACATCCCGGTCCGTGATTTCAACTGGCTCCTCGACGAACTGCAACCGCTCGTCGATAGTGAGTTCCTTAAAAGGAACTATGAGGGTCTCATCTGACAGGCACTTCTTCAGATTCGACACGTGAAATACATTGTGAACTGCACCGAGTTCAGCTGGTAGGTTTAGCTTGTAGGCCACTTTGCCTATTTTCTCAACGATTTCGAACGGTCCGACATACCGCGGATTTAGTTTGCCCCGTTTGCCAAAGCGAACCACACCCTTCCAGGGTGAGACTTTAAGTAAAACCCGGTCCCCGACCTGAAATTCCAGTGGCTTCCTACGCTTATCCGCGTAGGCTTTCTGACGGTCGCGTGCTGCCGCCATGCGTTGTCGTATTTGCGCAATCTTTTCTGTGGCGTCCACTACAATCTCTGGACCCGTAATCTGACTATCCCTCACCTCTGCCCAACAGAGAGGTGACCAGCATTTACGCCCGTACAATGCCTCGAATGGAGCGGCTTGTATGCTGCTGTGATAACTGTTATTGTATGAGAATTCCACCAAAGGAAGATGCTTTTCCCAGCCGTTGCCGAAGTCTATAACACATGCCCGAAGCATGTCTTCAAGAGTTTGGATCGTTCGCTCAGACTGCCCATCCGTCTGAGGATGATACGTTGTGCTCATGTCTAACCGTGAGCCAAAAGATTTATGCATCGCTTGCCATAGCCCTGACGTGAATCGTGCATCCCGATCCGAAATGATGGAGGTGGGCATCCCGTGCCCCGAAACAACTTCTTTCAGATAAACGTCTGCGAGAGTGGAGAACTTATCCGTTTCCTTTATAGCCAGGAAGTGTGCAGACTTGGTGAGTCGATCCACGATCACCCATATGGTATCATTCCCACGCTGGGATCTGGGTAGACCTGTAACAAAATCCATGGAAATTTCTTCCCATTTCCATTGTGGTATCTTGGATGGATCGACATGAATCCCATCCCTGTTCACCACATGGCCTAAGAAGTGGACTTCACGAAGCCAGAAGTCGCATTTAGAAAACTTGGCGTACAGTTGTTCCTTTCGAAGAAGTTCCAAGATCAATCGTAGGTGCTGTTCGTGCTCCTCTTGACTCTTGGAGTAAATCAGAATGTCATCGATGAAGACAATCACAAACTTGTCTAAGTATGGCTTGCACACCCTGTTCATCAGATCCATAAACACGACAGGCGCATTCGTTAACCCAAATGGCATGACAAGAAACTCGTAGTGACCGTAGCGAGTTCTGAATGCGGTTTTGGAGACGTCCTCATCCCGGACTCTCAGCTGATGATACCCTGACCTCAAGTCTATCTTGGAGTAGTAACTCGACCCCTGCAACTGGTCGAATAAATCGTCTATACGCGGAAGAGGATAACGGTTCTTCACCGTCACCTTGTTCAGTTCACGGTAGTCGATGCACATCCTGAAAGTGCCATCCTTCTTTTTCACGAAAAGTACTGGAGCTCCCCAAGGCGATGAGCTTGGACGAATAAAGCCCTTTTCCAAGAGCTCTTGTAGCTACTTCGACAGTTCTTCCAGTTCGGTTGGAGCTAACCGATACGGTGCGCGGGCTATAGGTGCTGCTCCAGGAGCTAACTCAATCTGGAATTTGACTTGGCGGTGAGGCGGTAAACCGGGTAAATCTTCAGGAAATACCTGAGGAAAGTCACGTACAACTGGAATATCCTCCAACTTCTTTTCTTTCGCTGATGCATCAGTGACAAGTGCCAGAATTGCAGTGTGCCCCTTTCGTAAACATTTCTGCGCCTTTAAGAAAGAGATGATGCCAGCCACAGCACCACTCTTGTCGCCTTGAACTTCGAGAGGTTCTTGACTAGAGCGAGGAATACGAATGATCTTTTCCTTGCATAAAATCTCTGCGTGATGTTGGGATAACCAATCCATACCGATGACGACGTCGAAACTACCCAAAACTATGGGTATAAGATCAATCGTGAAAGTCTGACCAGCTAAAACGATGCTACAACCCTTGATTACATGTGCGGCTTCTACACTTTTACCATTTGCTAACTCTACGACATGTTTGGTGTTTAGGGGTGTTGGTGTACGTTTTAACAATTTACTCATTTTCAAGGACATATAACTTGTATCAGCACCCGAATCAAATAAGACAGTAACATAAATATCGTCGAGAAGAAACTTACCCATGACCACATTGGGATCATTCATTGCGTCGCCCCGACCCAGCACAAAAGCACGACCCCGAGCTTCGTTGCCATTGTTGTTGTTGTTTCCCCCGTTGTTGTTGTTCCCGTTGCCCTGGTTATTGTTGTTGTTGCGATTCTGGTTCTGGTTCAATTGAGGGCAATCACGTTTGTAGTGGCCTTCAGCCCCACACTGGAAACATCCCCGGTTTCCACGCTGTGGCTGCTGCTGTTGGTTCTATGGAGCTGGCGGTGGGAGTTGCTGGTTCTAATTTGCTGGCCGTGAACTTCTACAATCCTTAGCCTCATGACCCATCTTGAGGCATCTTTGACAACGTTCCCTGCGACATCTTCCACTGTGGTGTTTGTTGCACCTACTACACCATGGGTGAATTCCCCGATATCCACCCTGCCCCTGACTGCCTGATGATTGCTGATTCGGACTCTGGTAGTCGTTGGTGCGGCGCTGCTGTGTTTGGGACTGAACAGAAACTGATCCCTTGCTGGAATCCCCATCCCACTTTCTTTTGTTCTCGCTGGGTGTGGCAGAAGTAGTAGCTGGAGTAGTAGTCGCAGTAGTGGTAGCACTAATGCGTTTTGGCAGCTTGTTCTGATCCACTGCCTGATCGGTGAGTCGGTGGGCAAGACGCTGAATGTCTTGGATATTGTTGAGGTTAGCCGACGTCACGTGGCTCTGAATCTCTGGCGCAAGCCCCTTAAGATACAACTCGATGCGCTTAACTGGAAAGATGGCCAGTTCATTTGACCGTTTCGTGTAAGCCTCAATCTCTGACCCCGTCATCTTCAAGTGGTATAGCTCATTCTCCAACTTGTGGATGTCGTCTCGTGTGCAGTACTCACGTTTAATCAATTCCTTGAAATCCTCCCAAGGTGTGGCGTTAGCAGCTGCCAACCCTAGGATCTGTACTTGCGCGTTCCACCAGGTGAGCGCAATCCCTTCCAACGTGCCAGTGGCATACTTGACCCTGCGAGCCTCAGGGCATTCGCACATTTCAAACACTGACTCTAGCTTCTCAAACCAATGGAGGAGTCCCACTGCCCCCTCGGTGCCACTGAATGAGCTTGGACGACAGTCCATGAAGTTCTTGAAAGTGCAGACAGGCTGCTGCGCGTGTTGACCTATTGTGTACGAATAGGACAAAGTTAAATACGAGAGTTAATGTAGGATCTAAAGATCCTAGTGTGAGTCTATACTACAGGGTATACTACCTGCTTGAGCAGCTGCAAGTGCCGCAGCAATTTGTTCATTAACGAAAGCCGTCAACTGGGCTTGAGTCATGTTCACACGTCCAGACATGATCTTCATAGCAAATGCAACGTGAGTTAGAGAGGTTCGCAAATAGGGCGATGACAGAAGAGTGTAAGCACATAGGGGTTCTCATGTAACGACGTATAGTAAGCAATGTAATCTAGCATACTACGAACAAAGTTCTATGCAGTTCTAGCAAGCAGGTAATAAACATAAACCTTATTACCTAGGATGTCGAGTCTTGCACGTGGAGCGAAGCGTCGTTGTGGATCGTTGAGAGCACTGTTCTGGTTATAGTCTGGTTTTAATAAAAACGTTTTCCCATATTAAAACCAAGTTCTCTATAACCAATGGCTCTGATACCAATCTGTCACACCCCCAAAATCCACACGCGGAGTACCACCGCTTGGAGGCGTGACATGACCAGGATCAAGCCATCAATCATATTGAACATAGCATAATATAAATAAGATAGTTCGTAAAACCCAATTCAATACAATTGATGTTCTAAACCAAACATAGTATCAATAGCGGAAGCGTAATAATGAAAATCCAAAGTATGTAAGTGTAAACCCAAAGTAATGTTAAGTTTGATTGTTTAAACGTTTTAACATGGCATCCACGATCCATGCTCCACAACGACCCGATCCTCCTTGTGCAAGCTCCATAAGTACCTAAGGTCCTACAAGGCATGCAGCAGAGAGTCAACAACTAGTTGAGCGAGTTCACAGTGTATAGTTCAGTAATGGTAATAGTATGAATAGCATTATGTTCGTTCGTTATGTCATGTATCGTAATGGTTTCCATTGCGGCCTCCCAGGCAGGTTTGCGAAGATTAGGGGATGTTCTTCCCAAGTATTCTAGACTAGGTTTATTTGTATCGCGGCCTCCCAGGCATGTATGCGAAGATTAGTAAATTTAGTTCGCGGCCTTCCTAAGGCAGGTATGCGAAGTCAGTCATAATATCGCGGCCAACCCTTGGCAGGTGTGCGAAGATCAGTTCAATAAGTGTTACTAGTCTAGCCATATCTTATCGTTGGGTTCTATCATCTGAGTATATGCAATAAGTCATCCAATCCCATTCCCACCCGGGAACCCCATGCCTTGGCTGTGTGAACTCACCTTGGTTTGCTCGGTATGCTAAGCTATGTGCTCAAGGTAAATCAATCACGTCCTAAAGTACGCACGTATACAGTAATCAGTTCACGTACGTAATATTTCACATGTAACTAGCATCATAGTAATATCACAGAGTGTGTTTGGCAGTTAATCATCATGCAGCACAAACAGTTAATTGCATCCGTACAGTTCATGTACCACATCAATGTCTTTTGCAGTCTATTCTAAAATAATTGTCCAATATCACTCTTAACCAAGTTAGTGACGTAATATAGTTAACGAGTTTAACAGAGTACATAAACTAACCAGAGTTGATAGATTTGACTGAGTTCATATTCTTTGCATGCATAACAGAGTTAACAAGCTAATAAAGTTAACTACTTAACAGAGTGTCCTAATGAGTTCAACATAGTGATTAAAGTTAACTGAGTTAGTAATCTTAACTCAGTTAGTAGGCTAAACCAAGTTTTAAATAAATTAACAAGGTTACATGTTTAACAGAAGATACTCAATGAAATCACAAATGCCGAAAACACAATGGTCCGAAATCTACCTGGCCGAAATCCCTTTGGGCCGAAATCACATTTGGGCGAAAACTGTTTGGGCCGAAAACACTTGGGCCGAAATCCCCTATTTGGCGAAAACACTTGGGTGACGAAATCCCAAGGTGTTTTCGTTGACGTAGTGTTTTCGTTTGGGTGGAGGGTTTTCGTCGGATCAATCAACAAAAATCATCAGTTACTTAACAACAACCACCCTAATCATCGCTAACAATCTTGACGGTTACAATCAAACAAATCATTCATTTGTATTAGTTTGTAAATCATTATTCTATCATACAGAATCATGGCAAATCTTCCCTGGTGATACATGATCACATATCCATCAAGAGTAACCATAACAAATAATACACAGTTCATCATTCAGTTTTACGATCATCCTTATAACATCACCTTAATCACGAATAGACACAACATAATCGATCATATCATCATCATTATTATACTAATCACATATGTATTTTAACCAGATATATACATATACGCAGACATGTAACGATCTATCGAAAGTTATACACAATAAACCACGGTACAAACTAACCGAGATGGAAGGCTAATGAATTGATCGTAAACGAAGGCTCCGTAGGTTTGCAGTTGCCGTCACAGTTAGGGAAGTGCTCTAGGGTTTTGCCGATTAAAAGTTATCACGTAAAGTCTTGAAATCAAACATATACTAAATCAACAGTGGGCCAAGGCCCATTTGGTTTTCGTTGGGCACATGTTGGACGAAAACACATGAAGTGTTTTCGTGAGGTGTGTTTTCGTGAGTAAAGGGTTTTCAGCCAAAGGTTTCATTCTAATAATTATACAATCATATATTATGTAATACACATACACACATATAATATACACATCACGAATAATACGTATATTGCATCTCAAATAGATATATAAGGCACACTTTGCAAATTAAGTAAGTACAAGGTTAAGTCGAATAACGAACTTGAAAACTCGGGTTGTCACAACGAGAATCCGAACAACAATAACAATGGAAACCAAATGGATATAGTGTCGTTCAGCACATAGTGGCACAAGGAATTATAGATCCAATGCCATTTATTATTCAAACGGTTCAAGAAGCGAATAATAAAAGTAAGCATAGCAGTAAGCGACCAAGTGAACCAGAACACAGCGTGAACAATGGACCCGTATTTCAAGTGCCCATTTGATGTGTGTAAAATGCAACATATAAAACACATCAATTAAGGCATAAAACTAACCCTTTTTAAGTACTAATGTTGGAAAAAGAGTGTTTTTGTCTTCCTTTTGTATTTTCAGGATGAAATGAGCTCAAAATCACAAAAGAAGCAAAAAGACCACTAATTCTACCATAAATACAAGAAAAGGGACAAAAGTAAACTGCCCGGACCCTCAACGGCATCTCCCAAGACAAAGAAGAAGAGAACAGAGTCTGAACACGCCCCGTGTCCAGTGAACACGGGGGCGTGCCCAGGAAGCAGCAGAAAAGACAAACCAGTAGAAGCTTCCATTGCTCACCACGGGGCCGTGCCCAGCGGACACGGGGGCGTGTTGAAAGTACAGCAGGTGCATTAATTGTAATTCGCAATTACAATTAATGAAGAGAGAGAATGTCAGACGGGCACGGGGCCGTGTCCAGCGGACACGGGGCCGTGTCCAGCGTTCTGTTCAGCCTATAAATAGAGGAGCTTGGTTCCATTCTCTCTCATCCCTTGGCACACCACCTCTCTCACACTTCATCCACCACCCATCACCACCATAACACCATCATCCACCACCATCATCCATTGTCCATCATAGAGTGTGTGAGTCGTCTCGGGATCCAAGATTGATCGTAAGAGTTCTTGACAATCAAGGCCATGTTTGCCTAAGTCTCTTACATCACTTGGTGAAGACAAGTGTTTAGTATAATACTTTTTATTTTTAATCTTTTGCACTTTTTATTTGGTTTTGTATTAATGACTTTAATAACTAGTTACTTATGTTGAAGGTGATCTTTCCTTATCGTTTGTCCGTGGTGTCTTGGCATTATTTTACTGTCTATATAAAATAAAAGATTTTCACCATTCATATCTCCACGGTCTATATGGAGGTATGTTGGCTACCCGGTCGGGGGTTAAGGGAATGGTTTGGTAAAGGTCTTGCCCTTGTTCAGCGTTTAGAGGTCCTGCTTGGGACCTGGGTCAAATTTAATAGGACCGCCTTCAATGCCCATGGGTATTGGATGGCGGGGAGCCAAACTCTTTGACCCCCTCATAAGCTAACTACTATTAATACTATAACCCGGCTATTTAGGACTGTATCCCTGCTGACTCAGACTACTTAGTCGAGGGTAACGTCACCGCCGAAAACGGGGCCTACCATAATTTGCATTAATAACTTAATTCATTATCTTTCAATAATCCGACCCTTTAGGATTGTATCCTTGCTGACTCAAACTACTGGGTTGAGGGTAACGTCGCCTTCAAAAGAGGGGCCTACTACAATAACTAAGATAATCTCTTAAACAAGTGCAAAAGTGCGAAAATAATCAAAGGTTATACTAATACACGTGTCGGATCCAAGTGATTCATCTTGTCTATCTGTTTTTATTTTATTTTATTTTTCAGCATTTAGTTAGTTTTTATTTTTCTTAGTTTAAAACATTTTTCTAACTTTTTGATTTGATTAGACGTTGAGGATAAACCGGTATTAAAAGCTCTTGTGTCCTTGGACGACCTCGGTATCTTACCAACACTATACTACGTCCACGATGGGTGCACTTGCCCATATGTGTGTTTAGTGTTAGTAAATATCGTGTTTTATAAATTTAAAACTTGGCTAAAAGTGTAAAAATGGCTTAAATAAACATCTAAAAACATATACACACTTACGCACATCAAGTTTTTGGCGCCGCTGCCGGGGACACAAGGATTTTAAGAAAGCTTAAAATCGACGGCCTAATCAGTTTTTCAAAACCTTTTTAAAACGCGCGCATTTTTTCTGCATTTTAGCTTAGTTTTGCATTTACAGTAGCTTGAACACGGGGCCGTGCTCGCTGAACACGCCCCCGTGCTGCATATTTTTAGAGTAGATACCCAGATACAGAGTCTGACCACGGGGCCGTGTTCACTCAACACGCCCCCGTGCTCAACGTGACCAGTTAATTTAATTAAAACGCCCAGATACAGTCCCTGAACACGGGGCCGTGTTCACTCAACACGGGGCCGTGTCCAGCTTCTGTTTCCGTCTTTATTTTTGTTTTCTGGTCCCGAGACTCAGTTGTAGTCTGTTGAGTGATTCCTATGGATCGATACTCAAGAGGTTACACTTACACTTATGATGAGGATGATTATAGAGGTAATTATTGCACTAATTGTCGTAATGCACGCTCGGTTCAATATAATAACTCATATCAACCATCCAATTCATACAACCATTATGAGGAACCCAGGTACGAGCCATCAACTTCATACACATCCTATGAAGACCAAAGGTATGAACCTCCTTCCTCATACTCATATTTTGATGAACCAAGGTATGAGCCTTCATACTCATACTTTGAAGATTCAACATATGAGCCACCACCTTCATACACTTATTATGAGGAACCATGGCGTGAACAACCCACCTCATATGAGTACTATGAAGAACAAAGTTTCGACCCTTATCCATCATATACTTACAATGAAGAACAATGGTGTGAACCATCTACTTCATATGAGAATTATGAGGAACCAAGGATCGAACAACCGGATTCAAGCTTTGAGGATCCAAATTCTTTCAATCTCACCGAAGTAACTAATAGGATATTAGAACACATTAAAACTATCGAACGTTGCATGAAAGAATCTCGCGCAAGGGAAGAGGAATCCCGCGCGAGAGAAGAGCTAAAAAATGATAAAAACGTAGAGATAGTTGAAAGTGTAAAAATGGAAGAACAAGAAAGTGAAAAACCGACACATGAGTTAAACAACGAAAATGGTGAGTCCGATAATGTTAAAATTCAAGAGGAGTCTAATTTAGAGGAAATTATTCTCTTGTCACCTACTTTCGAAAACCATTGTTTAATAACCCCTCATGCCAAGTTTTTAAAAGAGTTAAACACTAGTGCTAAAATCAAAGAAATAGTAAGTGTTAAGTTAACTAATGATCAAACCTCACTAATAAAGGAAGATCCTTTTGAAATTAACATCACACCGGTTCCATGTTTCTTTCAAAATTCGTTTATTAGTAATGTAACTATTCATAAAGATCTTTGTGTTAACATAATGCCCAACTACATTTTTGAAAAGTTAAGTATTAGTGATTTTACTCCACTTCAAATACCCATTTTTCTATCCGACCGAAAAGTAATGAAATCAATCGGTGTAGTTGAAGATATTTTGGTTCAAACAAATCAAATGGTAATCCCAACCGACTTCGTCATCTTAGATGATGCCCCCCTAGTCTTGGGAAAACCTTTTGTACAAACTCACAAGGCTTTGAAAAACCGGAAATTCAACAATCTAACTCTTCAATTAGGGGCATTCAAAAGGAGCATAGATCTTGAGCGCTCAATGAAATATCCTTTTGGCAACAATGACCCCCTAATTGAAGATGAAGCTGAACCACCTGATACAAACCACGAGGAAGACCACTTTGTCGAAGAAGAGGTAGCCATAGAACAAACTTTTAAAGTTCTTGATCTAGATAAGCCACAAAATAAGGTGTCTCCTAAAGACCCACCCATCGAGCTCAAAGAACTCCCTAAGGGTTTGGAATATGCTTTTCTAGGCAAAGATGATAGTTTACCTGTAATTATTTCGTCTAAATTAACTAGCATAGAAAAAGAAAAATTAGTTAACTTACTTAAAAAACACAAAAATGCGATCGCTTGGAAGCTTGTAGATATTAAGGGAATAAGTCCTTCCATGTGCACGCACAAAATTTTAATGAATGATGACTACAAAACGGTGATTCAACCACAACGAAGAGTGAACCCCAATGTTCAAGAAGTGGTTAAAAATGAAGTCATCAAACTACTTGACGCCGGACTAATCTACCCTATCTCCGATAGCCCGTGGGTAAGTCCCGTCCAAGTAGTCCCAAAGAAAGGAGGTATGACGGTAATAACTAACGAGAAAAATGAATTAATACCCACAAGAACCGTCACAGGATGGAGAGTCTGTATAGACTATAGGAGATTAAATGAAGCAACAAGGAAAGACCACTTTCCTTTGCCCTTCATTGATCAAATGTTAGAAAGATTATCCGGTCATAAATTTTATTGTTTCTTAGATGGTTTTTCAGGTTATTTCCAAATACCGATAGCACCAGAAGACCAAGAGAAAACAACTTTCACATGCCCCTACGGAACTTTTGCATATCGACGCATGCCATTCGGTCTATGTAATGCGCCTGCAACATTCCAACGTTGTATGGTCGCCATTTTCCATGATATGATTGAAAAAACCATGGAAGTCTTCATGGATGACTTTTCCATCTTTGGAGACTCATATGATCAATGCCTCGATAATCTTGAACGAATGTTATCCCGATGTGAGGAAACTAACCTCGCCCTTAACTGGGAAAAATGCCATTTCATGGTAACAGAGGGAATAGTACTCGGACATAAAATCTCAAGCGAAGGAATGGAAGTTGATCGAGCAAAAATTGAGACTATATCTCGATTACCTCCTCCATCCTCCGTGCGAGCGATCAGAAGTTTCCTAGGGCATGCCGGATTCTATAGAAGGTTTATCAAAGACTTTTCGAAAATCTCAAGACCTCTAACAAAATTGCTTGAAAAAGATGCACCCTTCATCTTTGACAAGGAATGCAATCAAGCATTTCTAACCCTCAAGGAAATGCTAGTCAATGCACCTATCATGATAGCACCAGATTGGAAATTTCCCTTCGAAATCATGTGCGATGCAAGCGACTTTGCTGTTGGAGCAGTATTGGGACAAAGAAAAGAAAAACATTTCCACCCAATTTATTATGCTAGTAAAACTCTAAATGATGCACAAGAAAATTATACAACTACAGAAAAAGAGTTACTAGCGGTGGTGTTTGCTTTTGATAAATTCCGTTCTTATCTTGTTCTTTCTAAAACAATAGTTTATACAGACCATGCAGCCATCAGGTACCTCTTCAAGAAGCAAGACGCAAAACCCCGTTTGATAAGGTGGATTCTACTCCTCCAAGAATTCGACATTGAAATCAAGGACAAAAGAGGAGCAGAAAACACTGCTGCAGATCACCTCTCACGCTTAGAAGACCCAGCTTTGGAGACAACCAGGGACGAGCAAATCAACGAAAAATTTCCCACGGAATCCCTGGAAATGATGGAAAGCAGACAAGAACCATGGTATGCCGACTACGCTAATTTCTTAGCCAGCGGTATAGTCACCAAAGGATGGCCACATCATCAAAGGAAAAAATTCTTTGCTGATGTAAAGCATTACTTTTGGGAAGACCCCTATCTTTTCAAAATGTGTGCCGATCAACTCATCCGAAGGTGTGTCCATGGTAATGAAGCACGAAGAATACTCCGTCATTGTCATGAAAGTCCATACGGAGGACATCATGGTGCCGCAAGTACCGCAAGAAAGGTATTTGATTCGGGATTCTACTGGCCAACCATTTACAAGGATGCACAAAACCTTGTAAAGATGTGTGATGCCTGCCAAAGATCAGGTAATATTTCTTCCAAAAACGAAATGCCCCAAAATGGCATTCTCGTTTGTGAAATCTTTGATGTGTGGGGACTCGATTTCATGGGACCTTTCCCACCTTCAAAAGGAAACAAATATATACTTGTGGCAGTCGATTACCTGTCTAAATGGGCAGAGGCCGAAGCTCTTCCAACAAATGATGGAAGAGTAGTGGTAAAATTCCTAAAAAAATTGTTCTCTCGTTTCGGGACACCAAAAGCCTTAATAAGTGATAGAGGTACCCATTTTTGCAATCATCAACTCGAAAAAATATTAACAAGATATGGGGTCTATCACCGGGTCTCAACAGCATATCATCCTCAAACAAATGGGCAAGCCGAAGTGACTAATCGAGGTTTAAAACGAATACTTGAGAAAACCGTAGGGATAAATAAAAAAGAATGGGCTGACAAATTAGACGACGCTTTATGGGCTTTTCGAACTGCTTATAAAACCACTATAGGCACAACCCCATATAAACTAGTCTATGGAAAAAGTTGTCACTTGCCAGTAGAAATCGCTCACAAAGCCTACTGGGCAATAAAAAATGTAAACTTAGACTTAGAAGTTGCCGGTAAGAATCGATTTTGTCAAATAAACGAATTAGAAGAACTTAGGAATTATGCATATTCTAACTCCGAAATTTATAAAGAAAGAATGAAAAATTTGCATGATAAATATATTAAATCTAATGAATTTCGGGTTGGAGACCAAGTTCTATTATTCAATTCGCGACTTCGATTGTTTCCTGGTAAGTTAAAGTCTAGGTGGTCGGGACCTTTTTCAGTCACCCATGTTTTTCCACACGGTGCAGTAGAAATTAAAACTCGAAATGGGATACCATTTAAAGTCAATGGCCAACGGCTGAAACTCTACAGAGGATCCATTGAGGATGAGGAAGAGGAAATCGCACTTCAAACGGTCAACGAATAAACTCATACCCGACATGTTACAGGTAAGTATACATTCGGAACTGGTAAAATCATCTAACCATTATTCGGAGATAAGGGGCATGCACACGAGCACGTTAAAAAAAAAAAAAAAAAAAAAAAAAAAAAAATTCAAAATTTCACCCGGCACGGGGCCGTGTTCGCTGAACACGGGGTCGTGTCGAGGCGACTGTCGGGATAAAACCCTCTTTTTCTATCACTTGCACCATTCCACACGCCCCGTTTCGCCGAAAACTCTCTGGTTTAGAGCGATTTTCTGCCGATTTCGAACGTTACCACCAAGCCTAACAACGTCAAGGTATGATTCTATCCTTCTTAGTAGTTAGATTAGTTACTTGCATGTAGTTAAAACATCAAAAATTGGGGGAAATCTAGGGTTCTTCATGTTCATCCGGATCGAACTCAAAAATTTTTGATGAAAATTGTTAGTAGTAGTTTAGAATAGAGTAGTAGGGAGTAAATAGACATGTATTGTTGATAGATTTGTCAGATTTCCAACTAAAAACACAAACCCTTGTTCTTGAACCGAAAAACACAAAATTGAAAGGGTAAATGGTTTGATTTTGGAAAAATGACACTTAGGGTTTCATTTTCGGGGGAAACCGCTGCTATTAGGCTAAAAATTTTCAGGTTTTCGAAACCGGGACGAAAAAATGAAAATTAGGTGTTACAGACGCCTGAACACGGGGCCGTGTTCGCTGAACACGGGGCCGTGTCCAGCCCACTGTTTGCAGTTTTCAACCTGAATTTCCATGTTTCGCACTAACTTTTGCTGTATTCTTTTCAGATGTCCAAATTCACACGGTTCAATGCCAGCGAACTTGACGCCAGGGCTCGCTACGAGGTCTTACAAACAAGGCCCGAAGAGTATCCAAGGAGAGCATGTACCGATCTTCTGACAATGGTAAACCAACTGGACCGCTTCAACAACATAGTGACGGGTCCACTGCACGTTGCACTGACTACCCGACTTCGGTCGGTCCACCAATGCACATTGGAGTTCTATAGCACGTTCGTCTTCAGCTCGAGACGCGACCCGTTTGATCACGAGGCGGTCGAGTTTCGATGTGGGGGTACGACCTATAGAACCTCCATGGCGCAGTTCGGATCAATCATTGGGCTGTACAAAGACGAAGAAGCGGGGAACGAAGAGAATACCGGGGGACTGCGAGACTTGGACACAACAGAACGCCAAGCCGCATGGGCTCAAATCGGTGAGGGGATCTACAACTCCAGCAGCACAAAGAGTACCAAATTGAGAGACCCGTTGTATCGCTACATCCACAGGCTCCTCACATACTCGCTGAACCAACGCCATGACAGTAGTGGCGTTGTTGGGGTTAGAGATTTGGTTGTCCTTCACTGCATCCACAACCGGAAGCCTCTCGATGTTCCTTACCTCCTACTGCGGAACATGCACTTGAACCGCCTTGCCTCTGCTCCTACACCTATCTTCTTCGGGGGATGGGTGTACCGTCTTTTCAAGCACTTCGCAAACATCCCGAAGTCCTTCGAAAGGAGTCCATGGTCGGGCCGGGTTGATTACCATATCTGCCGGGCCATGAACTTGCTCTATGAAGCGGAGGACGGGACGGTGAGCTTTCAAAGGACGCAAGGCTACGCATGGAACCCGCAAGAGGCTCTAGTTCTTCATGCACCACCTCCACAGTACCAATACCCTCCCCAAGGCGAACAGGGTCAATCCTCCTCTCAAGGAGGCGGTTTTCCTAATTTCCAAAGTTTACATGATCTTTTGCAGGAAAACCTCATGTGCACCCGGAACACCTACAACCTCGCCAACAACACACACCTCCGGGTAGGAGCTATCGAACGCAGTGTCAACGATATACAAGATGATATCGGTAGCATCCGGGAGTACATGGCAAGGCAGGGAGGCGGAGGTGAAGACAGTGATGAAGATATGGAGTAGGAGGCAGGGAGGAGCAAAGGGCTAGCTGGTGATGAGCCCACAGGTTTGGTTACCCTTCTTATCCATCGAACAATTCATGGCCTGCGTGCCATTTGTCAAGACAATTTACTTTCCTTAACTACTTTTTATCTTTATTTTGTTTTTACTTTATGTTTGGATAATATTTGACTATGGTAAGATTAGGATGGTTTGTGCTTGGTTGGATGGTATTGAATGCTTGAACCGGTGCAACGCAAGAGTTAGAATGCTAAACATTAGCACTCACAGCCCTAGGAGGAAGAAACCGGGAGAAAACCCTATTTTTCTGGCTAACAGACTGTCCACACGGGGACGTGCCCAGCCGACACGCCCCCGTGTCCATCTCCCAGTTCTGCTGTTTGGCTACTGACCTGCAGATTGTTGTCGGACACGTGGCCGTGTTCACCCAACACGCCCCCGTGTTCACCCTCTGTAAGTTTTTCGTTACTGGCAGTTCGCCACGGGGCCGTGTCCAATGGACACGGGGCCGTGTCCAGAGTGCGAGTAACACAAATCTTTGTTTTTAAACACACTTTTACATATTCTAATCAACCAAAAACTCTATTTTTGGACACATTGAGGACAATGTGTAATTTAAGTGTGGGGGGGATGCTAAAACCTTGGAATTTTGCAAAATCCTAAAACAAGCCTTACACAAAACTCTATTGGAACCGCTAAACACCCCAAATTTTTTCAAAAACTTTTTCATTTTTATTATTTACTTGTCTTAGTTTAAGTTGGGAATAACAAGTTATAAAAGGGTTATATTTTTACAAACTTACAACCGATAGCGTCGTGATAAAAAGAACTAACATAAGAAAATTATGAACCGGTATAACAAGTCTAGCTAAAATTCGATTATATATGCTTGATCACATTAAAAAACCCATTCCCACAAAAAGTGAGTTTTGAGCCTTTATTGAGCATAAAAATACACACATTTAGATTAAATGCTCATTTTTCGTTTCTTGTGTGAATAGCCGCTCGGTCTTTACAAATCTAGAACTTGCCACGACGATACATTCCCGGTCCTTACCAACTTAAACCCAAGTAAGTAAATGATGGAGGCATTAGGACTAACTATTTTTCTTTCAAAACCATTATTTTTCATTTTCTTTTACCTACCCAAAATCCCCCTAGAAAACCCCTTTGAGCCTAAACCTTTCATTTCATTACCCCCAAAACAATTTTTTTTACCCACCAAAAACCTTTTTCATTTTTTTTTACCTTTATTTTAGTAACAAACTCGGTTTTTCATAAACATACCATTTAAGGTGATCAAAAAAAAAAAAAAAAAAAAAAATGATGAAGTCAAAAACAAACATAAGCTACAAAAAGCTTGTTTGGAGAAATACTTCAAAAAAATAAATGTCACCATAAATAAGGTATTTCACGAAAACCGACACTTGTTACGATTTTCGCCCTTTTCACTAACCACTAACCAACCACCCACCTTTAAACCCAAGCCTTCACCCCAAAAGACCTCTTGATATTTACAAAGGTAAAAAGTTAAAAAGGAGGAGGATTGATCGCTTGGCAAGCATATGGAGAATGTAAATCCGTGCCGCTCTCGAGCGATTCACTTAAATATACACCTTCGGCCGAGTGATTGAGTGATCTCCCGTGAGGTATGTGAACTTGTATATAAATGAAATTTTAATAAGGCATGCTATGCCCAATTAAGTAGTTTATCTTATGAAAAGTTCAAAATAAACCATGACGAATAAGATTGTAAATAAAATAAAAATAGAACCTATACAAACCTTGGATTCCCGACACTCTAGGACAAGTTAAAAAACTTCTCTTCTACCTATTCCATTTGGGAGTGTAAAGCCACATTAAAAGAGTTTTGCTTGAGGACAAGCAAAAGTTCAAGTGTGGGGGTATTTGATGTGTGTAAAATGCAACATATAAAACACATCAATTAAGGCATAAAACTAACCCTTTTTAAGTACTAATGTTGGAAAAAGAGTGTTTTTGTCTTCCTTTTGTATTTTCAGGATGAAATGAGCTCAAAATCACAAAAGAAGCAAAAAGACCACTAATTCTACCATAAATACAAGAAAAGGGACAAAAGTAAACTGCCCGGACCCTCAACGGCATCTCCCAAGACAAAGAAGAAGAGAACAGAGTCTGAACACGCCCCGTGTCCAGTGAACACGGGGGCGTGCCCAGGAAGCAGCAGAAAAGACAAACCAGTAGAAGCTTCCATTGCTCACCACGGGGCCGTGCCCAGCGGACACGGGGGCGTGTTGAAAGTACAGCAGGTGCATTAATTGTAATTCGCAATTACAATTAATGAAGAGAGAGAATGTCAGACGGGCACGGGGCCGTGTCCAGCGGACACGGGGCCGTGTCCAGCGTTCTGTTCAGCCTATAAATAGAGGAGCTTGGTTCCATTCTCTCTCATCCCTTGGCACACCACCTCTCTCACACTTCATCCACCACCCATCACCACCATAACACCATCATCCACCACCATCATCCATTGTCCATCATAGAGTGTGTGAGTCGTCTCGGGATCCAAGATTGATCGTAAGAGTTCTTGACAATCAAGGCCATGTTTGCCTAAGTCTCTTACATCACTTGGTGAAGACAAGTGTTTAGTATAATACTTTTTATTTTTAATCTTTTGCACTTTTTATTTGGTTTTGTATTAATGACTTTAATAACTAGTTACTTATGTTGAAGGTGATCTTTCCTTATCGTTTGTCCGTGGTGTCTTGGCATTATTTTACTGTCTATATAAAATAAAAGATTTTCACCATTCATATCTCCACGGTCTATATGGAGGTATGTTGGCTACCCGGTCGGGGGTTAAGGGAATGGTTTGGTAAAGGTCTTGCCCTTGTTCAGCGTTTAGAGGTCCTGCTTGGGACCTGGGTCAAATTTAATAGGACCGCCTTCAATGCCCATGGGTATTGGATGGCGGGGAGCCAAACTCTTTGACCCCCTCATAAGCTAACTACTATTAATACTATAACCCGGCTATTTAGGACTGTATCCCTGCTGACTCAGACTACTTAGTCGAGGGTAACGTCACCGCCGAAAACGGGGCCTACCATAATTTGCATTAATAACTTAATTCATTATCTTTCAATAATCCGACCCTTTAGGATTGTATCCTTGCTGACTCAAACTACTGGGTTGAGGGTAACGTCGCCTTCAAAAGAGGGGCCTACTACAATAACTAAGATAATCTCTTAAACAAGTGCAAAAGTGCGAAAATAATCAAAGGTTATACTAATACACGTGTCGGATCCAAGTGATTCATCTTGTCTATCTGTTTTTATTTTATTTTATTTTTCAGCATTTAGTTAGTTTTTATTTTTCTTAGTTTAAAACATTTTTCTAACTTTTTGATTTGATTAGACGTTGAGGATAAACCGGTATTAAAAGCTCTTGTGTCCTTGGACGACCTCGGTATCTTACCAACACTATACTACGTCCACGATGGGTGCACTTGCCCATATGTGTGTTTAGTGTTAGTAAATATCGTGTTTTATAAATTTAAAACTTGGCTAAAAGTGTAAAAAGGGCTTAAATAAACATCTAAAAACATATACACACTTACGCACATCACCATTCCCAAAAGAAGAAGAACCATGCCATATGGTTGTTCTTACAAAGAATTCTGGTCCTGTAAACCAATAGAATTCTTAGGCAATGAAGGACCCATTGCAGCCCTAAGCTGGATAGAGAAAACTGAGGCCGTTCAAAAAATAAGCAAATGTGCTGAAGAAGATAAGATACTGTTTGCTTCGAATCTGTTTAAAAATGCAGCCCTAGAATGGTGGAACACTATCCTCCAGTCAAGAGGAAGTGATAGGGTTTATAACATGGAATGGGAGGAATTTAAAAACATGGTAGAAAGAAAATTCTGCCCTCCCAATGAAAAGGAACAGGTAGCAAATAAGTTTCGGAATCTTAGAATGACCGGGGTAGACAGTAAGGGTTACACTACATTCTTTGAATATGCTAGGATAGTACTGTCACACCCCGACCACGTAAAACAACAAAACGTGGCGGAAACGTCGGGGAGTGTTGTAACAGAATCATTGTTTCACAACCATGGATTAAACAAATTTCGTATTATTGAATTAAATGAGTTACAATGTCTTAACAATAAAGAAACATAACAAAAATTAACTAGTCTTGCATCTTTTAATGTCACTAAGGTCTCGTCCAATCCTATGTGAGCATGCATCAATATCATCATCAAATATCATCAACTATTGTACCTGAAACACATGTGAAAATACGTCAGCATAAAAATGCCGGCGAGTACATAGGTTTTATGAAAAATAGGATCCATGACTTAGGTTTAAGAAAATGTTTAACCAAAAACTTGTCATGAATCCAGTTTAAGTGTTTGCTTTTATAAAACGTTTGAAAATCGATGATAGATATGTATAGTCAAAAGAATGATGTAAGGTTAAATGAATAACCAAGTAAAAATGAGTTTGTATAAAACAAACTATTTTGTAAAACAATGTCATGTGAAAAATATGTTATTTGTGTAAAAATGTATAAATCCAAATGAATGATTTAAATAACGCTACGCCATGTAATATAATACAAGCACTTATATATAGGAAGTACCAGCGGCGTATCCACCATGCTTGTATCACATTACACACGTCTCGTTACTCAAATCACTTACCCACATAAACCATCAATGTAAATTGCCCACGTCTAAACCGTTGTCAAATGTCAATCAAGTAATGTGTAAACAAAATGTCATGTATGGCAAGTGAAATATGTAACAACCAAACCATAGGTAAGAATGCACAAACAATGTACTAAGTATGCGACGGGTGGACATACCTAGCATGATACAAAGTATAAAATGTCTTGTAAAATGATGTACTAAATATGCACACAATGGGCATACATAGCATGTGATGTAAAATGTACTAAGTATGATAAACATACATAGCATAAAATGTCATGTAAAACGATGTACTAAATATGCACACAATGGGCATACATAGCAAAAACGTAATAAAATCATGTACTAATAGTGTACTAGTGAACATAGCAAGTATATGATATAAAAGCATGAAATCATGAAAGTAACAAGTAGGCACATGTGTTTCACCCCAAAATGTTTGAAAAACAGTAAAAGAGGGGTCTACGTACTCACTTGAGATTGCTTAGAAGTCCTAGGATAACCACCAAGCAATGCTAGAAGATCACGGAATCAAACGGCACCTAATATAGGTATCTACATTAATAAACGGACCTATCGGAGGATCGGGTAGTACGAGGGTTCGTAAACCAAATAAGTATGGGAACTTATGTAATATGGTTTAACAAAGCCTACGTACTAAAACGAAACCTATCCTAAGTGCTTTTGACCCATTACGACCCGTTTAGGTAGCTTACGCTACTTTAACGCCTCGCACGCGTAAAACGCGTTCGGATATGCCTTAACATGTCTAATATTGTTGCTAAATCAGTTTAGATGTCAAAAATTAAGTTACATATGCTTAAAAAGAATTTATGCGTAAAAAGAGCATTTTGGTAATTTACCTAAGGCATATAAACTACCTATCATACCAGTACTTAAACGACGTGACCATAAGGTATAACCTCGGAAGGTTATTCCCTATACAACTATGGTCACCTAAAGTGGTTGGTCGGATCCTAATGATCGACCAAATGGGTCGGGTTCGAAAGTATAAGCGATTGATTAGATCGCTTACCTTTACGACCCTAAACAAGCACAATTCTAAAAGCGACAAGCTAAACATGCTAGAACATGTTTAATAAAGTTAGAAAACAGGTTTGGTATCAAAACAAACGGTTTTGATACCCTAGAGTAGTTTGGTTACAAAATACGCGAGGAAACGCATTTTGGCCGAAACTACGACTCGTCACTGAGCCTAGATAACATGGTAATCAATGGGTATAGTCACTAGGGACTATAACCATCGTGATTACGCTCACGTTATGAAGTTCAAACGAACTTCGCGTTGACCACAAACTGGTCAATGCAGAAAGTCAAACGCAGTTTGACTTTAACGCTAAAACGAATGAAAAACGCGAAAGAGTACTTACAGAAGGTCCCCGCATGCTCTTGATCCGATTTACTCTCAGGTATGAAGCATAAACTTCAACTTAGAGAGCCAAAATCAGATCAAGTGTGAGTTGGAGGAATGAATGAGGGTGGGTATTTATAGGAATTCAAGAGCCGTTTAAGATCGTTTCTCGAAGATTGAGCTTCGATCTACTGTCACACCCCGGCCGCGTAAAACAACAAACTGCGGCGGAAACGCCGGGGAGGTGAGTGGCGACAGAATTATTGTTTCAACAACCATGGCAATTAAAGTTATGTATTATTAAAATTTAAAGTTACATTGTCTTTGAGTTCAACTAAAACTACATAATAACTGTCTTTTAAGTCACTAAGGCCCGAGTCCGCCTAAGTGTAGCACAAACACCCTTATGCATTAGCACCTGAAACACATGTAAAAATAGGTACGTCAGCATAAAAATGCCTGTGAGATACATAGGTTTTGTTTATGCAGATTCATGACTTGTATTTGAAAGAAGTGTTTAATAAAGTGTAGTCATGAATCTTATAAAATGTTTTCCTTTGTAAAACCATGTGAAAAAATCAATGAAAATCAAATGATAATGAATGAACAATGCATGGTTAAATAAATAACCAAGTGAAAATGAGTTTGTATAAATATGTGAAATTTGTAGGACAATGTCATGTTTTTGTATAAAATGTTTCATTTCTTGTCCAAGTGGTTTATATAACGCAACGATGTATAATACGATAAAAGCACTTATATATAGGAAGTACCAGCGGCGTATCCACCATGCTTTTATCATATAACACATAGCCCCGTTACATAACTCACTTATCAATAACCAACCCAAATGTCTTGTTCCATGTCAAAATATGTATGTGTAAACCGTGTACAATGTCATGTGTATCATGTATAACCAATGAAATGCATAGCAAGTAGGAAATCATCTACTTAACTATGTAATGATGTCTATTGTGAAAACAAATGTCATGTATGGTAAATAACTAGAAGTTACTCAACCCCATAGAAAATGTACAAAACATGTTTTTGAATAAACCTAAGTTTAAATCAAATGTTATGCTTTGCAGAAAAACAATGCTTTATGATTACAAACATTTATGCAGTAATGTTAATCGCATACATTCAAGCCTTGAGACTGTGGCGACAAACCCTTAAACGAATTAAAGGTTCATCTAAAGTTATGTAGTCGGATTCTGTCATCCCCAACTTCCAAACAAACCTAGGAAGTCGGAAACGGGAGTTGTCAATTCCTATGGTACCATTACATAAGTCCGAGCGGCGTGATCAATGTTAATGAATGTATTATTGTCCCGATTAAACACACCAAATGTCATAACCAATGTAGCATGTGAAAACCATGTACTAGGAATGCTAAGTAAACATGCCTAGTAGAAATGTTCATGTAAAACAATGTGCTAGCATGCTCAGTAAACATACATAGCAGAAATGTCATGTAAAACAATGTGTTCCATATGCTAAGTAAACATATGCAACAAATGTGTAACAAAGCAATGTGCTAGCATGCTTGACATACATAGCAAAACACAATGGAAAGCATGTACTATATATGTACTAGGTGAAAGTAGCATGTTTATGTCATAAAAGCATGAATGCACGAAAGTAACATGTATGTACATGTGTATCACCCCAAAATATTTGAAAACGGTAAAAGAGGGGAACTATGTACTCACTTGGGATTGCTAATTAATCTTGAGAATAAGACCAATTTAAGCTCCAAGGGTCACGGAATCAACCGGCACCTAGTATAGGTAACTATGTTAATAAACGGCCCTAAATCGAGAGATAGGATAGAATGAGGTTCTATAAATCAAATGAGTAGTTGAACTCATATGGTATGATTTAATAGTCCCAACATTCTGATTGGAAAGCCTACCTAAGTACTTTTGACCCGTTTCGACACATTATGGTAACATAAGCTACTATAAGGCGTCGTTAGCGAAAAACTATGTCCGGATGGTTAACTATGTGCTATGCCAAGTCTTACATGCCCAATAATCCCTAAACATGTTACTAAATCAGATTACATGTCAAAAATATGTTCACATAATCAAAATACGGATTTTAGCTTCAAAAGGGCATTTTGGTCATTTCCTATGGGCATACAAGCTAACTAGCAAATGACTAACCAATCCTATGTGATCATAAGGTATAACCTCAGAGGTTATTCCCTATGTAACTATGATCACTAACTAAGCTTGGTCGGATCCTAAAGATCGACCAAACGGGTCGGGTTCGGAAGTATAAGCGGTTGTTTAGACCGCTTAACTTACGACCCTAAACAAGCACAAACTAATAGTGTCGAGTTAGACATGTCAAAACATGTCTAACCTACTGATTTGGTATCAAAACAAAGTGTTTGATACCCTAAAGTAGTTCCGTTGCAAAATGCGTGCTAAAACGCATTTTGACCGAAACTTTGACTCGACACTACAACTAGCTAACGTGGTAATCAGCGGTTACAATCACGAAGGATTATAACTATCGTGATTACAATCACGTTTCAAAGTTCAATTGAACTTTGACTTGACCAATTAATGGTCAAAACCGAAAGTCAAACTGTTGGCCAAACGTTTGACTTTCTGCACTACATAAGGAAAAAGCCAATAAAAGAATGAAAGAATGCTCACTAAGGGTCCTTACTATCTTTTCTACAAGAAAACAAAGTCCCAATTGCTTGAGAGAGAGCTCCAAAGCAGATTGAAGAGAAGAGAAATGAGAATGAGCAATGAAATGAGAAGGGAGCATGGCTATTTATAGTTGTTGTGAAGTAACAAGATCATCACAAGTGTTTTGATTAGCCATTAAGCAATGAATCACAACCATACACTTGTTACAAGCAGGTTAAAAGCCTTGGTGACCACTTAACTTGCTCAACACACCATAAATTTACCATAACAGCCCCTAAAGATCAAACAAAATGCTAAAAACCAACTTCTGGTCGCTGGGCATCCCTTACGGTCCGTAAGGGACTCCTTACGGTCCGTAAGGCCCCTGCAGATCAGCAATTTTTGCTTTTTGACAACTTTGGCCCCTGCACTTGTTTGAGTTCATTTCAGGCACTTTTGACACCCGTTAAGCCATTTTCAAGGCTCCACAAGGTCAATAAAGTTTAGGGGACTCAAAATATGCTTTGAAAACTCACGGATGTCGGCTCGTTTGGTCGTACGGTTGCGTTGTTCGGCTAATTACGACGGAAATCGTAACGAGCGCGAAAACGATCCAAATTGCGAAACGAATGGAATTTTTGCATGACGATCACTAAAATAAAAATATTTTAGTGTGTACAAAAATTTTGGATGTCCAGATGTGGTCAGAACGTAAGATACGCGCGAAAATGCAAACTTACGCCGTTTTTTGACACTTTTAGTCCTTGTAAGATCATATAAGCATGTTTTCTCACACCGAACCTATCAAAGCTTATTTCTAAGCCATATTTAGGTTATATATGGTATGTTTAACTTATGATCAAGTTCTGGACTGTACGTTGCCCTACGAAAAGACATACTTTTGCAAGTTGACGCAAATAGTCCCTGAGAGCGAATAAACTTGTTTTTGCCATACCAAAGTCTTTAAAACTTATTTCTAAGTTATGTATAGGTTATTTAAGGTATGTTAAGTTTATGATGATGTTCCGGAGTGTTTGTCGCGTTAAACTGATCGTGTTAACGCATCAGTTCGTGTATAACTTTCCAGAAAGCGATAAAGAGTTCAAAATCGATCAAAAATCAACACGGGCACAAAACCAAACATAAATGACAAACATTGGGATCAAAACACACTGTTTTATTAATATTGTATTGTTCAGAGTTTGTAAAATGATATCAGAAGCACAGATGTCACAGTCTCCTCTACTTCAGGAAATTTCGTCCCGAAATTTATTTAGAAGAAACTTGTGAAATAGATGCGGATATTTCGCTTTCATCTGATCTTCACGTTCCCAAGTAAACTCTGGGCCACGTTTAGATTCCCAGCGAACTTTGACCAATTTAATTCATTTGCCCTTTAACTGTTTAAACGAACGGTCCACTATCTCCACAGGTTTCTCAACAAAATGCATCGTGTTATCAACACGAATTTCATCAAGTGGTATGTGGAGGTTCTCATCAGCTAAACACTTTCTGAGATTGGACACGTGGAATGTTGGATGAACATTTCGAAGTTCAGGAAGTAGCTCAAGTCTGTAGGCTACTTTTCCGACTCTTTCAACGATCTTCAATGGTCCAACATAACGAGGTGCAAGTTTTCCTTTCTTCCCAAATCTAATCACACCTTTCCAAGGGGATACCTTGAGTAGGACGTGATCACCAACTTGGAATTCCAAGGGCTTGCGTCATCGATCCGCGTAACACTTCTGACGGCTTCTAGCTGTCTGAAGGTTTTCACGAATCTTCTTGACCTTATCTGTAGTCTCTAGAATGAGTTCAGGTCCAGTAAGCTGAGCTTCACCTATCTCATTCCAGCAGACCGGTGAACGACATTTTCGACCGTATAAAGCTTCGAAAGGAGCCATGTTGATGCTAGAGTGATAACTATTGTTGTAGGAGAATTCGATCAATGGTAGATGCGAATCCCAACTACCACCAAAGTCAATCACACAAGCTCTAAGCATATCCTCCAGTGTCTGGATTGTTCTCTCAGATTGACCATCTATCTGCGGATGGTACGCTGAGCTCAAATGAAGTTGAGTACCCATGGCAGATTGCATGGTTCTCCAAAAGCGAGACGAGAATCGAGCATCTCTGTCAGATATAATGTTCAAAGGAACACCATGTCGAGATACAATCTCATCAACATAGATCTTGGCGAGATCGTCAGCAGATAGACTCTCATGGATTGGCAAGAAATGTGCTGACTTTGTAAGACGATCAACAACAACCCAAATGGCGTCATGACCCTTCTTAGTGCGCGGTAACTTGGTAATGAGATCCATAGAAATGTTTTCCCATTTCCAAACCGGAATCTCTGGTTGCTCCAATAATCCAGAGGGATGTTGATGTTCTGCCTTAACCTTAAGACAAGTAAGGCATTTTGAAACATATAAGGCAATGTCTTTCTTCATACCCGGCCACCAGTACTGGGTTCAAAGATCCTTATACATTTTGTCTGCACCAGGATGAATAGAATAACGAGACTTGTGAGCTTCATCCATTAGCAAGGTGCGAAGATTGTCTATGCTTGGGACCCACAAACGTCCCACGTAATAGAAAATCCCAAAATCTCTCAGTTCAAGCTCAGGATTAGTATGACACGGTAATTCTTTACCCATCAAGTCTTGTGCAACACAAGTATGTTGAGCCTGAATTATGCGGGATTGAATGTCAGATCGAACCTGAACACAGTGAAGCTTGACACGTTCCTTACGACTTAATGCGTCAGCCACGACATTCGCCTTACCAGGATGGTAGCGAATTTCGCAATCGTAGTCGTTTAGGAGTTCAACCCAACGTCGTTGCCTCATGTTTAGTTCTTTCTGATTGAAGATATGCTGGAGACTCTTGTGGTCAGTAAACACTACACACTTTGTACCGTAAAGGTAGTGTCTCCAGATTTTGAGAGCAAAGACTACTGCACCTAACTCAAGATCATGAGTTGTGTAGTTCTTCTCGTGCACTTTCAGCTGTCTTGATGCATAGGCTATAACTTTGTTTCTTTGCATAAGAACACAGCCAAGGCCTAAGTTGGATGCATCACAGTACACGACAAAGTCGTCATTACCCTCGGGCAAAGATAGAATAGGTGCATCACAGAGTTTCTGTTTCAACGTCTGAAAAGCTTCTTCCTGTTTGGATCCCCACTCAAAAGGTTTGCTTTTCTGAGTTAAAGCAGTGAGAGGAACCGCAATTTTGGAGAAGTTTTCAATGAAACGACGGTAATAACCCGCTAGACCAAGAAATGAACGAACCTCGGTAGGAGTAGTAGGAGTATCCCAATCCTTAATCGCACTGATTTTGGCGGGATCTACATGTATACCTTGTTCGTTGACGATGTGCCCTAAAAATTGAACTTCCTTAAGCCAGAATTCGCACTTGGAGAATTTGGCGAAAAGCTGTTCTTTCTTTAGAAGCTCCATTGTAAGACGAAGATGTTGCTCATGAGCAGCTCGAGTCTTAGAATAGATCAGAATATCATCAATAAAGACGATGATGAACTTGTCCAAGTAAGGCTTACAAACCCTATTCATCAAGTCCATGAAAACAGCTGGAGCATTTGTTAAACCGAAAGGCATAACAGTGAATTCATAGTGACCATAACGCGTACGAAAAGCTGTCTTGGGAATATCTTCTTCGAGAACTCGAAGTTGATGATACCCAGAACGTAGATCAATCTTTGAAAAGCAAGTAGCACCCTGTAGCTGATCAAAGAGATCATCAATGCGAGGTAGGGGATATCGATTCTTGATGGTAAGCTTGTTCAGCTCACGATAATCGATACACATCCTGAAAGATCCATCTTTCTTTTTCACGAATAGGACAGGAGCACCCCAAGGGGAAAAGCTTGGACGGATGAACCCCTTGTCAGATAGCTCCTGAAGCTGCTTAGATAACTCTTGCATCTCAGACGGTGCAAGACGATAAGGTGATTTAGCAATGGGATTTGCGCCAGGTACAAGATCAATGCGGAACTCAACTTGGCGCACAGGGGGTAAACCATGTAATTCTTCAGGAAATACCTCTGGATAATCCCGAACAACAGGGATATCTTGGATTGTCTTACCCTTGCCTTTATCCTCTACGACATGTGCTAAGAAAGCAACATACTTCTTGCGTAGATATTTGCGGGCTTGGGTACAGGACATAAGCTTAAGACCACTGACGGGTTTCTCCCCATGAACTTCTAAGGTCTCACCAGTCGAAAGCGGTATACGGACCAACTTCTCAAAACATACCACCTCAGCATGGTACTTCGATAACCAATCCATTCCTACTATAACATCAAAGCTCCCGAGTTGCATCGGTGTGAGGTCGATAGGGAAAAGATGGTTATTGAGATTCAACTGGCAATTTCGAAGAACAGAGTCGAGTACAATAGGTTCACCACTAGCTACTTCTACTGTCAAGGGCTTTCCTAGTTTTGTTCTAGTCATCGCAAGCAAAGGCTCAAATGTTAAGGACACAAAACTCTTATCGGCACCCGAATCAAATAGAACAGAAGCAGGATGGTTGTTAACAAGGAACGTACCGTTCACCACTTCGTTATCTGCGCGAGCCTCATTGGCATTCAGATTGAAAGCTCTACCACGAGCCGGTGCCTGATTTGTGTTTGCCAACCTCGGGCAGTTGTTCCTGTAGTGGGTCAGATCCCCACAATTAAAACATGAACCAGGCGGAAAGTGAGGTCGTGCAGGATTCTGGGCAGGGTTTTGTGCAGCTGGGTTCTGATTAGGAACAAAACGACAGGTATTCGCAAGATGACCAGACTTGCCACAATTCGTGTAGATACGGCATTGCATCTGTGGCTGGTGGTGGCTGTTACATTTATTGCACAGGGGTGCATTACCAGCATACTGCCTCTTGGCAGCAGGTTGTGCAACCTGATTCTGCGCTGCCTGATTAGGGGCAGTCTGGTTTGTCTGAGTAGTGACAGCAAAATTCTTGGAAGCCTTACGCTTCCTTGATTTCTTAGAAGACTCAGCAGCCTTGTTGCCCTTACTCTCCTTGGTGCTATCAGACTGTTTCTGCTTTTTGTCACCTTTCCTGTGGAGTTTACCCTTGTTGATCTGCGATTCGGTAAGGGTAGCAGCTAGCTCAATGGCCTGTCGGACGGTAGTAGGGTGACTGCCAGTTACAATATCCTGAACAGGATCTGGCAACCCGTCTATGTACCTCTCAATAGCCTTATCCAAAGGCGTGACCATAGTCGGACAGAGCAAGCTTAACTCCTCATATCTGTCAGTGTAAGCCCGGTGTTCACCACTGACTTGCTTCAGATCTTTGAACTCATCTTCGAGTGCCCTCTGCTTGTGTCGAGGACAGAATTCTCTCATCATGAGAGTCCTGAGTTCCTCCCAAGTCTGACCCAAAGCAACATCAGCACCTCTATCTCTCATTACCCCATTCCACCAGGTAAGAGCCCTCTTTTGAAATACACTCGAAGCAAACTCGACCTTGCGATTGTTCGGACACTGAACATGGCGAAATGTGCTCTCAAGACTCTCAAACCACTGGAGAAGCCCAGTTGCTCCTTCAGTACCACTAAACTTGAGTGGTTTAGCCGAGTTAAACTGTTTAAAGTTGCATGGAGCAGGTGCATTAACATTGTTATTGGTGGCTTGGTTTATTTGAGTTATGAGACCAGGTAGCATAGCAGCCATATGTTGTGCTATAACAGCTGCCAGTTCGGCATCAGGTTGAGGAACGTTACGTCGAGGAGGCATTCTAAAAGAGGAAACATGAGAGAAAACGAGTGAGATGAGGTGATGAAAATGAGATAACAATAAAATCGACAAAAAGCAAGGAAGGTGGTCATTTGTTTGTTACCACAAAGCAAACAAACAACACACGGTGACATATCAAAGTAAATGAGTCATAATAATGTATCACCGAAGATATGCTCGCCTATAAGTGAACACTCACCCCAAGAGTTCCCAGGTAAGAGTGACTGGTCCGATACTGCGGATTTGTACGAACACTCTAGCCTTAGACAGAAAACTCAGGGTACAGGCATTCACTCTTCCAGTTTGCACGTGTTCACATTATTTAGACCCAAAACTTTGACGGGATTTTGAAAATTGGAAGGCACGAGGCCAAAAAGAAATCATCTAAGGATAGATGATTGATTTCAAAATCATTTTGGAAAATTGTGTTCAAGTTTTGGTAATCACCTAAGGATAGGTGACGTGTATTGTTTTAAGATCTAAACACAAGTAAACTTGTGTTAGGGTCCTAAAGTTATAGTCTAGGTCAAAGCATTGCTAATAACCTAATTCCCTATAACCATTGGCTCTGATACCAACTCTTCTGTCACACCGTGGCCGCGTAAAACAACAAACCGCGGCGGAAACGCCGGGGAGGTGAGTGGCGACAGAATTATTGTTTCAACAACCATGGCAATTAAAGTTATGTATTATTAAAATTTAAAGTTACATTTTCTTTGAGTTCAACTAAAACTACATAATAACTGTCTTTTAAGTCACTAAGGCCCGAGTCCGCCTTAGTGTAGCACAAACACCCTTATGCATTAGCACCTGAAACACATGTAAAAATAGGTACGTCAGCATAAAAATGCCTGTGAGATACATAGGTTTTGTTTATGCAGATTCATGACTTGTATTTGAAAGAAGTGTTTAATAAAGTGTAGTCATGAATCTTATAAAATGTTTTCCTTTGTAAAACCATGTGAAAATCAATGAAAATCAAATGATAATGAATGAACAATGCATGGTTAAATAAATAACCAAGTGAAAATGAGTTTGTATAAATATGTGTAATTTGTAGGACAACGTCATGTTTTTGTATAAAATGTTTCATATCTTGTCCAAGTGGTTTATATAACGCAACGATGTGTAATACGATAAAAGCACTTATATATAGGAAGTACCAGCGGCGTATCCACCATGCTTTTATCATATAACACATAGCCCCGTTACATAAGTCACTTATCAATAACCAACCCAAATGTCTTGTTCCATGTCAAAAATATGTATGTGTAAACCGTGTACAATGTCATGTGTATCATGTATAACCAATGAAATGCATAGCAAGTAGGAAATCATCTACTTAACTATGTAATGATGTCTATTGTGAAAACAAATGTCATGTATGGTGAATAACTAGAAGTTACTCAACCCCATAGAAAATGTACAAAACATGTTTTTGAATAAACCTAAGTTTAAATCAAATGTTATGCTTTGCAGAAAAACAATGCTTTATGATTACAAACATTTATGCAGTAATGTTAATCGCATACATTCAAGCCTTGAGACTGTGGCAACAAACCCTTAAACGAATTAAAGGTTCATCTAAAGTTATGTAGTCGGATTCTGTCATCCCCAACTTCCAAACAAACCTAGGAAGTCGGAAACGGGAGTTGTCAATTCCTATGGTACCATTACATAAGTCCGAGCGGCGTGATCAATGTTAATGAATGTATTATTGTCCCGATTAAACACACCAAATGTCATAACCAATGTAGCATGTGAAAACCATGTACTAGGAATGCTAAGTAAACATGCCTAGTAGAAATGTTCATGTAAAACAATGTGCTAGCATGCTCAGTAACATACATAGCAGAAATGTCATGTAAAACAATGTGTTCCATATGCTAAGTAAACATATGCAACAAATGTGTAACAAATCAATGTGCTAGCATGCTTGACATACATAGCAAAACACAATGGAAAGCATGTACTATATATGTACTAGGTGAAAGTAGCATGTTTATGTCATAAAAGCATGAATGCACGAAAGTAACATGTATGTACATGTGTATCACCCCAAAATATTTGAAAACGGTAAAAGAGGGGAACTATGTACTCACTTGGGATTGCTAATTAGTCTTGAGAATAAGACCAATTTAAGCTCCAAGGGTCACGGAATCAACCGGCACCTAGTATAGGTAACTATGTTAATAAACGGCCCTAAATCGGGAGATAGGATAGAATGAGGTTCTATAAATCAAATGAGTAGTTGAACTCATATGGTATGATTTAATAGTCCCAACATTCTGATTGGAAAGCCTACCTAAGTGCTTTTGACCCGTTTCGACACATTATGGTAACATAAGCTACTATAAGGCGTCGTTAGCGAAAAACTATGTCCGGATGGTTAACTATGTGCTATGCCAAGACTTACATGCCCAATAATCCCTAAACATGTTACTAAATCAGATTACATGTCAAAAATATGTTCACATAATCAAAATACGGATTTTAGCTTCAAAAGGGCATTTTGGTCATTTCCTATGGGCATACAAGCTAACTAGCAAATGACTAACCAATCCTATGTGATCATAAGGTATAACCTCAGAGGTTATTCCCTATGTAACTATGATCAATAACTAAGCTTGGTCGGATCCTAAAGATCGACCAAACGGGTCGGGTTCGGAAGTATAAGCGGTTGTTTAGACTGCTTAACTTACGACCCTAAACAAGCACAAACTAATAGTGTCGAGTTAGACATGTCAAAACATGTCTAACCTACTGATTTGGTATCAAAACAAAGTGTTTGATACCCTAAAGTAGTTCCGTTGCAAAATGCGTGCTAAAACGCATTTTGACCGAAACTTTGACTCGACACTACAACTAGCTAACGTGGTAATCAGCGGTTATAATCACGAAGGATTATAACTATCGTGATTACAATCACGTTTCAAAGTTCAATTGAACTTTGACTTGACCAATTAATGGTCAAAACCGAAAGTCAAACTGTTGGCCAAACGTTTGACTTTCTGCACTACATAAGGAAAAAGTCAATAAAAGAATGAAAGAATGCTCACTAAGGGTCCTTGCTATCTTTTCTACAAGAAAACAAAGTCCCAATTGCTTGAGAGAGAGCTCCTAAGCAGATTGAAGAGAGGAGAAATGAGAATGAGCAATGAAATGAGAAGGGAGCATGGCTATTTATAGTTGTTGTGAAGTAACAAGATCATAACAAGTGTTTTGATTAGCCATTAAGCAATGAATCACAACCATACACTTGTTACAAGCAGGTTAAAAGCCTTGGTGACCACTTAACTTGCTCAACACACCATAAATTTACCATAACAGCCCCTAAAGATCAAACAGAATGCTAAAAACCAACTTCTGGTCGCTGGGCATCCCTTACGGTCCGTAAGGGACTCCTTACGGTCCGTAAGGCCCCTGCAGATCAGCATTTTTTGCTTTTTGACAGCTTTGGCCCCTGCACTTGTTTGAGTTCATTTCAGGCACTTTTGACACCCGTTAAGCCATTTTCAAGGCTCCACAAGGTCAATAAAGTTTAGGGGACTCAAAATATGCTTTGAAAACTCACGGATGTCGGCTCGTTGATCGTACGGTTGCGTTGTTCGGCTAATTACAACGGAAATCGTAACGAGCGCGAAAACGATCCAAATTGCGAAACGAATGGAATTTTTGCATGACGATCACTAAAATAAAAATATTTTAGTGTGTACAAAAATTTTGGATGTCCAGATGTGGTCAGAACGTAAGATACGCGCGAAAATGCAAACTTACGCCGTTTTTGACACTTTTAGTCCCTGTAAGATCATATAAGCATGTTTTCTCACACCGAACCTATCAAAGCTTATTTCTAAGCCATATTTAGGTTATATATGATATGTTTAACTTATGATCAAGTTTCGGACTGTACGTTGCCCTACGAAAAGGTATACTTTTGCAAGTTGACGCAAATAGTCCCTGAGAGCGAATAAACTTGTTTTTGCCATACCAAAGTCTTTAAAACTTATTTCTAAGTTATGTAAAGGTTATTTAAGGTATGTTAAGTTTATGATGATGTTCCGGAGTGTTTGTCGCGTTAAACTGATCGTGTTAACGCATCAGTTCGCGTATAACTTTCCAGAAAGCGATATAGAGTTCAAAATCGATCAAAAATCAACACAGGCACAAAACCAAACATAAATGACAAACATTGGGATCAAAACACACTGTTTTATTAATATTGTATTGTTCAGAGTTTGTAAAATGATATCAGAAGCACAGATGTCACAATCTAAGCCGTACAAGTGAGCACATGGTATTTGGATACCATGGGCCCTTAAAAACCATCAAAAATAGCCCATAGATTGATGAAAAACCATTAGCAAAGGTGTGGAACAGCTGGAACAAGCTGGAAACCAATTCTGCTGATCTGGGACATGCTTACGGACCGTAAGCAAAGGTCCATACGGACCGTAAGGACCTTGCAGGTCAGCAACTTTCAAAATTGGCAGTTTTGGTCCCTGCAGCCCCAAAACTTGGTATTTGATGCATTTTTGACACGTTTAAGCCCCGTTAACCCCATTTCAAAGCTCTAAAATGAAGTTACAGCATAGGGAACTTAAAATGTGCTCAAAAATATCTTGGATGTCGGTTCGTTTGGTCGTACGGTTGCGTTGTTCGGTTAATTACGACGGAATGCGCATAAACGCGAAAAACGATCCAAATTGCGCGACGAATGGATTTTTCTTATGCCAAACACTAAAATAAAATATTTTAATGCTTAGATAAATGTTTGGAAGTCCGGAAGTATTCAGAATGTAAAATATGCGCGAAAATGCAAACTTATGCACTTTTTGACGTTTTTAGTCCCTGAATGAGTATAAAGTTTATTTTTGCGCACCAAACACCTCAAAGCCTATTTCTAAGCTATGTAGAGGATATTTAGGGCATATTTAACTTATGATCAAGTTCCGGAAGGTCTGTTACAATACAAATTGACATACTTTCGCAGTTTGTCGAATTTAGTCCCTGTAAGCGAATAAACTTGATTTCGGCATACCAAACCATCCAAAACTTATTTCTAAGTTATGTAAGGGTTATTTAAGGTATGTTAAGCCTATTTCACTATTCCGAATTGTTTGTTGCATTCAACTGGTTATATTTACGCATCAGATCGCGTATAACCTTCCAGAAAGCGATTTAAGGCCCGAAATCGAACAAGAATCAATATGTGCAAACGATACACATATTTATACAAATCCCAAGTATGAAATACAATATTTCATTGGTTTGGTATTTTTTTGACGGTTGAAGTGACCCAGGTGTCACAGTCTCCCCTACTTCAGGAAATTTCGTCCCGAAATTTATTTAGAGGAAACTTGTGAGGGCTTGAAACATGAAGTTGAAAAGATCAAAACAATAATCCTGTGGTGATTTAACTAGACTTCAATAGAGTCTCTTTAACTAGGTCACCAAAGGATCTTTTTAACTAGATTAACAAACTATCTCTTGAACTAGACCACCCGAGGGCCTCTTTAACTATATCAACACATGACATCTTTAACTAGATTGCCGAACCAATCTCTTTAACTAGATCAACGAATGATCTCTTTAACTAGACCACCAGAGGGCCTCTTTAACTATATCAACGCATGATATCTTTAACTAGATTGCCGAACCAATCTCTTTAACTAGATCAACGAATGATCTCTTTAACTAGACCACCAAAGGGCCTCTTTAACTATATCAACGCATGATATCTTTAACTAGATTGCTGAATCAATCTCTTTAACTAGATCAAAAATGATCTCTTTAACTAAACTACCCAAGAGGAATCTTTAATTACATCAACAGAGGATGTCTTTAACTAGATTGACGAATCAATCTCTTTAACTAAACTACTCAAGAGGAATCTTCAATTACATCAACACATGATGTCTTTAAACTTTGGAATAGTACTTTATAATCCAAGGGTTTTAACTATAACATTGAAGCTCATTAAGGATTGAGGTAGTATCTTTTGATATCCTACTATGAATCCCTTATACGAAGATATGGAAGATTCTACGAGGATTTGGATAACAAAAAAATTTGGATCACAAAAACACAAAAAGGAAGCACATAAGCACAAAATCACATAATTGTTTAATTTTGACTTTTAAGTTGTTATCTTTGGACGCGGATATTTAAAGTACACTAGGAATCCAATCCGTGGATTTCATTTGGCACTTTAATCATTATCAAGAATCTATCTATAAAGATAGAATGATCTACCAAAAATTCGATTTCGTTTTCAAGCAAACGCAATATTCGAATTAAGGTATAATAATATACGGAAATACCCTTGGGTACCCTATTAAGAATTTATAGTGGTATTTTGGGTATCCGTACAGAGTTGTAACTTGCGCCTTGTACTTCATTTCTTTGGGAGAAACGAGTACTTAGGGTTTTCGTGGGAAAACGCAAGAGATTATAAAATAGAAAGATTTTGGGGGTAGTATGTTCTTCAAGGAATACGGCTCCTTGATTGTCGGTATTTGAAGGGGATACGTTGTTTATACATGCCATCACATTTGTACATTGCAATGTAAAATAAAAAGATTTTATTTATAAACAACAACAATTGTTTCATGGACCTTGACAATAAAAGAAAATAATACATAATGCTTGGTTATTTCTATACAATATTGTCTCCTAGTCGGTCCGATGCTCATCCTTGCGCTGGATTCGCATTAGCAATCTTTGGGCAATTTCTTCGGAAATGGCCCATTTCACCACAGTTGAAGCAAGAACCTGGGGGAAAACGAGCTTGAGCAGGATTTACTTGAGGTTGGTTTGGACCACCTTGTCTTGGGGTAAATCGACAAGCATTTTCCAGGTGACCGAGTCGCCCACATGATGCACACAAAACGACACTGTAGGTGAGCTAAGTGGTGTGCATTACATTTGTTGCATATCGGTGCAGTACCGGCATAAGGTTTCCTTGCAGGAGGTGGAGCTGGTTGGTTAAGGGTATTTGGGTTGGGTTGTGCAGCAATTGCATAATTTTGCAAAGCCTTATGCTTCTTAGAGGGTTCGGTTTCGCTTTCCTTGGTTTCCTCCTGAACATTAGCTGTTTGTTTCTTGTCACCTTTCCGGAAAAGTTTGCACTTTCTGATCTGAGATTCGGTTAGGGTCGCAGATAATTCAATGGCCTGTCTTACTGTGGTAGGATTACTACCAGTAACAATGTCCTGAACTGAGTCAGGGAGACCATCAATGTATTTCTCGATTACCTTATCCAAAGGCGTAACCATGGAAGGACACAACAAGCTCAGCTCCTCATATCAATCAGTGTAGGCTCGATGCTCACTGCTATCTTGCTTAAGATCGTCGAATTCCCTTTCCAGGGCCCTGATCTCATGACGAGGACAGAATTCCTTCATCATCAGAGCTCGAAGCTCTTCCCATGTTTGAGCTAGTGCCACATCGGCACCCCTATCTCTCATTACACCATTCCACCATGTCAAAGCCCGCTTTTCGAAGACACTAGATGCGAAATCTACCTTTCGCTCGTTTGGGCATTGAACATGTCTGAAGGTGCTCTCTAGACTCTCGAACCATTGCAGAAGTGCAGTCGCTCCTTGAGACCCAGAAAACTTTGATGGCTTAGCTGAGTTGAACGTCTTGAAGTTACAAGGGGCATTATTGTTGTTGAGAGCTTGATTGCATTGAGCAACGATGTTCGGGATTGCAGCACTCATTTGCTACGTAATGATAGCTGCCAGTTCTTCATGAGGTATCTGATTGTCGCATCGTGGAGGCATTCTAAAAGGGAAACAAGAGAGAGAAACAAGTGAAACGGCATTGGGTAAGAATAGGAAATTACCGACCAAAAGCATGGTCGATGGTCATTTGTTTGAACAACGAAGCAAACAAACGACACACAAAGGCTGAATCAAAGTAAATAGGTCCTCTTGATGTATCGCGAAGACATACTCGCCTATAAGTGGACACTCACCGCAAGAGTTCCCAGGTAAGAGTGACTGGTCCGATACTGCGGATTTGTACGAACACTCTAGCCTTAGACAGAAAACTCAGAGTACAGGCACCCACTCTTCCAGTTTGCACGTGTTCACATTATTTAGACCCAAACTTTGACGAGATTTTGAAAACTTTAAAGGTTCGAAACCTTATAATATATCACCCTAGAACAGATGATTAGTTTTCAAAGCAGATCAAATTTATGTTCTTGTTGTGGTTGTCACCTAAGGATAAGTGACGGTATTGTTTTAAAATCTAAACACAAGAATCTTATGTTAGGGTCCTAGGAAGGTTATAGTCTAGGTCAAAGCATTACTAATAACCTAATTCTCTATAACCATTGGCTCTGATACCAACTCTTCTGTCACACCCCGACCACGTAAAACAACAAAACGTGGCGGAAACGTCGGGGAGTGTTGTAACAGAATCATTGTTTCACAACCATGGATTAAACAAATTTCGTTTTATTGAATTAAATGAGTTACAATGTCTTAACAATAAAGAAACATAACAAAAATTAACTAGTCTTGCATCTTTTAATGTCACTAAGGTCTCGTCCAATCCTATGTGAGCATGCATCAATATCATCATCAAAGATCATCAACTATTGTACCTGAAACACATGTGAAAATACGTCAGCATAAAAATGCCGGCGAGTACATAGGTTTTACGAAAAATAGGATCCATGACTTAGGTTTAAGAAAATGTTTAACCAAAAACTTGTCATGAATCCAGTTTAAGTGTTTGCTTTTATAAAACGTTTGAAAATCGATGATAGATATGTATAGTTAAAAGAATGATGTAAGGTTAAATGAATAACCAAGTAAAAATGAGTTTGTATAAAACAAACTGTTTTGTAAAACAATGTCTTGTGAAAAATATGTTATTTGTGTAAAAATGTATAAATCCAAATGAATTATTTAAATAACGCTACGCCATGTAATATAATACAAGCACTTATATATAGGAAGTACCAGCGGCGTATCCACCATGCTTGTATCACATTACACACGTCTCGTTACTCAAATCACTTACCCACGTAAACCATCAATGTAAATTGCCCACGTCTAAACCGTTGTCAAATTTCAATCAAGTAATGTGTAAACAAAATGTCATGTATGGCAAGTGAAATATGTAACAACCAAACCATAGGTAAGAATGCACAAACAATGTACTAAGTATGTGGCGGGTGGACATACAAAGCATGATACAAAGTATAAAATGTCTTGTAAAATGATGTACTAAATATGCACACAATGGGCATACATAGCATGTGATGTAAAATGTACTAAGTATGATAAACATACATAGCATAAAATGTCATGTAAAACGATGTACTAAATATGTACACAATGGGCATACATAGCAAAAATGTAATAAAATCATGTACTAATAGTGTACTAGTGAACATAGCAAGTATATGATATAAAAGCATGAAATCATGAAAGTAACAAGTAGGCACATGTGTTTCACCCCAAAATGTTTGAAAAACAGTAAAAAAGGGGTCTATGTACTCACTTGAGATTGCTTAGAAGTCCTAGGATAACCACCAAGCAATGCTAGAAGATCACGGAATCAAACGGCACCTAATATAGGTATCTACATTAACAAACGGACCTATCGGAGGATCGGGTAGTACGAGGGTTCGTAAACCAAATAAGTATGGGAACTTATGTAATATGGTTTAACAAAGCCTACATACTAAAACGAAACCTATCCTAAGTGCTTTTGACCCATTACGACCCGTTTAGGTAGCTTACGCTACTTTAACGCGTCGCACGCGTAAAACGCGTTCAGAAAGCCTAACTAGTCCTATGACAAGTATTATATGCCTTAACATGTCTAATATTGTTGCTAAATCAGTTAAGATGTCAAAAATTAAGTTATATATGCTTAAAATGAATTTATGCGTAAAAAGGGCATTTTGGTAATTTACCTAAGGCATATAAACTACCTATCATACCACTACTTAAACGACGTAATCATAAGGTATAACCTCGAAGGTTATTCCCTATACAACTATGGTCACCTAAAGTGGTTGGTCGGATCCTAATGATCGACCAAATGGGTCGGGTTCGAAAGTATAAGCGATTGATTAGATCGCTTACCTTTACGACCCTAAACAAGCACAATTCTAAAAGCGACGAGCTAAACATGCTAGAACATGTTTAGTAAAGTTAGAAAACAGGTTTGGTATCAAAACAAACGGTTTTGATACCCTAGAGTAGTTTGGTTACAAAATACGCGAGGAAACGCATTTTGGCCGAAACTACGACTCGTCACTGAGCCTAGATAACGTGGTAATCAATGGGTATAGTCACTAGGGACTATAACCATCGTGATTACGCTCACGTTATGAAATTCAAACGAACTTCGCGTTGACCACAAACTGGTCAATGCAGAAAGTCAAACGCATTTTGACTTTAACGCTAAAACGAATGAAAAACGCGAAAGAGTACTTACAGAAGGTCCCCGCAAGCTCTTGATCCGATTTACTCTCAGGTATGAAGCATAAACTTCAACTTAGAGAGCAAAAATCAGATCAAGTGTGAGTTGGAGGAATGAATGAGGGTGGGTATTTATAGGAATTCAAGAGCCGTTAAGATCGTTTCTCGAAGATTGAGCTTCGATCTAAGCCGTACAAGTGAGCACATGGTATTTGGATACCATGGGCCCTTAAAAACCATCAAAAATAGCCCATAGATTGATGAAAAACCATTAGCAAAGGTGTGGAACAGCTGGAAACCAATTCTGCTGATCTGGGACATGCTTACGGACCATAAGCAAAGGTCCATACGGATCGTAAGGACCTTGCAGGTCAGCAACTTTCAAAATTGGCAGTTTTGGTCCCTGCAGCCCCAAAACTTGGTATTTGATGCATTTTTTACACGTTTAAGCCCCGTTAACCCCATTTCAAAGCTCTAAAATGAAGTTAAAGCATGGAGAACTTAAAATGTGCTAAAAAATATCTTGGATGTCGGTTCGTTTGGTCGTACGGTTGCGTTGTTCGGTTAATTACGACGGAATGCGCATAAACGCGAAAAACGATCCAAATTGCGCGACGAATGGATTTTTCTTATGCCAAACACTAAAATGAAATATTTTAATGCTTAGATAAATGTTTGGAAGTCCGGAAGTATTCAGAATGTAAAATATGCGCGAAAATGCAAACTTATGCACTTTTTGACGCTTTTAGTCCCTGAATGAGTATAAAGTTTATTTTTGCGCACCAAACACCTCAAAGCCTATTTCTAAGCTATGTAGAGGATATTTAGGGCATATTTAACTTATGATCAAGTTCCGGAAGGTCTGTTACAGTACAAATTGACATACTTTCGCAGTTTGTCGAATTTAGTCCCTGTAAGCGAATAAACTTGATTTCGGCATACCAAACCATCCAAAACTTATTTCTAAGTTATGTAAGGGTTATTTAAGGTATGTTAAGCCTATTTCACTATTCCGAAGTGTTTGTTGCATTGAACTGGTTATATTTACGCATCAGATCGCGTATAACCTTCCAGAAAGCGATTTAAGGCCCGAAATCGAACAAGAATCAATATGTGCAAACGATACACATATTTATACAAATCCGAAGTATGAAATACAATATTTCATTGGTTTGGTATTTGTTTGACGGTTGAAGTGACACAGGTGTCACAAGTACCAACCCTTGCATCACCTGAACCGGTGTTAATCTCCCATTATATCTGGGGATTAATTGGAGAAATTAGACATGTAGTCAAGGCAGCTAGACCTCAAACCATAGAAGAAGCTATAGAACTAGCCAATACCTTGACTGATGAACTGGTGCGAACTAGAGAAGAAGACCAGAGGAGAAACCTATCCCAAAGACTTACTCAAGAATTCCGTTCTGGGAATTCCAACCGTAGGAACATAGGTTCTACTTCTGCACCATACTGTAAAACCTGCAGAAAGAAACATTCTGGAAAATGCCTACTTACTGCAATTTCTGCAAAGCACCAGGACATAAGGAAGAAACTTGTAGAAGGAAACCAACCAATGGAATGTGCTTCAACTGTGGAGAAAAAGGTCATATCAAGCCAAATTGTCCGAAGTTAGCTCCAACTGCAAACAACAAGAATCCTAAAAGTGCTAGAGCATTTGTTCTAACTGCAGATGAAGCCAAGATAATTCCAGACGTCATTGCTGGTACGTTTTTAGTTAATGATATTTTTGCTAAAGTATTATTTGACTCTGGTGTAAACCAAAGTTTTATTAATACTTCATTTTGCAAACTTCTAAATCAATCATTAACTAAACTACCACAAGAATGTCTAGTAGAGACCGCGAATGGAGAAACCGTTAGAATTTCTGAAATCTTGCAGGGAGCAAGAATAGAAATTTTTAATCAAAAATTTATTGCAAACCTTTACCCAATGAATCTAGCAGGATTCGATGTCGTGTTAGGAATGGATTGGTTAATAGCCAATAAAGCCAGTATTTTATGTGATCGAAAGTCAATTCAAGTAAAATCACCAAGAGGTGAAAAGATCACAATTAAAGGAAATAAATCATCTGGATCCACTAAATTCGTCTCTGTGATGAAAACTGCAAGTTATATAAGAAAAGGATCTATAGTGTATTTGATTTCTATAATCACTAACACTAAAGGAAAAGAATTAAAAGACATTCCAGTCGTGTCCGAGTTTTCAGATGTCTTTCCAGAAGAATTGTCAGGGCTACCGCCAGACAGGGAAGTTGAATTTAGTATCCATCTACTACCAGGAACAGCACCGATTGCCAAAGTACCTTACCGTTTGGCACCCGCTGAAATGCAGGAACTGAAGAAACAATTAGACGAATTGTTGGAGAAAGGATTCATACAGCCAAGCTCATCGTCATGGGGAGCACCGATTTTATTTGTTAAAAAGAAGGATGGATCAATGCGTATGTGCATTGACTACCGTGAATTGAACAAAGTCACGATTAAGAATCGGTATCCATTACCGAGGATCGATGATCTGTTCGATCAACTTCAAGGAGCTCGATTTTTCTCTAAAATTGATTTAAGATCAGGATATCATCAATTAAAGGTACAGGAAGAGGATATTCCTAAAACCGCATTCAGAACAAGGTATGGTCATTATGAATTTACTGTCATGCCATTTGGTTTAACCAATGCCCCAGCCGCATTTATGGACATGATGAACCGAATATGTAAGCCATATTTGGATAAATTCATTGTCTTCATAGATGATATTCTAATTTACTCTAAGAGTAAGGAAGAGCATGCAAAGCACTTGCACTTACTTTTAAGTTTACTAAGAAAGGAAAAGCTTTATGCTAAATTTTCAAAGTGCGAGTTTTGGTTAGAGCAAGTACAATTTCTTGGACATTTAGTTAACCATGAAGGAAACCATGTGGATCCCATAAAGATCGAGGCAATTACCAAATGGAAAACCCCTGAATCGCCAACCGAGGTTAGAAGTTTCTTAGGATTGGCCGGTTATGGATGTGTGTTGATGCAACGTCAAAAGGTTATAGCTTACGCCTCTAGACAGCTTAAGAATCATGAAGAAAATTATTCAACCCATGATTTGGAATTAGGAGCTATAATTTTTGCCCTTAAGATTTGGAGACATTATCTTTATGGTAGTAAGTTTACCATATTTACAGATCATAAGAGTTTAAGATATGTTTTTGGGCAAAAAGAATTAAATATGAGACAAAGACGTTGGATGGAGATGCTTAGTGATTATGATTGTGATATTCAGTATCATGCAGGAAAAGCAAATGTAGTGGCTGATGCTTTAAGTCGAAAGTACCATGAAAAGCCAAAAAGGGTACGTTCTCTTAAATTAAATCTACAAGTAGATTTAAACGATCAAATTAGAAAAGCGCAAGAATCAGTAATCAAGGAAGATACTGAAAAATTAAAAGGAATGATTAAGGAATTAGAACAAGGAACAGATGGAATTTGGAGATTCCATAAAAAGAGAATGTGGATACCTAAATTAGGAAATTTACGTCACCGTATATTAGATGAAGCTCATAAATCTAAATATACGATGCATCCAGGAAATGATAAAATGTACCAGGATTTAAGGAAAAATTTCTGGTGGATAGGAATGAAAAAGGATATAGCAGCTTATGTTTCTAAATGTTTAACTTGCTCACAAGTTAAAGCTGAACACCAGAAACCCTCAGGTTTATTACAGCAATTAGAAATGCCAGTTTGGAAATGGGAATTAATAACAATAGATTTTGTTACCAAATTACCCAAAACAAGAAAAGGTAATAATACAATCTGGGTGATTGTAGATAGGCTAACCAAGTCAGCTCATTTCTTACCAATGAAGGAAACTTTCAGTATGGAAAAATTGGCCAAATTATATGTAAATAAAATTGTTTCATTACATGGAATACCTTTATCAATTGTTTCTGATAAGGATAGCCGTTTTACATCTCATTTCTGGTCAAGTTTCCAAAAGGCAATGGGAACTAAATTAAAACTAAGCACAGCTTACCATCCTCAAACGGACGGGCAAAGTGAAAGGACAATTCAGACAATGGAAGACATGCTTAGAGCCTGTATAATTGATTTCGGAAGTAATTGGGATGATCACTTACCTTTAATAGAATTTTCTTATAATAACAGTTATCACACAAGTATTAATGCTGCACCATTCGAAGCACTTTATGGAAGAAAGTGCAGAACCCCAGTCTGTTGGGCAGAAATTAGGGAAAAACAACTATCTGGACCTAAGATAGTACAAGAAACAACTGACAAAGTCATTCAAGTCAAGGAACGACTGAAAGCAGCACGTGATCGAAAAAAGAGCTACGCTGATAACAGACGCAACCCGTTAGAATTCCAAGTCGGTGATAAAGTTTTGTTAAAAGTCTTTCCTTGGAAAGGAGTGGTAAGATTCGTCAAAAGAGGAACTCTAAATCCCAGGTATGTTGGACCTTTTGAGATAATTAGAAGAATAGGACCTGTAGCCTATCAGCTACAACTGCCAGAGGAAATGGCAAGAATACATGATGTATTTCATGTATCTAATCTTAAGAAATGCTTAGCTGATGAATCACTCGTAGTACCTCTTAAGAATATAGAGGTAAATGAGCAATTAAAGTTTGTAAAGAGGCCTTTACAAATTGAAGATAGGAAGATCAAGAACCTCAAGATAAGAGATTAGTTCTGGTCAAAGTGAAGTGGGACTCCAAAAGAGGACCTGAATACACATGGGAGCTTGAATCAGAAATGCAAAAGAAATATCCGCACTTGTTCCAGTAGATCTCGAGGACGAGCTCTAAAACAAGGTGGGGAGGATATAACAACCCTGAACCGACACCCTCGATAATTTTTCCGACACCCTAATATATGTTAAAATATCCCAATATGTCTTATATTACACCCCGTATGTGAAAACCGAGCCCGAAATATAACATAACATATAAAATAAATTAAAAACAATAAAGATTAAGCTGAGGCGGGCCGCGTAGACCCACCTCAACACGTACGCGGGCGGTATCAAGGTCAGACTTGATTTCGTTGATTTCTTAAGTTCAGGCGGGCCGCGTTAGACCACCATTAAGTTAATGCGGGCCGCGAGACACTTAGAATGTGGCAAAGCCCGGTGCGGCCACGTAGCCCAACACCCGGTAGGCCTACGCATTGACTCAGCCCAGCTATACGTTTGACCAGGGTTGACGCGGGCCACGTAACCCTTGTCTTTGTTTTACGCGGGCCGCGAGAGGCCCAATTTTCAGCCCTATATAAGGAAGCCTCGGGATTTCATTTCCGATCGTTCATTTCTTTCTTTCTTAAGCAAATTTCTGAATAGTGGGCATTATACCCGAGTCTAATACCCCGCCTAAATAGCGAGGTTCTGCTACGATGTAAGTATTATAACCCCTGGAGACGTATTAGATACTCTGCCCGATTGATCTAGGGTTCCGTAATGGCTGTCGTGGTTCTGCCCGACGTAGTCGTTGGAATGCCGTCTCGGGGAGGGTATTACTAATGTTAAAATGGGTTATTATACTAACACACGTGCATTTGTGTAATTTATAGTTTTTCACCAGGAAACCCTAAAAGAGTAATCTAAGACAGCAATGTAAGTAATCCTCTTTTTGTAAACCTATTTTGTGAATTGTTTTTACAAAACCTTAAATATCTTTCCATGCGAATAGCAGTTATTGAGTGTTTGTAAGAATACAATTACAGTCGGTAAATTTGGGGTTTTGTATACAAAATTTGTTACCACTTGGTAAAGGAGTAACATGACCATAAGTCAGAACGACATTACCGTGTGGTGGTAATTGATATAACTTGGAAACAAATGTAATTGCGGATGCGCCCTCAATACTGTTCACTATGACTTTTTATTTAAACCTGATTAAACTGGGATTCACTCACCAGTATTTCCCACTGACAAAATGTTTTTAAAACGCGTTTCAGGTAACAAAATGTGAAAGCCAAATAGAAGCCAACTGGACAGCACTGAAGGCTTGGAAAAGTGGCAATAAAGTTACCTAAGAATAAAATAGATATTTTGTTAAATAAAATAGGATTTATTCCTATAAAAGTGTGTATACTGAAAACTTGGGTTTTTACCCATGTGTTTAATATTATAAAATGTGGTGGTTTACTCTGATAACATATTTCCTAACTACGGTCCTGATGAAAATTTCCGCTGCCAAATTGAATAAATAAATGTGATACCACCGAAACTGGCTCGCGGCCGCCCGTTCCCGGGAATCAGGGATCGGGGGCTGTGACATTGGGGGTCCATTTTGTCCATTTTTAGTCTGAATTTTAGCGTGAAACTTTCAAGGGTTTGTCTATATGCAATTATACACAGTCTGTGAAAAATTTAACTGGTTTTGACCGTTAAAACTCATTCTGTTGAAGAAAGAAGGTGTAGAAGTAAGAAATCTTGACGAAATCCAGCTAATCTCTGCAGAACTCCTCCTCCTGAGCTCTGATACCAATTCTAGGATCGTGCGATTGACCCGATTGAGTCGTTCAGAGAGGTTCTGATCTATTTCAGGTGCGGAAAACAAGAAATAGACTTAGAAACAGCTAATACTTCACTTTAACTACTGATTATATTGATATGATCACAAATACAATCAGTCTTCACACCGGCAGCACTTCCGTATGGAATTCGAGAATCGTTCTCCCTGATTTCGCTCAGAGATGCCTATTTATAGGCTCTTGATTCCGCTCGGAATGACATAACCACGTTTGGAGCGGAATTAGCTGTAGGAGTGAAATCAGCCACTAAAACACATAAACTTTCCTATTTTCTCAATCTACGTGCCCTGATCTATCCAATCTAATCTAAGACTCGATACAAGACGAAGTCGACAGATGTATGCACCAACATTTTTTCTCTGATTCAGTTTCAGTTTCGGTTGAGGGGGTGGTGGAGAGTGGTGTACGATGGTCGTTTGTGCGATTTAGGGTTTCGAGTGAAGGGAGATGGGGGTTTGCAGGTTTTTCAGTGGTGGACAATGTTAGTGCATTTATGTCTATCGCCCCCGTCAATTCCGTTCGTAGCATAAACAGAAGAAGTTTAGTGCTTATAGTGTTAGATTTCGGAGAAAAGGAAAGGTGGCATTTCTGTAATAATGAGGAATCTCATTAAAGCCCCTTGGCCTATAAATAGAAGGCTTATGCCTTACTTTTGCACATTTGGAGCTTAGGAGATCTAGAGCTAGAGAGAGAAAGCCTAGAGAGAGAAAGCTCGTGTATGTGATTCAGGTGCTATACAATTTCAGATCTGATTATAGAATCACGGTTATAATTACGTCTTGTGTGTTCGGTCACGTTCGTGTACGGATTCCGCACGTCACACGTTCAGTTTGCAATCATTTCGGTTGCCGTAGTCAATCCGTAGTCGAACTCGTAGCGACTTGTCTTTCTCTCTCTCTTGAGTCTTCTTGAAGATTTGACATCTTCAGCAAACATAGACTCCCTCTTGCTTGAACAGAATCCCGGTGGATCTGTCTTCAGCTTCAGCTCCCCCTTTCGGTAGACTCTTCAGGCTCCCCCTTTAGTCAAGCTTCCGTGCTTTTGGGATCGACACCTGGCTTTTCGATTACAAGCTCCTTTAGGATAGATTCCTGGCACCTTGAATCCACGCTTCCTCTTGCATTGAGCTCGTCTTCAGACTCCCCCTTAGGCTTGGCTATCGGGATCGTAGTCTGGAACCTGCAATCCTCAACATTTATAAGTACAAATATTTTGAAATTGTCCAGAAATCATAATCTGGCTCTTTTAAACTTTCTAAATCACTCCCCCTATCAACAATCTTTATTGATTTGGCAGTATTTAAGTATCCAAAATCGAAAATTGGCTCTTTTATAGATTTTAACAGTATAAGCATCCAAATCCTTCACGGTTAATCATCCAAGTCCAAATTAATGACCTTGGAGATATCACAAACTGTTTTTGATTTTATTTTAAAACTTCAAGTTTCAAATTAATGAACTTGTTTTATTTTCAGAAACACAATCAGCGTACTCAGATTTTGAAACTCAGCATTTCAGACATCGGTTGTCGAAAATAAAGCAGAATCAAAAATCTGTTTGTATTTTCTGAAAACTTAAAGCAGTAAAGAAATATTTACAAACATATATACAGACAATATTTTTGTTTGAGTTCGCGGCAGAGGATCATATCAGTTTATGACAAATCACTAGCACCGTTGAGCTTTAAACACTTTAAGTTCTAAATGATTCACTTAGATTGTCAGTATACTGATCCACTTAAATTTTCACACAAAGTTCAACTGATTTGAGATACGAGATTAGTGTATTATAAGACTTAAACTTATTCTCGTGTCCCACCTCAGAATATACTCCCATATCCAGATCCCAATATTCAGTCTTACAGGTGAGTATACCTAGATGATATCTGTAAAGGGTTAAATGCGAAACCGTGAGAGCTCAGGTCAGAACTTCCGTTCAGCAGAGAGATGACGGTTCGACTTTCGGTGTGTTCCCTTTAGAGAATCTTTTCTTCAACAGCACATGATTAGCATTTTGCAATGTTTCATCATTTTTTGTACTGAGGGCGATGTTATATTTCAAGCAAGCAGAAAGTATTATACGGGGACTAGGCCATTGCTTCCGCAAAATCAGAAGTCCCGGGATAATACCCCAGATATCACTAAGCATAAAGACCTAGTATCTCAGAAAGAGGGGTCTTTCAAACAAGATTTCAGGGGTTACCTATATATCCGAGAGATGTTCCCCACGAAATAAGCAAGTATTGATATTTAGGTTTATATCTCGAAAACAATCTACTAAGCGTGTAAAAATCTACTGGCATATCATCAGTGAGACCGTTTATCACATTTTAACATTACAATTCTTTAGCGTACTGTGATTGTCTTCTGATGTACTATCATTTCCTCTTTTTACACAAAAACTCATTTTTGAATTTTTATCATGTTTTTGGCTTTTTCAAATTTTCTAATGTTTTTGTATTTTCTGAAAATATCTCTAACTCCCCCTAAAATCCAAAACCATTTAAAGAAAATTTGACAATCGATGTAGATAGATTTGTCTCGCCATCCATTTTCTGCATCTCATGCTCTGATTTGCAGAAAGCATAACGTACCCCCATGATTTACAACCCATTGATTTTCGACAGTTTGAAAAACCGTTTTTCAATCTTGTGAAATTAATCATGTTTGTTCAGCCGTGAGGATTTCGGCATATTCAAATAACATATTTTTGAATTTTTGGATTTGTGACAAATTTAAAAACAAACACATTTTTTATTTTTCAAATTTTTTACAAAATAAAAACATATTTTTGGTTTTTAAAATTTTTCAATTTTTAGGGTTTTTGAAATATTGTTTATTTATATACATAAAACAAACAAACTCCCTGTTTCAACCAAAATAGGGATCAGCAGCCTCCTCCTCGCGTGCCAGGCTGCTTCGATTCTCCTTTGATTGACATTTAGTTTTCTTCAGAAGCACCTGCACAATTAAAGTATTCAACCACTTGAACAATTTAGCCCATGTCTGTTTGACCTTAGGCATTTCAACACAATAGGCATCATTTAACTTCGGAAAATCTTTGTCGTTTTGTACAAAGACTTTTTCAACTTTAGCATCGTCTATCGAAGTCACTTGTTTCTTAACACTCCATGTTTGACCTTTAGGAGTACCTCTTTTGTAAAAATGTGACTCTTTTTGAACATTTTGCTTTTGAACAACAACTTTTGGTTTCCAAAACTGATTTGGTTTTGTTGCATCAACAATTGTTTTCCAACTTTGTGTTGTTCTAAATCTAGGTGTCACAGGTTTCCATGTTTGTTTTGAGTCAATCTTTGACATTTCAGCTTCCAAGTTTGCTTTGAATCAAACTTGGTTGACTTCTGAGTCACAACTTCAGATTTCTGTTTTTCAACATAAACAGACTGCTTTTTCATCTCAACATCAACAGGTTTCAGATTTGGACACTTGCGAGCAAGATGTCCTGTTTGATCACATTTGAAACATGTTATCTTGGACACATCTTTGACCTGTTGTTGTGGTTTTTTCTGAGCATAGAACTCTTTATTAGACTGTCGTCCAAATTTGAGTTCTTTCTCTTCTGCTAAACTTGTTCCTTGAACAAAATTCATCTTTGTCTGATTATTTGGAACTTCATTTCTTTTCCAATTTTGTTTCTTCTTATAACCCAACCCAGCCTTCATGTTTTTCTTCTTGTACCCAGGTTTGTTATAAAAAGTTTTGTGACCTTTTTCTAGCAAACTTTGAAATCTCAGACTTTTCAATTTCAACCATCTTGAAAACTTTATCAACCTTTTCTGAAATCACATTCTGAATCGGGAAAACAACATCTAAGAAAAATTTGTCCGATCCAATCATGGTATAAACCAATCCTTTTGAATCTTCATTCAAATTTTTCTCGGATTTTGTGTTTTTCAGATATCCATCATGAAAATTACCTTCATTTTCATCCTGTGATTCAGAATTACCTGTATCAACCGACTCTTCTTTCAACACACTTTCAACGACCTTACCTACCATCTCTGAATCACTAGAATCATCAGATTTGGAATAGGTTACGTCAATGTTATCTGGCAATTGATCTACCATGTTGAAAGCTTTCTCGACCTTTTCATCATCATAAAACACAAACTTTTCCGGTGGTGGAACTTGATGAAACTCTTAGCCAATACCTTTTTTGTTTTGCTCAGAATCTTTCCCATCCGGTTTTATGTTGAAAATACGTTCAAGCACATATGACGACGCGTGATAACTTTTTAATTTGTTGTTATCCTGTTCTAAATCAGCAATCTTACGCTTAAGTTTAGCAACATCTTCAATATAAGAATTCACAACTCGTTGTTTTATTTCATACATTCGTTTTAGTTCCTTTGATGTTTCAGAACAGTATTTCAATCTTGATTGAGCAAGTTTCATTTCACTTTTTACTTTTTCATATGATTCTTTTGTAATGTGATAAGCCAATTTTATTGAATCATATTCCTTTTTCATTTCTTGGCAAATACTTTCTTTTTGTGAACATTCTTCTGTCATTTTAGAAACGTTTTCTTTCAAAACTTCATTTTCTTTTTCTATCTTTTTATATTTTGCTGAAAGCGTTTCATTATTTTCTTTTAAAACCTTTTCATTTTCAAACATTTCTTTGCACTTGCTCTTGAAAACTTCTTCAAGTTTTGTGAAATCAAGATCTCTTGTTCTGATCTTTTCATCTTTATCAGTACAAGCACTGCATGTTCCATGCATTTCTTGCACTGTTTAACAGTTTCGATTAAGACTTCAGAATCAGATTTTACCTCAGTGATTGTCACTTTGGTGTTGTTTGCTTCAGTTTGATCAGTTTCACTCTTCTTCTGTTCTTCTTCACCCACATCTTCATCACCATCAACTAAACTCTCCTTTTTTACCTCTTCTTCTTCTTTCATTTTTCCTTCAATCTTGACCTCCTCAGCAACCTTCTTCAAATAATCAACTAAATTCTCATTCTTCTTCTTCATTCTTTCTTTATTCCTCTTTCTTAGTTTTGCTGTCATAGCATCCCTGATGATTTTATCCAGCCTTTTCACATATGTCTTGTCTTTTGCAACATTGGAATAATATTCGCCGGATCGAGGAATTACAAAAAGAACATCATCATGAACTATGTCACTTCTTGGAACGACTGGTTCACCTTATTTGTTGATAAAACATTCCTGCTTCTTATCCTATCTTTTGTTCGCAACAGCATTCTCATTTTTTCCTGCATTTTCTCCATTCTGTATCCAACAATGAATCTTTCTCTTTCGATTTTCTCTTTCAGAATTTCTTCTCGACTTCTTTCCTTGATTTCAGCAGCAACATTTTCTTCTTTGTTTTCTTCATGAATTTCAGCAACAAGAACATGATGCTAGGCTTTTGATGCTTTTCTGCCATGAGCCGTTAAAGGACGATCTTTATCTGGAAGAATCTGACTCCAATCATATCCTTCGTCATCATGCATTACTGCATATGCTCTTGACTTTTCTTTTGGAGTATTTTCAATCATTTTCGGCTCTTCTTTGCTACGGTGGTAAATCGCCTTTCGATAATAATCATCATTGAAAGGTTTCTCAGTTTCGTTAACTTCAGAGTTTTTGCATTCTCTTTTGAAATGACCTTTTTGCTTACATCTGAAGCAGGTCACTTTGGATTTGTCGAATCCCAGCTTTGTTGACGGACCACCAATAGACTGCTTCCCAGTAATCTCCATATATCTTTGAGCTCTTCGGATGCAACTTGCTAAACACCAGCGTATGTCAATGAGTTCCATTTCTGCTGGGTCGATTTGGTCGTAGTCTTCTTTTGTCAATTCAGAATTTCCAATTTTGCCAGCTACTAGACCTTCATACGATTCCAAAACGGATGCAAGGAAACTCATTTGTTGTTTAGCTGCATTGATGCTCATAGCCGGAGAATTCTTCAATTTGAGAGCAATGTTGCACAGTATCTCCTCTGATTCTTCAGGACTTGATTTTGAAGATGAATGATATCCAGAATGATAACTTGATGAACTTGTTTGTGGTTCCTTCATCTTCTCACCACTGAATGTTGTCTTTGGTGAACTGACACCTTTCTCCGAAGGTACATTGCCTTTGTAGTATAGACCAACATTCTGATGATGCGATGAACCACTAATCTTGTTTTGCTTTTGTAGCTCCAGATCATGACTCTCAATCTTTTCTAACAACACATCAAGAGAAATCGTATCATATAAAGCATCATTTTTCAAGATAAAAACAAACGTTTGCCACTGATCAGCTCGTGGTAACGCTTCAATTACTTTATCAACAACTTCTTCTCTCGTTTTCACAATTTTAAATCTCTCAAGTTCAATTTTTAAATGGCAAAACCTCTCAATCATTTGCCTGACTGTCTCTCCCTTTAAGCTATCAAATAAATCAAAATCTTTTTTTTAATAACGCGATTTTGTTTTTCTGAATTTGTTTACCCCCTTTAGCTTTCGTTTTCAAAGCTTTCCACACAGACTTTGATGACCCATCATGTATTAATAAAGAAAATATGTCATCTCGAACTGCTTGCTGAATCAAAGCAATCATCTTCTGTTCATATGAAAATTTCTTTTTGTCTTCCTCTGAATAATCTTTGATCAGAATTTCTTCTCCTTTGTCATTTGTTGGGTTCTCATAACCAAACTTCAAACAAAACCAACTCTCATGTGCATAAGCCTTCGTCCAATTGACAAACCTCTCCTTCTACCAAACATAATCCTCAATGTTATTCAGCTTCGGAGGTTTTGAATAAGTTCCATATAAGTTGTCATGGTTAATGTTGTCTTTGATGGTTTTTGTTATCGCTTTGGGTGTAGCCTCAGAACCTTCCACTGTATCCGAAGTAAACGCGTTGTAGAACGTATTGAAAAATTCTTCAGCCATGATGTTTTCTTCTTGAATCACCTGAATCACATAAACAAACAATCAGTTCAAAAATTAATCCAACAACCTGAGTCGGACGGGAGGTTGATCGATCGGACAGGTTTCTGTTCGATCGATCAGGGTGTTCGATCAGGTGAGTCAACAAAAATCAACTTGTTGTTCGATCAGTTGGGAACTGCTAGCCGATCGGTTGGGAACCTGCTAGCCGATCGGTTGGGAACTTGCTAGCCGATCGATTGGGAAGATGTGCTGTTCGTTTGAATATCACTAACCAACAAACTAATAACTCAATCGGCTGACATCATGTAATACTCTCATTGGACCCCCCAAACTCAATTGAATAAAACTGATAAAATGCTAACTATGGTAATATAGTGCCGACAAAGTATTAATGAACATGCAAGACTAAGTGAAATCACGTGCAAAACTAATTTCAAATGGTTTCTATTTGACCTTTAATTAGTAATGGCAGACAATATATGATACTCAATTCAATTTGACCGTTTTTTGTAATGTACTGACACTATATCTTGCAACTTTGAATTGTTCAAGGCTACCAAATATCACATGCACTAGAGGTAATGGCCGACAACTGTGATGTATCACTTTTCTTATAGGACCTACAAAGATTAATGGATGTGGTTAGCTTGACTAATTAATATTTCACATGGATTTACAGATGATCACATGGGTCTCGGTTGAAAATTTTGAACAATTAATATCATCAACTAGCCGACAAAGTGTGGTGAAAACAATGATGTGTTATGAAACGTTTTGCTGTTCGATCGGTTGAGTTTGACAAGACAAGTAATGCAATGGAACGAACAGACTGTTCGATCGAACAGCGTGTTCGATCGGTTAGTAAGTCAACAAGGTCAAACCTATTAAATGCTCAGTGTAACGAATAGACTGTTCGATCGAACAGCGTGTTCGATTAGACAGCAGTCAACAAAAGTCAAATCACTTTAATGAAAAGTAGTGCAACGGAACGGCTAGGCTGTTCGATCGAACAGGCTGGCCGAATGGTTATGCTTTTGCTGTTCGATCGAATAGGCTGGTCGAACGGCTGGTGACGAACAGTTCAGCAAAAACGATCACAAAAACTCAGATTTCTCCCAAACGACATGGAATTTTGACCTGAAAATTTGTAGGCTTGTAGATCAGATACTTTCGCACAACATATCCAAAAATTAGCAATTTTTAACAGTAAAAAGTCGTTTAATTTTGCGATTTTCTGTTAAAAACATGAAGAAGATGAAGAGTGAAGAAATTAGACAAATCTGGATGAAATTTGGATCTGATTTTGATGATTTTCCATGCGTAATCGTGCGTTTGATCCGTGCAATTGAGCTCCTGCTCTGATACCACTTGTTAGGACCGGTTTTGACTCCGAAACAATTGCAAACCGTACGTGTGACGTGTGGAATCCGTACACGAACGTGACCGAATACACAAGACGTAATTATAACCGTGATTCTATAATCAGATCTGAAATTGTACAGAACCTGAATCACATACACGAGCTTTCTCTCTCTAGCTCTAGATCTCCTAAGCTCCAAATGTGCAAAAGTTGCAAAAGTAAGGCATAAGCCTTCTATTTATAGGCCAAGAGGCTTTAATGAGATTCCTCATTATTACAGAAATGCCACCTTGCCTTTTCTCCTAAATCTAACACTATAAGCACTAAACTTCTTCTGTTTCTGCTACGAACGGAATTGACGGAGGCGATAGACATAAATGCACTAACAGACAAATGGTGTTCGGTGGTGGTGTTTGTAATAGTGATGATGCGGATTTTTGGGGAAAGGTGTGTGTGAATGGATATGACGGTTCGATGGAGAGAAGACGATGGCTAGGTTGTTCTGCAGCATTAATTCATTTTTGATTGCCGGTGGTGCCCGTCGATGCCAATGGTGCCGGTGATTGAATTGAGTTACTTTTATTTTGGTTTTTGTGTTTGCATGAAGTGAGTTGCTTTTTTTTATTGAAGCTGGGATTCTGATGGTTTTTGTGTTTTCATAAACTAAGCTGCTTTTATTTTGTATCTTGGATTGATATGTGTTTTTGATATTGGGTTGAGCTGGCAGTGAATGATGCATTTGTATTCTTTGATTTTGTGGGTTTTGATCTGTTTGGATGGGGCGACGATGATTCAAAAAAAAGAAAGAAAAAAAATATAGATTTTGATGACGATGGCGTGGCAAGGATGGTGGAGGGTAGGTTTTTGAAACTGCAACCCCACTTTGCAGCCTTTTGATTATCGGGAAATCTGAGCCAAACCCCGTTTTTTTCGAGATACACATTGTTTTGATGTTGTTAGTTTTTTATATTTTTTCCCCAGTCGATGATGATAACAATCTATCTGAGACACCTACCGAGTTTGCGATTTCTGGGTGCATTCGTTTTTGCGTAAAAAAGTGTTTGTAAAAAAATTAAACCGTAAACTTTTTAAGGTAAAACGTAAAAACGTAAAACGTAAAAAGTTTAACGTAAAACGTAAAACGTAGAACGTAAAAAGTTTAACGTAAAACGTAAAACGTAAAAAGTTTAACGTAAAACGTAAAGCGTAAAAAGTTTTAACATAAAACGTAAAAAGTTTAACGTAAAATGTAAAACGTAAAAACGTATAACATAAAAACGTAAAAACGTAAAACGTAAAACGTAAGCAGTTTAACGTAAAACGTAAAAACATATAACGTAAAAACGTAAAACGTAAAAAGTAAACGTAAAACGTAAAACGTAAAATGTTTAACGTAAAAACGTAAAACGTAAAAACGTAAAACGTAAATAGTGTAACATAAAAAGATAAAATGTAAAATCGTAAAAGGTAAAAACATAAAAACGTAAAAAGTTTAACGTAAAAACGTAAAACGTAAAAAGTTTAACGTAAAACGTAAAAAGTTTTAACGTAAAACGTAAAAACTTTAAAAAAAATCCGAATTTAAAAATGCTTTTAATAAAAAAAAATATGTTTAAAAAATAAAAACTAAGTAATTAAAAAACAATAAAGACAAAATGACAAAAGAGAGTAATTTTACTAAACTACCATTTTGTATTAAAATATTAAAGACATAATAAGAAAAAATGTATTTAATATTATTTTTATTACTTTTAATCTCATCCATCCATTTTGAAGATCTAATGGCTAGAAAGTGCTTCTCTCGGTTCTTACAACTGGAGGTGGTTTTCATTTTAGCGCTCCATATATATGTGTGTATATATATATATATAGAGAGAGAGAGAGAGAGTAGGAGTTGGGTGGAAAGTGTGTTTTTCCTAGAAAGTCTAGGAAGCAATAAGAACGCGACATGTGGCATTGAAGGATTTTATCTAAAAGGGCATTTATGTACTTTCACAATCTATTTTTATTTTAGGAAATTATCTTCAATAACTAACTATACATAAATTTCGGAATTTTTTGTTTTCGATTTCTGATCTCACGTAATATCAATCATTCCTTCGTTTTCTTGCTGGAATCTATCAGCATGTTCTTGGTACTGTGTTTTAACAGTTTGTTCTTGGTGATGTGTTTTAACAGCAAGCAGATTCATACAGCTGTGTTTTATTATTCAGATTCATACAGTTGTGTTTTAACAGCAAGCAGATTCATACAGTTGTGTTTTAGCATTCAGATTCATACAGCTGTGTTTTAACAGCAAGCAGATACATACAGTTGTGTTTTAGCATTCAGATTCATACAGTTGTGTTTTAACAGCAAGCAGATTCATACAGTTGTGTTTTAGCATTCAAATTCATACAGGTGTGTTTTAACAGCAAGCAGATTCATACAAATGTGTTTTAACAGCAAGCAGATTCATACAGTTGTGTTTTAGCATTCAGATTCATACAACTGTGTTTTAACAGCAAGCAGATTCATACAAATGTGTTTTATCATTCAGATTCATACAGCTGTGTTTTAACAGCAAGCATATTCATACAAATGTGTTTTATCATTCAGATTCATACAGTTGTGTTTTAACAGCAAGCATATTCATACAAATGTGTTTTAACAGCAAGCAGATTCATACAAATGTGTTTTACATCAGCAGATTTCGCCCCAGCTTTCGATCGGCTTCCGGTAACTGTTCTGCTGCTATCTATCCTTTCCAAAGTTTCCTGCTTTTTGAATCTCTTCCCTGCAACCAGCAAAATACCGTCAATTACAAACAAGAATCACCCGTAATCGCTTTGTAAAACACGCAGTACAATGAAAGCTTGATCTTACGTATATGGAACAAGGAAAATCTCTTATCTTCATCCATGATTTTAGGTATTTTTGGTATGATTTTGGGGGTTTCCGAATTTGGGTTTAGAGAGAGAAAGAGAGAGAGAGAGGAAAATTGGCGTGTATTAAGGAGATGTGATATCTCTGACGGTTATTTTTGATTGGTTTAAAACACACATAAGGACGAAATTGTCCCTACTCATTTAAAACAATCTATTAAATATAGTTAATTATTACAAGATTGCCATTGATTTAATCTAAACCCTTAAACACACCAATCGGATGGACAAGATCGCTTCCTAGACTTTCTAGGAAAAACAAACTTTCCGTAGGAACCCTACTTTATTATATATATATATATATATATATATATATATATATATATATATATATATATATATATATATATATATAGTGTGAGGTTCATTGGGGAACACTAAAAAGTGGGGAACAGTGGGAAACCGACTCAAACGAACTCCGATTGGACTCATTAGTGCGGCGTTGGAACCGGCTCGTCGAACCCTAACTAGGATCTCTTAACTCTAAACCCTAAATCATAACCCCTAAACCCTAAATATATTAGGGTTTGGCTTTTAGGGTTTAGCTTTAGGGTTTAACTTTAAGGTTTAGCTTTAGGGTTTAGGGTTTAGCTTTAGGGTTTAGGGTTTAGCTTTAGGTTTAGCCTTTAGGGTTTAGCTTTTAGGGTTTATAGTAGGGTTTAGCTTAGATTTTAGCCTTATTTTTTAGTTTTAGGGTTTAGAGTTTAGAAGTTAGGATTTAGGGTTTAGGTTTAAGAGATCTTAGTTAGGGTTCGACGAGCCCGTTCCAACGCCGCTGGAATGAGTCCAATCGGAGTTCGTTTGAGTCGGTTTCCCGCTGTACCCCAATGAACCTTCCCCTATATGTGCGTGCGTGTGTATATATATATATATTTGTATTGTAAAGATTTTCCCTATACGGGCTTGGGGTACGGTTACTTATTACCGTTTGGTCGGGTATGGGATCAATGACCTATGTGTTCAAGAATCCAAATAACCCGTTTTAATTCATATTGCTTGATAACTTAAACATTGGGGGTTAATGCGACCGTGTCCTGGATATCCTCGACTCATTTAAATGCAAATGGCCACAACTTAAGCACGTGGTGTACGCATACACCTAACAAATGCTAATGCTATGATAAAATCTATATCTATATCTATACTATATAATAAAAGAAACCAATGGAGGGACACTTGTCATTATTCTAGACCATCATTAATTATTATTTAATTTAAGTTATTAAATTTAATATATGTTTCAAACATTTAAGAAATTACGGATAAAGTTCCATAAAATATCTTATTATTTATTTATATTAACTATCAGGTTAGAAATTATATCTTAATTCCTTAATTGTAGATAATTATTATTTAATTTAAATTATTAAATTTAATATATGTTTAAAATGCAAGAAGAGTAATAATTACATTTATTGAAATTATGGATATAGTTCTATAAAATATATTATTATTTATTTATATTAATCATTAAGTTAGATATTATATCTTAATTCCTTAATTGTAGATAGTTTTTATTTAATTTAATATATGTTTAAAATGCAAGAAGAATAATAACTACATTTATCACACTAATAAATTTATCCAAAAACAATAAGTTAATATGCAACTCACGTCCCGATATTTAAATTTTAAAGTGATATAATTTAATAATTACCGATAATTTATACTTATCTAATTAATTTAAATATTATTTTGTAGCTATAAGTTTATCTAATTGGCTAATTGCTATATGTCTAATCTGGACATTTTACCATTTTTTAGAATTAATAAATTAAGACCACTATTATTTAAATAAAACTTGGGTTATTAAATGTATGTTCATATGACTGTTAAAATTCGTGAGAAAGTCGATGATACAGTTTGTCTTCTAATCGATGGTTCAAATGCTTTCATATTTATAAACTTGACAAACATCACAAGTTTTGATTATACATGACACAAAATTTTGTTTGGATATCAGAAAAGCGTCTTAAAAATATCGTTTTATAATTGTTAAATCTTTGTTATTAACTATTTGATTATTTAATTATTTAACCCGTGTAATACATGGGATTATAACCTAGTATTTTTATAACTCAATATGGGTTTGCCCAATAAGGGTATTAAAGTGGTGTGTTGGTTTATCATGTTCTCAGCATAGTTTCCGGGCCCCATATGTATTGACAATCATGTAATACTGATAACAAGAGATATACTTTGTCCCGTGTTATTTATGAAAAGAGTTAATTACATAGTTAGTCCCTGTGGTTTGCACAAAGTAACATACTTAGGTACTAATAGTTTAAAATCACATTCTAGGGTATTAACTGTGACAACTCGAACCTTTGACCCTGATCGTCGTGAGACGAGCCTGTTATTATTATTAATATTATTATCATTTTTATCGTGATTATTATTTACTAATATAATTGGGATTACCGTTATATTACTAAAAACTGGGCCAGTTGGTTGAGCAAGACTCCTATTTGTTCAAACGGACTCACGCACCTGGGCTAGGCCCAAGCTAACAAACCTAAACCCTACCTATTTAAACAACCTTATAATCCCTTACCCCCCCCCCCCATTTTCTTCAAAACCAAAACCCTACAAAATCATAATCAGACGCACATCTCTCCTCCTCCCTCGATCAGCTTCTCCGGCAATCGGAGCTCTTCCGGCAAATCCCCCGGTGCTCCGTTCCTATTCCGTCGCACACCCACAAGTCCGCAACGCCCCTGAAAACCCCCTCCTCCCTCTTCACTTTAAGCTACCCAACACCCCCTGTCTCCCCTCGGCTTATCAGCTGACCACCGCCAACCAGTGGTGGCATATGGCGGCACCACAGCAAGAGTGGAAGTAAAAGGAGAGATAAAAGGAAGGCGGCAATGGCATTACATCTCTGACAGCGGCGATGACGACGCCGCCATAACAACGGCGGTGGTGCTCTGATATCCGACAGATTTCATTGGTAAGGTTAACCCCTCCTCGTTTCCTTTTCCTTACTGAAGGTGGACGATGATGAACCTAAATGTTGCTGCTGTTTGATGTTGTTTGAGGATAAATTCAGTGGTGGCCGGCGGCGGCTGTAACTGCCGGAAATAACGACGACGGAGACGGCTGGACGGTGGTTCTCGTTAGCAGCAGGTAGGAGTTAACTATTTTGTTTTGTATGTGCTATTTCTGTTTAGTGTGGGTGCCATTAACTGATTTGGAGTATATATATATTTGAGCATGGTATAGGAATTTTGTAATAAGCAGATCCGAAATCAATTGATTACTTGCATTTTGTGGATTCAACTTCTTGTTCTCATTTGTTTAACTGTTGAAATAAGATTAGGGGTAAAAATTATGTTTGGAGTAGTTTGGACACCACCAGAAATATGTTGTTGCTGTTATGAATATATGCTCCTACATATGGATGTAATGGGTATTAGAGTATTATGTTGGTAAAAGATAGGATTTGTTAACTGTCTTAGATGATTGGTTGAATAAAAGTAGGTGTTTCTATATAAAATCTTTGATGGTGTTAGTAGGATTTTAACGAAAGTCTCATAACAGTCTGTTGTATGTTTGAGTGATTTATTTGGGTTTTTGGTTGCTAAAAGTCATAATTAGTTTGATGATAAAAACCCTAAGGATGAACAGTTTGAATGATAGGAAAACATTTTGAAAAATTCTGCTGTTTGATCTGAATTGGTTAGAATGGAATAATGAAAACATGTTAACGAATTTTGATTGGACAATACATGATTATGCAATTTGATTGGATAGTACAAAAAGCTGGCAAATGTTCTAGAAGGATTCCCGCAGTAGTTGCGAGTCGAGAACATGTGGTTTCAATTCGAGACCACTCATCGACCACTCGAAACCAGGCACTCCACATGTAAGGACTCGAGACCGGCACGGTTGTGACTCAAGACCTCTTGATCTCGACTCAGACCTGACTCGAGGTCTTAAGGTTCCAACTCGCATCTGCACTAATCGAGACCACCTACTTGCAACTCGAAACTTCTTGATTGCGACTCGAGACCTCGTGATCTCGAGTCGAGATCACCCGGTTTCGACTGAACTGGTCTTGTGGGCCAGTTTGGTTATTGGGCCGCACACAGTTAGATGATATGTTTTGGACTATGTGTTATTGTTACCATTACTGTACAATTATGTAAACTATCTGTGCTACGTGATGTGTGTTTAACTTTACTACATGCCGCTACTGGTTGACTGTTTATACGATTTGGACAGGCCCAATAACATTGGTGGGCCTTATGTACCATGTGTTAACTGATGTTTTGGACTATGTGCTAGTATTAATGTCTAACGGTTACTTTTTAACTGTTTACATGCTAGAATAGGCCCAATACCGTGTATGCTTGTATGACATGCATGCTATGTGTTAGATACGTGTAGGATTTTACATGACAGTACTTGCATACGAACCTAACGAATATTAATAACCATAATAGGGTAAGGTTGACCAACGTAACACAAGTAAATTGACTACCGAGCAAAGCAAAGGTGAGTTCACTACTTTTTACTTAAAGCATGCGTTCCCGGTGGTTGGGAAACGGAACAAAACAACTTTTCCTGGTTTGGAATTGCTTACTATCTCCTTGTGCTGGATGCGGTATTTCTATCTCCTTGTGTGGGATACGGGTAACAACACTATCCGTTATGAGGGATACAAACCTACTTTTCTCCCCTTGTGCGGGACCTTAGTTAATTACTGTTTATACGGAATGCAACGAGCAACACTAAACGAAACTCTATCAATCAAGTCCTTACTACTTAATACCGATTAGTCACCGGGGCCAGGCGAACGGGTTATTAGTTGATAGCGCTATTTAGGTCTGACCAGCCTCACACCGACCCTTTTTACTGGGAACGGGCGTGAACTAATTGACTCCGGCAACCGTCAATGATGATAGAACATTGACAAACGGGGCACTGCGAAAACGTACGGTTAAGTAAGTATTCGGTATTGGAAAAACAGCTTAGTCGCTTACTTATGGGGTAGCTCCCCATGGCATGTATAAACGGATAAATTAACTGGTTAAAACTAGTTTTTTTGGAATTAAAACTGGAAAAACTGCAAACACGTGAACTCGCCAACGTTATGTTGACACTCTACTGCATGCTTTGCAGGTTGCTCGATACAGCTCTGGACGGAAGTTGCAATCAGATGGAGTGCGTGGTTCGTAAGTAACATGATAATAAACTTGTGGTTTCAATTATGATGCGTTTTCTTCCCCTTCCGCTGTGAACTTAAAACTATATTTTGAAAAATTTAAGTTAGGTCACTAATTATGCTAATGCTTATAAACACAATCTAATCCGTTCAATATAATTAGTGGCTAAGATCCTGGTCGTCACACACCTTGCGGTAATACTCCGCCTGTGGATTTTGGGGGTGTGACAGATTGGTATCAGAGCCATTGGTTATAGCGAACTAGGTTTTAAATATAAAATATTTTTGGTTTGGGAAATAAAATATTTTTATATAAAAACCAGACCATAACCGTTCGTTAATGAAAACCACAACGACACCACACTCCGGATTGCAAGGTTCGTCAACCTTAGATGCTCACCTGGTAATCGTAGGCTAACGATATATACTTGTGCATAACTTATGTGTGTAAACACGCATGTGTATATGTGTATGATTAGCATATATATGTGTTAGTATGTATGCGTATATTTAATATTTAACACAATGGGTCATATGAAGGCTAGGCTAGCGTGTTACGTGTTAAACAGGAGCGAGTCCTCCTAAATCTGGTTCGAAACCACGATGCACTAAGGGCAAGGAACAAGTTATTCTAAGCCCTCGTCCATGTACTTCCTTACATCGCCGCTGGATTGGAACGAATCGACGCGGTGAATGATTACTCGATATACTTGCTTAGGAAAGGCCTGCAACGAAACACATAGAGAAGTTACGCGAACGAATCGCCAAAGGGGAGCCACCCCTATATCATGGGATATTAGAAGGAACGACGACGTCATTTCGCTTCCTTTTTGCTCACGCATTTATTTTTTTTCCCGACTCCAGTGGCGTGGCTTGTTCTCTCATCCGACCGATCACTTGGATTTTCGAAGCATTCTAGCGAGTTTACACTTTTCGGATTTCTGCTCGCACATCTCGAGCACAAGAAGCATTTGCGGTGTATGCTTCTCATTACAGTGCCAGCAATCGTATCACATTATCCTATTGATCACAGAACTGTTTTCCCCTGAATCCTCGATACATGGTTAATCCTTATTCAATTTGAACCTTATACCTTAGCACGCCCCAAAACCCAGTAAAGTGATATCTTTCTTACAAACCGGCGTATTTGAAAGCGTAGCAAGACGAAGACACGAGCCAGTCAACCCACCAAACGACTTTCATACGAATCCGCGTTTATTGCTCAGATGGTATCCCCGTTTCTATCCTTTCTTTATCCCGACATCCATGTTTCTTCGTATAGAAACCTTGACCATATCTCTCTTTAGTTTGGTGAATTCAACAAACTCAACCTTTAGCCGACAAACTTTTTAGCCCTTGAAATTCAGCAATGTACTACTTCTATCGTGCTTTCTCGAAGACCGTTTTCACAGTTTACATCGAACCCCTCGATGACGCAAACGCTACTCCAAACTCATTTGCAACTTAGAACAATCCACTGGAACTTGGTCTCTTACCGATTTGAGGAATCACATCCTGCCAGACGTCTCAGTAAATCCTGAAATCTACGGACCAGCGCGACGACCATCCCTCTCTAGCTACTTCATTTTGCGCTAACCACATCGACGTAGCACCCCTTATCAGCAAGCGACGTTCTTTGTTCTAAATGCCTACAACTTGTGTACGACCAGCTACCTCATCGACGTCAGATAAATCCCTATTGCCGATCCCAAAGCCTTCATGTTTTGTCTCAAGTTGAACGCAACAGTTATGACTACCCTTCTTGCATTATCTCGCTACTCGTGTTATGGTTCACGGATTCCATGATCCTTATCCTACTCTACTCTGCACAAATCCCCGTTTAAGCGAACTACTTCCTACGAATGTTACTCGTTGGAGCGACGAGCCTAGGATACCCCGGGGGTAACGGGTATCACAAGCACTGTTCTTCGAACTCGATACGATCAACACCAAGTTACAACACTCGAATTTATTCCATCCTACAATTGTTTCTTTCGACAACGTCTGAACCTATTCCGAAAACTAGTGGGAATCCGAATGACTCTATGCTCTACCCTGGTACTCTACGACGCAAACCGCCTTGTGCTAAGTTTTCAATGCATGACTTTAACGTCGCAAAGCCCGCTTTTCTCGACCGTATACGAAACCCCTCACGATTTGAACTCGAAAGGGCATCACCTAGCATCCGAGAGATGCTCAAATATCCCCAACTCCGGCAATTGGAAGATGATCTACGAGGTGCTTCTATCTTATTCTCTCCTGGCCAAGGCATTGATGAAATGTTTGCCAGTAACGGCACGCGACCAAAGAAACCAACAGGTTTTCAAACTTGCAACCATCTACTTGGTAAAAGTAGATACTAGGCACGGGATGCCAACTTCTCTTATATCTGATCGTAACCCACGTTTTGCATCTGATTCGTCGCAAGGCTGTGCACAAGAGACTTTTGGCTCACTGTTAGGCATGAGCACCACTTATCGTTTATCGCCCGCAAGCTGATGGTCGGGCCAAACGCATCATCCAGACACTCAAGGGCATGCTAAGAGCATGTGTTATCGACCGTGGATATGAGTGACACTTCCCTTTTGTAGAATTCTCTTCCAACAGCTGCTACCACACTAGCATTCGGGCAACACCATTTCAGGTATCGCACGGACGCAGATGCCGATCACCTTTGCGTTGGGCGGAAGCCAAATTACCGGCCCAGAACTTGCACTTGAAACAACGAGTAGGATTGCCCCAGAATAGACAACGCATGGCGGCAGCTCCAGACCGTCAGAAAGACTACGCAGATAGGCGTAGGAACCCTCTAGAATTCCTAGTCGGAGACTGGGATCTACTTAAAGTCTCACCCTGGAAGGGTGCGGTTCGTTTTGGTAAATGGGGCAAGCTTAATCCGCAAGACGTTGGACCATTCAAAGTTACCGAAAGGATCGGTAAGGTAGCATTGTCACACCCAGACCACGAAGAACATACAAATCGTGGCGGAAATATTGGGGAGTGTTGTAACATAATTTATTGTTTCAAATCCATGGCAAATGAAGTTTCGTTTTATTAAACAAATATGAAAGTATACATTGATTAAACAAGAACCAAAGAGTACATAACATAAATTAACTAGTTCTTGTCTCGTTTTAAGTCACTAAGGCACAGGTCCGCCTAAGTATGTCTTGATAAGTCCTATGCATCATCTCCTGAAAACACATGTGAAAATAGGTACCTCAGCATAAAAATGCCTGTGAGATACATTGGTTTTGTGAAAACGGAATTCATGACTTATGTTTTGAGAAAATGTTTAGTCATGAACCTTGTATTTTGCTTTGTCTTGTAAATCTTTTGAAAAACGGTAGGATCAGATGATATGTAAAAATAAGAGAACACTGTGTGGTTAAATGGATACCCATGTAAAATGAGTTTGTATAAGATAAGTCGTTTGTAAGTCAATGTCTCGTGAAAAGTGTGTTATTTGTATAAAATGTTATATGCCTCAAATTGAAATGATTCAAGTAACACTACGATATGTAATACCACACAAACACTTATATATAGGAAGTACCACCGGCGTATCCACCATACTTGTATCATATTACACATGCCTCGTTACTTAGATCACTTGCTCAAACCAAACCATCAAGATGAAGTGTTTAACAATTGTAGAAATGTTCATGTATAGTCGAATGTCTATTGTCAAATGTAAATCATGTCAACAGATACAACTGGTTCACACGGTTCAATGGTTACGAACGGTTCATATAATCAAAGGGTTTAGACGGTTCACATAGTCAAATGGTTACAACGGTTCAAAATGTAGTATAATGTGTTCATATGCTGGATGAGCATATGCAACAGAAATGCAATGTAGAATAATGTACTACGCATGCACACAATGGGCGTACGTAGCATGAAATGTATTGTAAAGTGATGTACTAAGTACGCACACAATGGGCATACATAGCATGAAATGTAATGTGAAACAATGTACTAAGTACGCACACAATGGGCATACATAGCATAAAACGTAATGTAAAGCAATGTACTAAGTACGCACACAATGGGCATACATAGCATGAAATGTAATGTAAAACCATGTACTAAGTACGCACACAATGGGCATACATAGCATGAGATGTAATGAAATCATGTACTATAATGTATTAACGAATATAGCATGTATATGATGTGAAAACATGGAAAGCATGAAAGTAACAAGTAGGCACATGTGTTCCACCCCAAAGCAGTTTGGAAAACAGTAAAAGAGGGGTTCAATGTACTCACCTGAGATTGCTTTGAAGTCTTTGTATAATAACCAATAATGCTACAGATCACGGAATATCAAACGACACCTAATAGGTAGCTATATCAATATACCGGACCAAAATCGGAAGGATCGGATAGTATGCGGGTTCGTAAACCAAACGTGTATGGATACTCGTGTAATATGGTTTAACAAAGCCTACATACTAAAATGAAACCTAACCTAAGTGCTTACGACCCATTACGACCCGTTTAGGTAGCTTATGCTATCTTAACGCGTCGTTCGCGTAGAACGCGTTTGGAACGCCTAACATCGTGGCCATAAGGTATAACCTCGGAAGGTTATAGCTATGGTCACCTAATGTGTTTGGTCAGATCCTAATGATCGACCAAATGGGTCGGGTTCGAAAGTATAAGCGATGGTTTAGATCGCTTACCTTATGACCCTATATAAGCACTATACTAAAAGTGACGAGCTAAGCATGTTAGAACATGCTTAACTAAGTTTAGAAAACAGGTTTGGCATCAAAACAAACGGCTTTGATGCTCACGAGTAGTTTGGTTACAAAATACGCAAGAATGCGCATTTTGGCCGAAACTACGACTCGTCACTGAGCCTAGATAACGTGGTAATCAGTAGGTATAGTCACTACGGACTATAACCATCGTGATCACGCTCACGTTATGAAGTTCCAATGAACTTCGTGTTGACCATAGGCTGGTCAACGCAGAAAGTCAAACAAAGTTTGACTTTAGCACTAGAAAGCGATTAAAAGAACGAAAGAACACTTACGAAGGGTCCCCGAAAGCTAAACTTGATCCAGGAGCTCAGGTATGAAGCAATAGCATCAACTTAGAGCTCTTTGATCAGTTTTGTGGGTTTTAACACAAATGGGGGGGTACTTATAGGAAATGTAAAGCCGTTAGGATCGTTTCTTGAATATCGTGCCACGATCTTATGCGTACACTTGTCAAGATGTTGTGGTGGCTTATAATGACCTTAACCCCAGAGATGGTGAAAGGGCATTGCCCTTTGGAGTGTTTGAAAGGCCAAGTTTTGCAAGAAAACAAAGTTTCTGCAACTGTAGGGGCCATGCGGCCCGCGTCAGGATTTGACAAAACTCAGGCGGGCCGCCTGGGCATGTCTGATCTGCACATACTTTCAGAAATGGCAGTTTTGGTCCCTGTTGCATGTTTAAGCCATTTCCGACACTTCTAAGGCCCATAAAGCCAACTTTAAGGCCCTAAAATGATGCCTAAACATTGTGGACATGAAACATGCTCAAAAATATGTCGGATGTTGGTTCGTTTGGCCGTACGATCGCCATGTTCAGTTAATTACGACGAAATGCGCATAAGCGCGAAAAACGATCCAAATGACGCGACGAATGGATTTTTCTCATGCCAAACACTAAGGCATAATATTATAATGCTTACATAAATTTTTGGATGTCCGGATGTATTCAGAACGTAAGTTATGCGCGAAAGTGCAAACTTGTGCACTTTTTGACACTTTTAGCCCCTGAATGATCCAAAAGTTTGTTTTAGCATACCAAACCCCTCAAAGCCTATTTCTAAGCTATGTAAAGGATATTTATGGGATGTTTAACTTATGGACATGTTCCGGAATGTTCGTTACAGTTCGAATTGGCATACTGTCGCAGTTTGTCAAGTTTAGTCCCTGTAAGCGAATTAACTTGTTTTTGCCATACCAAAGCCTTCAAAACTTATTTCTAAGTTATGTAAAGGTTATTTAAGGTATGTTAAGTATATGTTGATGTTCCGGAGTATTTGTCGCATTAAACTGAGTACGTTTACGCACCAGTTTGCGTATAATTCTCCAGAAAGCGATGTAGAGTTTGAAATTGAACAAGAATTGATATGTGCAAAAGATACACATATTTATACAAGATCCCAAGTATGAAATACAATATTTAATTGGCTTGGTATTTGTTTGATGGTCGCGGTGACACAGGTGTCACAGTCTCCCCTACTTTAGGAAATTTCGTCCCGAAATTTATTCGTAGGAGTCTATTAGTGACTTTGCCAAATACCCACCAGCAATATGCAAGGCAATATCCTGTCATTTCCTTGACGGTCATTCTTCAGAAACGAAAATGAACAGACGGAGTCATTTTCCTCAACGAGTATTCTTCAGAAATGGAAATGACGGAATAAGCAAACGGATGTTCATTTCCTCAACGGACAAATCTTCAGAAGCGAAAAATGAACAGACGGAGTCATTTTCAATGGTTGCTTCATCAGAAATGGAAATGAAGGATTACACAACGGATATTCATTTCCCCAACGGATAAATTGTCAGAAACGAAAATGAACTAACGGGGTCATTTTCAACGGTTGCTTCATCAGAGTTGGAAATGAAGGATTACACAACGGATATTCATTTCCCCAACGGATAAATCGTCAGAAACGAAAATGAACTAACGGGGTCATTTTCAACGGTTGCTTCATCAGAGTTGGAAATGAAGGATTACACAACGGATATTCATTTCCCCAACGGATAAATCGTCAGAAACGAAAATGAACTAACGGGGTCATTTTCAACGGTTGCTTCATCAGAGTTGGAAATGAAGGATTACACAACGGATATTCATTTCCTCAACGGATAAATCGTCAGAAACGAAAATGAACTAACGGAGTCATTTTCAACGGTTGCTTCATCAGAGTTGGAAATGAATAGGGTTAACTCTAGACACATGACAGAACTTGCTGTGATTTCTGCGCACTAAATTCCATAATTATGTATGCATCCATAATTACGTAATCCCTTGCACAGTCCGCACAGTTTGTTTTGTAATGTTTTGGGAAGGATATCAAACTTGTGATGAGGGTGACTAGACTTCCATCGAGTCCTTTTAATTAGATCGATAGGGGATCTTCTTAGTTAGGCCACCAAGGAGTCCTTTCAGCTATATCATCACATGATATCCCTAGCCAGATTTTTGGATTAATCTGTTTAACTAGACCACTCAAGGGTCTAATTATGAAGTAGTACTTTATAATCCAAGGGACATAACTATAACGTAGAAGTCCATTAAGGATTTTATATGGTACCTTTGGGTATCCTACTATAAATCCTTTATACGAATGATATGGAAGATTCTACAAGGATTTGGGTAACATAATTTGGATCACACAACAACACATAAGGGAACACATAAGCACAAGGTCACATAATTGTTTAACTTGATTAAAATTTGTTATTAACTTGTTATCGATTGAATACGGATATGGAAACCAGTCGACGGGCTACAATGTCCACTGGGATCTATCTGTGAAGATAGGAAGATGTCCCAAAATTTGATTTTTGTTTACAAGGAATCACCACATTCGAATTAAGGTATACAACAATTAAGGACTTACGGGAAATCCTTAGGTACCCTATTAAGGATTTATAGTGGTACTTTGGGTATTTGTCACGTGTTGTAACTTGCACCTTGTACTTCGTTTTTCTTAGAAGAGACGGGTACTTAGGAATTTCGTGGAAGACGCAAGAGATCATAGAATGGGAGAATTTTGGGGGTAGTTTGTTCTTCAAGCAATACGGTTCCTTGATTGTCGGTATTGTAAGGGATATGTCGTTTATACATGCAACCACAGAAATACATTGCAATGTAAATAAAAGATTTATTTATAAACAACGATAACAACTGTTTCTTGGATCTTGACAACAAAAGAAAATAATACATAACACGTGATTATTTCTAAACGATGTTGTCTTCTAGACAGTCAGATGCTCATCCCTGTGCTGGATTTGCATTAGCAAGCTTTGGGTAATTTCTTCGGAAATGACCCATCTCGCCATAGTTGAAACAAGAGCCTGGTAGAAAACGACCTTGAGCAGGATTGTTGCCAGCTTGGTTTGGCGCAGCTGCAGCTGGACAGACTCTTGCTGTATGGCCTATAAGCCCACAAGTTTGGCATTTGTGGCACTGTACACTGGCGTGATGATGGAGGCTACATTGGTTGCACAAGGGTGCAGTTCCATTGTATGGTTTTCTAGCAGGGGGTTGAGCTGGTTGGTTGGGGACGGCTTGACCATTGTGAGCGACCACGGCGAAGTTCTGAGAAGCCTTTCGCTTCTTTGACTTCTTAGGGGATTCAGTTTGTTCATCCATGGTCTTTGATTCCTCGATTGGGTTCGATTCCCCGACCGGTTTCTTGTCACCTTTTCGGGAAAGTTTACCTTTCCTGATCTTTGATTCAGTCAAGGTTGCAGATAGCTCAATGGCCTGTCTAACTATAGTAGGGTTGCTACCAGTCACAACGTCTTGTATTGAGTCAGGGAGGCCATCAATGTACTTTTCGATTGCCTTATCCAAAGGTGTAACCATATCCGGGCATAACAAACTTAACTCCTCATAACGATCCGTGTAGGCTCGATGCTCACCGCTAACTTGCTTAAGATCGTCGAACTCCGTTTCCAAGGCCCTGATCTCATGACAAGGACAAAATTCCTTCATCATCAGAGCTCGAAGCTCTTGCAATGTTTGAGCCAGTGCCACATCGGCACCCCTATCTCTCGTCACACCATTCCACCATGTCAAAGCTCGTTTCTCAAAGACGCTAGATGCGAATTCTACCTTTCGCTCGTTTGGACATTGAACATGTCTGAGGGTGCTCTCTAAACTCTCGAACCATTGCAGAAGTGTAGTCGCTCCTTGGGACCCAGAAAACTTTGATGGCTTAGCTGAGTTGAACGTCTTGAAGTTGCAGTGGGCATGATTGTTGTTGTTGGCTTGGTTCCATTGAGCAAAGAGGTTTGGGAATTGAGCAGCCATTTGCTGCGCAATGATCTCTGCCAGTTCGGCAGTTGCTATCTGGTTTTCGCGTCGAGGAGGCATTCTAAAAGAGAAACAAGAAAGAAAACAAATGAAATGGCATTGGGTAAGAATAGGATGTTACAATTACCGGCCATAATCATGGTTGATGGTCATTTGTTTGAATCTATAAAGCAAACAAACAACACCAAGGCTGAATCAAAGCAAATAGGTCCTCATAGTGTATCTCGAAGACATGCTCGCCTATAAGTGGACACTCACCCCAAGAGTTCCCAGGTAAGAGTGACTGGTCCGATTATGTGGATTTGTACGAACACTCTAACCTTAGACAGAAATCCCAGGGTACAGGCATTCACTCTTCCAGTTTGCACGTGTTCACATTATTTAGGACCCAAAACTTTGACGAGAGTTTTGAAAATTCAAAGGGGTTCAAAACCTTATAACAGAGGGTTCAAAACCTTATAACAGAGGGTTCAAAACCTAGTAATCAATCATCCTAGAACAGATGATTAGTTTTCAAAGCGGTTTTGGAATTTATGTTCTTGTTGTGGTCATCGCCTAAGGATAGGTGACGGTATTTGTTTTATGACTAAACGCAAGTAAACTCGCGTTAGGGTCCTAGGAAGGTTATAGACTAGGTCAAAGCATTACTAATAACCTAATTCCCTGTAACCATTGGCTCTGATACCAACTTTTCTGTCACACCCCGACCACGAAGAACATACAAATCGTGGCGGAAACATCGGGGAGTGTTGTAACAGAATTTATTGTTTCAAATCCATGGCAAATGAAGTTTCGTTTTATTAAACAAATATGAAAGTATACATTGTTTAAACAAGAACCAAAGAGTACATAACATAAATTAAGTAGTTCTTGTCTCGTTTTAAGTCACTAAGGCACAGGCCCGCCTAAGTATGTCTTGATAAGTCCTATGCATCATCTCCTGAAAACACATGTGAAAATAGGTACGTCAGCATAAAAATGCCTGTGAGATACATTGGTTTTGTGAAAACGGAATTCATGACTTATGTTTTGAGAAAATGTTTAGTCATGAACCTTGTATTTTGCTTTTCTTGTAAATCATTTGAAAACGGTAGGATCAGATGATATGTAAAAATAAGAGAACATGTAAAATGAGTTTGTATAAGATAAGTCGTTTGTAAATCAGTGTCTCGTTAAAAGTGTGTTATTTGTATAAAATGTTATATGCCTCAAATTGAAATGATTCAAGTAACGCTACGATATGTAATACCATACAAACACTTATATATAGGAAGTACCACCGGCGTATCCACCATGCTTGTATCATATTACACATGCCTCGTTACTTAGATCACTTGCTCAAACCAAACCATCAAGATGAAGTGTTTAACAATTGTAGAAATGTTCATGTATAGTCGAATGTCTATTGTCAAATGTAAATCATGTCAACAGATACAACTGGTTCACACGGTTCAATGGTTACGAACGGTTCATATAATCAAAGGGTTTAGACGGTTCACATAGTCAAATGGTTACAACGGTTCAAAATGTAGTATAATGTGTTCATATGCTGGATGAGCATATGCAACAGAAATGCAACGTAGAATAATGTACTACGCATGCACACAATGGGCGTACGTAGCATGAAATGTATTGTAAAGTGATGTACTAAGTACGCACACAATGGGCATACATAGCATGAAATGTAATGTGAAACAATGTACTAAGTACGCACACAATGGGCATACATAGCATAAAACGTAATGTAAAGCAATGTACTAAGTACGCACACAATGGGCATACATAGCATGAAATGTAATGTAAAATCATGTACTAAGTACGCACAAAATGGGCATACATAGCATGAGATGTAATGAAATCATGTACTATAATGTATTAACGAATATAGCAGGTATATGATGTGAAAACATGGAAAGCATGAAAGTAACAAGTAGGCACATGTGTTCCACCCCAAAACAGTTTGGAAAACAGTAAAAGAGGGGTTCAATGTACTCACCTGAGATTGCTTTGTAGTCTTTGTATAATAACCAATAATGCTAGAGATCACGGAATATCAAACGACACCTAATAGGTAGCTTTATCAATATACCGGACCAAAATCGGAAGGATCAGATAGTATGCGGGTTCGTAAACCAAACGAGTATGGATACTCGTGTAATATGGTTTAACAAAGCCTACATACTAAAATGAAACCTAACCTAAGTGCTTACGACCCATTACGACCCGTTTAGGTAGCTTATGCTATCTTAACGCGTCGTTCGCGTAGAACGCGTTTGGAACGCCTAACATCGTGGCCATAAGGTATAACCTCAGAAGGTTATAGCTATGGTCACCTAATGTGTTTGGTCGGATCCTAATGATCGACCAAATGGGTCGGGTTCGAAAGTCTAAGCGATGGTTTAGATCGCTTACCTTATGACCCTATATAAGCACTATACTAAAAGTGACGAGCTAAGCATGTTAGAACATGCTTAACTAAGTTTAGAAAACAGGTTTGGCATCAAAACAAACGGCTTTGATGCTCACGAGTAGTTTGGTTACAAAATACGCAAGAATGCGCATTTTGGCCGAAACTACGACTCGTCACTGAGCCTAGATAACGTGGTAATCAGTAGGTATAGTCACTACGGACTATAACCATCGTGATCACGCTCACGTTATGAAGTTCCAATGAACTTCGTGTTGACCATTGGGTGGTCAACGCAGAAAGTCAAACAAAGTTTGACTTTAGCACTAGAAAGCGTTTAAAAGAACGAAAGAACACTTACGAAGGGTCCCCGAAAGCTAAACTTGATCCAGGAGCTCAGGTATGAAGCAATAGCATCAACTTAGAGCTCTTTGATCAGTTTTGTGGGTTTTAACACAAATGGGGGGGGGGATATTTATAGGAAAAGTAAAGCCGTTAGGATCGTTTCTTGAGTATCGTGCCACGATCTTATGCGTACACTTGTCAAGATGTTGTGGTGGCTTATAATGACCTTAACCCCAGAGATGGTGAAAGGGCATTGCCCTTTGGAGTGTTTGAAAGGCCAAGTTTTGCAAGAAAACAAAGTTTCTGCAACTGTAGGGGCCATGCGGGCCGCCTGGGCATGTCTGATCTGCACATACTTTCAGAAATGGCAGTTTTGGTCCCTGTTGCATGTTTAAGCCATTTCCGACACTTCTAAGGCCCATAAAGCCAACTTTAAGGCCCTAAAATGATGCCTAAACATTGTGGACATGAAACATGCTCAAAAATATGTCGGATGTTGGTTCGTTTGGCCGTACGATCGCGTTGTTCGGTTAATTACGACGAAATGCGCATAAGCGCGAAAAACGATCCAAATGACGCGACGAATGGATTTTTCTCTTGCCAAACACTAAGGCATAATATTATAATGCTTACATAAATTTTTGGATGTCCGGATGTATTCAGAACGTAAGTTATGCGCGAAAGTGCAAACTTGTGCACTTTTTGACACTTTTAGCCCCTGAATGATCCAAAAGTTTGTTTTAGCATACCAAACCCCTCAAAACCTATTTCTAAGCTATGTAAAGGATATTTATGGTATGTTTAACTTATGGACATGTTCCGGAATGTTCGTTACAGTTCGAATTGGCATACTTTCATAGTTTGTCAAGTTTAGTCCCTGTAAGCGAATTAACTTGTTTTTGCCATACCAAAGCCTTCAAAACTTATTTCTAAGTTATGTAAAGGTTATTTAAGGTATGTTAAGTATATGTTGATGTTCCGGAGTATTTGTCGCATTAAACTGAGTACGTTTACGCACTAGTTTGCGTATAATTCTCCAGAAAGCGATGTAGAGTTTGAAATTGAACAAGAATTGATATGTGCAAAAGATACACATATTTATACAAGATCCCAAGTATGAAATACAATATTTCATTGGCTTGGTATTTGTTTGATGGTCGCGGTGACACAGGTGTCACAAGCATACTGATTAAACCTGCCTGAAGAGCTGGATGCGGTACACAACGTCTTTCACGTGCCCAATCTGAAGGAGTGTTTGTCAGCTAAAACATTCGTTGTTCTTTTAGGAACTTGTGATTAACAACCAACTACGCTTCATGGAGGAACCGGTTGAGATCAGGGATCAAGAAACCAAAACCCTCAAGCGTGGTACAATATACCAACAGACCGAGTTCGTTGGATCTCGCGTCGAGGCCCAGAGCTTACCCGGGAACGGGAAAACCAGATGATGTGCATGTATCCCCAGTTGTTTACAAACATTACTTCTAGCACTGAGGCTACAGCTGAATTTCGAGAAGAAATTCCAAACCAACAGGGGATGATGTGACGCCCCACGAAAACGTTTAATCACACTAGCTTGTCAGTGGCTGCACGCTAAATTTCGGGATGAAATTTCTTGAACTTGGGGATAATGTGACACTTCGGGTTTTCCTGTACGTTTCTTGAGTGCCATAATTAATTTTGTGAAACTCAATACTAATACTAAGTGAAATACGTACAAACCCTGTGAATCTAATGCTATGCGATTTTATGTGCTATGTGACGGTATGTGCTATGTGGCTTACATGTTTCGTTCTGTGGACCTTCGTGAAACTGCTTGTATCTACGTATGGTAATGGAGTCTATGTATGCATATAGAGTGTAGCGTATGACTGTTGCTTAAATTTCGAGGACGAAATTCCTGTAACCTGGGGAGAATGTGACAACTCGAACCTTTGACCCTAATCGTCGTGAGACGAGCCTGTTATTATTATTAATATTATTATCATTTTTATCGTGATTATTATTTACTAAAATAATTGGGATTACCGTTATATTACTAAAAACTGGGCCAGTTGGTTGAGCAAGACTCCTATTTGTTCAAACGGACTCACGCACTTGGGCTAGGCCCAAGCTAACAAACCTAAACCCTACCTATTTAAACAACCTTATAATCCCTTACCCCCCTCATTTTCTTCAAAACCAAAACCCTACAAAATCATAATCAGCCGCACATCTCTCCTCCTGCCTTCGATCAGCTTCTCCGGCAATCGGAGCTCTTCCGGCAAATCCCCCGGTGCTCCGTTCCTATTCCATCGCACACCCACAAGTCCGCAACACCCCTGAAAACCCCCTCCTCCCTCTTCACTTTAAGCTACCCAACACCCCCTGTCTCCCCTCGGCTTATCAGCTGACCACCGCCAACCGGTGGTGGCATATGGCGGCACCACAGCAAGAGTGGAAGTAAAAGGAGAGATAAAAGGAAGGCGGCGACGGCATTACATCTCTGACAGCGGCGATGACGGCGCCGCCGTAACGACGGCGGTGGTGCTCTGATCTCCGACAGATTTCATTGGTAAGGTTAACCCCTCCTCGTTTCCTTTTCCTTACTGAAGGTGGACGATGATGAACCTAAATGTTGCTGCTATTTGATGTTGTTTGAGGATAAAGCCAGTGGTGGCCGGCGGCGGCTGTAACTGCCGGAAATAACGACGACGGAGACGGCTGGACGGTGGTTCTCGTTGGCAGCAGGTAGGAGTTAACTATTTTGTTTTGTATGTGCTATTTCTGTTTAGTGTGGGTGGCATTAACTGATTTGGAGTAGATATATTTGAGCATGGTATAAGAATTTTGTAATAAGCAGATCCGAAATCAATTGATTACTTGCATTTTGTGGATTCAACTTCTTGTTCTCATTTGTTTAACTGTTCAAATAAGATTAGGGGTAAAAATTATGTTTAGAGTAGTTTGGACACCACCAGAGATACGTTGTTGCTGTTATGAATATATGCTCCTACATATGGATGTAATGGGTATTAGAGTATTATGTTGGTAAAAGATAGGATTTGTTTACTGTCTTAGATGATTGGTTGAATAAAAGTAGGTGTTTCTATATAAAATCTTTGATGGTGTTAGTAGGATTTTAACGAAAGTCTCATAACAGTCTGTTGTATGTTTGAGTGATTTATTTGGGTTTTTGGTTGCTAAAAGTCATAATTAGTTTGATGATAAAAACCCCAAGGATGAACAGTTTGAATGATAGGAAAACATTTTGAAAAATTCTGCTATTTGATCTGAATTGATTAGAATGGAATAATGAAAACATGTTAATGAATTTTGATTGGACAGTACATGATTATGCAATTTGATTGGATAGTACAAAAAGCTGGCAAATGTTCTAGAAGGATTCCCGCAGTAGTTGCGAGTCGAGAACATGTGGTTTTAATTCGAGACCACTCATCGACCACTCGAAACCAGGCACTCCACATGTAAGGAATCGAGACCGGCACGGTTGTGACTCGAGACCTGACTCGAGGTCTTAAGGTTCCGACTCGCATCTGCACTACTCGAGACCATCTACTTGCAACTCGAAACTTCTTGATTGCGACTCGAGACTTCGTGATCTCGAGTCGAGATCACCCGGTTTCGACTGAACTGGTCTTGTGGGCCAGTTTGGTTATTGGGCCGCACATAGTTAGATGATACGTTTTGGACTATGTGTTATTGTTACCATTACTGTACAATTATGCAAACTATCTGTGCTACGTGATGTGTGTTTAACTTTACTACATGTCGCTACTGGTTGACTGTTTATACGATTTGGATAGGCCCAATAACATTGGTGGGCCTTATGTACCATGTGTTAACTGATGTTTTGGACTGTGTGCTAGTATTAATGTCTAACTGTTTCTGTTTAACTGTTTACATGCTAGAATAGGCCCAATACCGTGTATGCTTGTATGACATGCATGCTATGTGTTAGATACGTGTAGGATTTTACGTGGCACTACTTGCATACGAACCTAACGAATATTAATAACAATAATAGGGTAAGGTTGACCAACGTAACACAAGTAAAGTGACTACCGAGCAAAGCAAAGGTGAGTTCACTACTTTTTACTTAAAGCATGCGTTCCCGGTGGTTGGGAAATGGAACAAAACAACTTTTCCTGGTTTGGAATTGCTTACTATCTCCTTGTGCGGGATGCGGTATTTCTATCTCCTTGTGTGGGATACGGGTAACAACACTATCCCCTGTGAGGGATACAAACCTACTTTTCTCCCCTTGTGCGGGACCCTTAGTTAATTACTGTTTATACGGAATGCAACGAGCAACACTAAACGAAACTCTATCACTCAAGTCCCTACTACTTAATACCGATTAGTCACCGGGGCCAGGCGAACGAGTTATTAGTTGATAGCGGTATTTAGGTCTGACCAGCCTCACACCGACACTTGTTACTGGGAACGGGCGTGAACTAATAAACTCCGGCAACCGTCAGTGACGATAGAACATTGACAAACGGGGCACTGCGAAAACGTACGGTTAAGTAAGTATTCAGTATTGGAAAAACAGTTTAGTCGCTTACTTATGGGGTAGCCCCCCATGGCATGTATAAACGGATAAATTAATTGGTTAAAACTAGTTTTTTTGGAATTAAAACTGGAAAAACTGCAAACACGTCAGCTCTGGACGGACGTTGCAATCAGATGGAGTGCGTGGTTCGTAAGTAACATGATAATAAACTTGTGGTTTCAATTATGATGCGTTTTCTTCCCCTTCCACTGTGAACTTAAAACTATGTTTTGAAAAATTTAAGTTAGGTCACTAGTTATGCTAATGCTTATAAACACAATCTAATCCGTTCAATATAATTAGTGGCTAAGATCCTGGTCGTCACACACCTTGCGGTAATACTCCGCGTGTGGATTTTGGGGGTGTGACATTAACTTTTCATTTTGTAACGTTCGGAGGTATTAACGTTATTTGTAGGTTTAAAATCACATTCTATTAGTGTCTAAGTATGTTATTTTGTGCAAACCACAGAGACTAACTATGTTAATACCCTAGAAGTTAATACCTCCAAACGTTACAAAATGAAAAGTTAATACCCTAGAATGTGATTTTAAAATATTAGTACCTAAGTATGTTATTTTGTGCAAACCATAGGGACTAACTATGTAATTAACTCATGAAAATAAATATACCAAATGGTATATAAATTGATTTCTGAAATATTTTCAAAATGTGTCAGTTATTTATATTTACCAGTGAAAACCGACGTCTCTTTAAAAGACTAAGCGCATGTTGCAAAGAACGTAAATAGGCTGGAAGCTGTCCGGTAATTGCTTAAGTGGAATTTGCAACTCCATACAAGAAGCCTAGTGGTATTACATAATCTTTTGTTATTCGATCCACATGTGGATATTTTATACACTTTGGTCTGTATATTATTTTATGAACTTTCGGACAATTGTAATTTGTAATAATTATTTCATACTCCCAATACTTCCGCTGTATTATTGTGAATATCTATATCAATTTTTCATAAATAAACTCCAAGTCCGGGCCCTCTGAGAAATCAGGTATGAAAATGTTGCATCCGAATCATTCACAAGTTTATTCCGCAATTTGTTTTTAGTTAGTCGTGATTGATTTCGTAAAAAAATATATTTAGGGGTTAATTTGATAAAGTTGAGTAGCTAAGAAGGTTTTTTCTGTAGCTAAGCAATAGATAGAGGAGTTGTTGTGTAAAAGTAAAAACTAAAAGTGAAGTATATAATCGAAAACAATAATAATCGGAATCTAGAATAGAAAACCCTAATTTCTTCTTCTGCCTTGCAAGTCCCTTGGATTGAACATCATCGGGTACGAATGAATCTCATCTGAAAATAGTATTTGTATGCGTTTGCCAGTCAGCAGTTGATATACTCCGTGAATGTTATGTTTTAATTGATTGTTAGTTTTGTAAAGTCATATGCTTTCTTTCTTTCTGCAGGGGATGAATAAGTATATTTAAACATGATAATTCATAATAACCTACCTGCCCTGCCTGCCTGCCTTATATCAAATATAGATCCGATAGCGGTATAAATAAAATAAAAGTTGACATCCTACTGAAATAATAAGTTATAAAACAATAATTTACTCTTATCCTGTTGTTGTTGTTGTTAGATAAAGCTCAAGTTCTCACAGTACAATAAAGCCATATGCTTTCTTTCTTTTCAATTTGAGGAGGTGAGAGACAAGGATGGCAGACATACCAGGTTATCTGATAACCTGTTTGAATTCCGGAAAACTTGCTCTTTTGGCTATTTTGGTATCTGGAGGGATCGTATTGCAAATACTAGTAAGATGCAAACCCCCTGTATGTATACATGCTTAAAGATATTAGCTACCTCATTTACCTGTTTTCTTTCATCGCAACAGGCATGTGTTTTGTACAATAATTGGTGGCCAATGCTAACAGGTACCAGGAGGACTTTAATTCTTGCATATGAATTTCCTGTTGTTGACAATTCCAATTATTACATCACCTCACCTATCATTTTTCAATAAGGGTTGGTTCGGTTATGGGCTAAAACTGAACCTAGAAACCATTTTTTACTTTTTTATTTTCCTAACTGATCAGTTATGTTTCTTTATTAGAAAAGATGGTTTGTTTCGGTTAACCACTGACTGTGGACATAGGTGGATTCTAATTAATAACTCCAATTATATCTTCGGTCAGATAATGTATTAGAAATCTTTTCTAATTAGTTAATATGTGAGAGTAAGTGATATGTTATCTATAACGAAAAATAATTAATAATTGGTTTTAATTTCAGTTCTGTATAACGCATAAACGAACCATAAAACTTGTTTCAGAATAATCATGATAGAACCATCGGTTTTTCAGCCCACCTTTAGTGTGAACCATGGGTCTAATGGCCTTGTCTCAAAATGATTCACACCCGCTGCTATATTTTCTCTGAGGGTTGAAAAAATGATTGCTTATTTTTGGAAAGATTCCGAATGAAGTTATTATTATCAGAACAAATAACTTCATATGGTTCTTTTAACATAAAACAGTATACCAAATTTACGTTGTTATTATTGACGATGCAGCATTGATGTATGTGATTCTCCTTGTGCCGTTGATATTATTTGCTGGGTCGGATACTTCTGTCTACTACACTGAATCTCAAAGCAGGTATGTATATTCCTTTTGAAATACCACCCTTGCCAATTTACTGTTAGGCTATATTGCTGATGTCTGTTATATGGGAACGGGTCAATTCGGATTGTGTTTTATTGGTAACAGTTAAAAAATAAAGTAAACGGATAAATTTGGGTTTACATGCCAATAGCTTCTAATAGGGTTCAAATTTGGGTTTACAAGTTGTCCTTTATGTTTACACCAAATTACAGGCGCTGTCCTTTAGCGCAAAAGTTGACAAGTTTTGTACTTAATGTTTCAAAGTTTTGCACGTTATGTCCTTTAGGCCAAACCCAGTTAGATTTTTTGGTTAAATTTGGTCATGTGCCTTGCACATGAGGGCATTGTTGTCTTTTCATCTCTTTAGGGACTATTTATTATGTACAACAACTAATATTGAGGGGCTATTGTGTAGAAAATAAATACATATTTTGCATCTACAAGCTCAGCTTCCTCCCTCATTCTCTCTCTTTCATCCCTCACTCTCTCTCTATAACAATGGTGGTTTCTACAGTTTCTACACGAAGAACAAGCGGACCAGTGATACGATCTCACTTTCCATCTAGAACGACGTCGTTTGCATCTACAAGCCAAGCTTTCTCCACCGAATCCACTTCGTTTTTCCGAAACCGATCAGAATCACACACTCCGGCATATAGGACGATGTCGTCTTCGTCTTCCGTACGGTTTTCGCTCGATAACCGTCCGATTTCTCCGAGCAGATCCATATCTTCTCCGGTAAGAAATCACAATCAGGCGGTGAAGAAGACGTGTATGTGCTCGCCTACAATGAACGCATCCAGGTTCGTTCCGGTGTAGCTTGCATAAGAACAGTAACAATAACAATGGCAACCGCAGCAACAGAAACGTTTTCATGTTAGATCTTCTAATTTTGGTGATGAATGTAGCATCACCACGGCACCACCACCTATTAGATCTTCTAATTTTGGAGTAGGGGTGTTGTCGCCGGAGACTCGATGCCGGAATTGATTTTTTGGGTTTTTGATATTTTTGGTTTTGGGGATTTTTCAGGGTTTTCTGATTTGGTATTTAGGTTTTTTATTTTTGGGGGTTTTTGATGTAACAGTGAGCAGTGGAGGTAGAGGTGGATGTGAAGGGTAGGGGTGGCAGTGGGAGTGGAGGGTGGTGGTGGTGGTGGTGAAGGGTGGTGATGATGGATCTAACCAAAATAATAATAATATTTTAAATTATTTTGTTTTATTTTTTAAATATTATTAAATAAATGGGGTAAAAAGACTAAAATGCCCTTGGGTGACTAGATCTAACCAAAAAATCTAACTGGGTTTGGCCTAAAGGACATAACGTGTAAGATTTTGGAACATAAAGTACAAAACTTGTCAACTTTTGCGTTAAAGGACAACGCCTGCAATTTGGTGTAAACATAAAGGACAAAACTTGTAATTTACTCTTTTTTTTTTGGTTCTAAAAAGTAGGCATGGCTTTCTATTGCATGTGGCACAAGCGCTCTCGTCTTGTACATGGGCAGATTTTGTGCTTCTTTAGGTTGTACATATAGCTTTTTAGGCTGTGTTTATGTATTTGATCCTATATATATAGAGGTTTTACCATCTAAATATTGGGTACGTCAGAAGTATAAAAATTATTATTATATAAATGCCCTATGCCTCGCATACATGGCGTGTCCGCCTTCTTAGGGTGGAGGGACCCTATCGCCTATCTTTACATTTTTTAATGTCTTGGTGATGGATCATATTTATTTAGCACAAATTGAATAATAAAATAAATCACATGAACCTAGCTATTTTGACTTTGTATTGTGTTTTACAGCTGGGAGGATGCAACCAAGTTTCTTACAGGGGCTTCAGCAATGGGCAGTGTGGCAATTCCTGTAATCTTGAAGCATGCAGGTGTGATTACGTGGGGTGCATTTGCAATGGAGATTTCGTCGCTTTTTGTGTTTGTTATGGCAATATTATGTTTGACTGGAATGAATAGTGATGATGGAGGAGGGTATCGTATGATCTGAGTCAAATCATGGTCAGCTTTCTGTGGGAGTTTGATGTTTCATGTGCTTGTTTGTTTGTTTGTGTGGCAAATATGTAAATTTCATGACTTTATTTTATTCTTTGGTGTTTCTTCCTAGCACAAGCTTTTCCAGATCTGAATTAACCACCAAATGTAGAAGAATTTGAAACTTTGTTGGAATGTGGTTTTTTCTGTCTGGAAAAAGCTTTGCTTGGTTCCTGTTTGAAGTATAAATCTTTAATATTGAAGTTGATGGAATATTTTTTGGGGAATCAGTTATTTCATCATGGTATATGCTTTATCCTAAGATTGCATTTGATAAAAAGGTAAACATAAGAATGGAGCGTGGGATAGTTTTGGTTTTGTCTTGAACGGAACTATTTACAACACTTAGATTATTCCATAACCGATCGAGTTTGGTAATAATTTTTAAACCGTCGGTTCAGTCATGTTATAAAGAGGCTTTATTACATGACAGATGGTTACTGTTTCGTTGCTCTCTCTATTTACTCACCATAATATTATTACCATTTCACTTTGACCAACCATTTTCACTTTGGCCAATCATTGTAATGCTTGTTGACAGAATAGGACGAGTTTCTCCCTTCTATTATCAGCATGTGTTGCTGATACGATTAATCCCTCCCTCAATTATTTCCAAAGACAAACCTGATCTGCTACATGTGTATTCTAAAAGGGGCAAAGGGAAAGTATCTACAAGTCGCTAAGAGTTTGTTATAAACTATTAGGGGGTAGGGACGCCCATCACTCACCACTCACTCATCACTCACAACAGCCAATCAATTTCCACCATGTCATCGAGCATTATTCCATCACTAGTGATGGATTTTAATGGAAATGCCAATCATTCACACACACTATCAAAATCATTCAAAAAAAAAAAAAAAAAAAACTGAATTCAATCAACTTCTTCGCGCGTCATGGCTACAACGCGTTTTAGGATCCACGCGTGATCAATATGGGTGGCGGCGGTGTTCCCTTACATTCCACGCGTGATGGAGGTGCCATCACGGGGCGCCCCGTCCCCCCTTAGTATAAATAGTATTGAATAATGTTCAGTGAGAGAGGTGTGAGTTGTTAGTTATTGTGGCTCTGCATGTTTCATGGAGAGAGGGCTTGCCCTGGGTATATTGTAATGATAAAATCTTCCCACCATTTTTCCATTCTCTTTCAAAATTCAGATCTGAGTTCATAATTCACATTCAGTTATCCATCATTGGTCCGACCTGCCCTAGACCTGCCGATTCCCTTTCTTCTTCCATGGAAACTTGTACAAATACTCATTTAGGTGCCCAGGAAACTCATATTAAACAACTTCAGAGTGATATTGCGGAAATCGAACATACTCTGAAGGCGTTTGAGGAGGATCATGATGAATCCGATGAGTTTCGTAAAGTGGTTCTCGTGTGGATGAAGCATCAGGAGAAGAAGATCGATGGTTCATCTGGATCTGGGTTTCCAACGGATGTTACCTCTGTTTCGAATTCGAAATTTGGTCAGAGTGATTCTTCTTCCGGCTATTGTGAAGAAGGTCAAACTCCCTGAGTTTTTTATGGTTTTGATCCTCAGGGTTAGATTCAAAAGGCAACGCTCTATTTCGACATCAACAATACTCCAGATCCTTTATGTCTTTGTTTGGCTCAATTGAGTATGGTTGGGTAGCTCAACACTGGTTCACGGTTATCACTCAGGTTCGTGATTCTCTGTCCTGGGCGGAATTTCAATCAGAATTGCTCCAACGTTTTACAGGATTAGAAATTCATAATCCTTATGAACAATTAGCCAGGATTCAACAATCTGACTTAATTCACGATTATATTGATGATTTTGAATATCTGTAGTCATTGGTACCTTGTTTGCCGAAATCTCAATCGTTGGCGTATTTTGTGGCCGAATTGAAAATGGATATTAAGAAGTGGGTTAGGTTACATCGTCCTCAGTCGCGATTGAATGCGATGTATTTGGCAATAGATGTGGAAGACATGCTCCGCCCTAATTTCGGCACCAATTCTATTTCTCGTTTTCGTTATCTCAACCGTTATGGGCCCCACCATAATGGATCGGATGATGGGCCTCCGAATTTGGGCCGAAGTGAGCCCAAATCATTATTTTCTAGTAAATCTAGTGATAGGGTTTCTCGTACTGACGTATCTCGTTCCGATGTCTCTCGTTCTTTTCCAAATTCCAAATCACCGCTTCCATCTTCTAGTAAATCTGGGCAATTATTCTACTGGGACACGAGGGTTCGATCTCTCTCTCGCACTGAGTGGGGGATCGCCATAAGAGGGGTCTGTGTATTCTTTGTGGGCAACTATATGGGCCAGCTCACAAATGCCTAGAGGGGAAACTTCAGGTGTTATTGCTGGGTGATGATGAGTATGAGTCTGGCGAGGGGGAGATTTTTTAATTGGAACACCAGAGTAGTCCGGATGGATTCAAAACTAGGGGATTCTTCTAATGGTACTTGTTTGCCTTTAGAGTCGGTGGGCCTGTTGGCTGAATTAGGGGGGGGGGGGGGGTGCTAAGACGTTACGTTTTGAAGGAGCGTTATTGGAAATCCCAGTTGGTAGTCTGGTTGATAGTGGTGCGACCCAGAATTTCGTTTCTCGTCGTGTGGTTCTTGCTTTGGGTCTTCCCTTCACCACTTTTTTGGGTATTCGTATCAAATTAGGGGACGATCATTATGTGTTTGTCATTGAGCGTTGTTATTGTTTATCGGTTACTATTGGTCCTTGTACTTTTGTTATTGATGCTCTGGTATTTGATACGGGGAACATTGATATGATATTTGTCACACCCCCAAAATACCACATGCGGAAACCCTCCGCGAGGCGTGTGACGTACCAGGATCCTAGCCACCAATCACATTGAACTCATAAATGTGTTTAAATAAAACTTTCATTCCTTATCATAAAGTGTTACAAACGTTACATATCATTCATTGTATACAGCGGAAGCATAACTCATTTGTTAAGTGTTTCATAAACCATGTATACATAACCCATTAAGCTTGTATAACGATTCCATGTATCTCGACCCATGACCACTTCAGCATCCCAGACAGCAAGTCCCAATGATGTAAACCTACAGACCTGCAAGCATGCAGACAAGTGTGTCAGACGACGCTGGTGAGTTCAAAGTTTTGTTAATGTGTTTGGATACCAGTTACCAGATTAAAACGTTTCACAGATGCATTGTTGTTAATCACACGCTTACCGCAGATGGCTCCAGATGATTTGCCCTAAACCCCAATGCCTCTATCAAAGCAATGGCCATGATGGGTAATTCATCACCGACCTCCCCGATGCGGTGTGAGGGTGCGAAACCTAAGTAGCGCTACTAACTAATACCCCGTTGCCTCCCCGGCAACAATCTGTTGGAGGGACTTGATGTCACACCCCGACCACGTAAAACATACAAAACGTGGCGGAAACGTCGGGGAGTGGTGTAACAGAATCAATTGTTTCAAGTCCATGGCAATTGAAGTTTCGTTTTATTAATCAAACATGAATGTTTACATTGTTTTAAACAGAACCAAAGAGTACATAACATAATTTAACTAGTTCTAGTCTTGTTTTAAGTCACTAAGGCACAGGTTCGCCTAAGTATGTCTTGATAAGTCCTATGCATCATCTCCTGAAAACACATGTGAAAATAGGTACGTCAGCATAAAAATGCCTGTGAGATACATTGGTTTTGTGAAAACGGAATTCATGACTTATGCTTGAGAAAATGTTTAGTCATGAACCTTGTAATTTGCTTTGTCTTGTAAATCATTTGAAAAACGATAAGATCAGATGATATGTGTAAATAAGAGAACACTGTATGGTTAAACGGATAACCATGTAAAATGTATTTGTATAAGATAAGTCGTTTGTAAAACAATGTCTCGTGATGTGACAACCGGTAATTAACGGCCTCTAATTACGCGATTAACAAATGTTTAGGCAATAATAAATAGTGTTTAAGACACGAATTAACTTAATTAGGCTTTTGTAATGCCTAGGAACGCTGATCGGACGTTACAATGCGCGTATGAGGATTTTTGTGAAATCTACTGAATATTAAGCGATAACGAACTGAAACCGCACAAAATACTGACAACGCCGACAAATACGAAGTTTATACGTATAACTTATAGTTATGAATGTGGTTTTGCGAAATATTATCCTTTCAAACATCACAAAACGCAAACGTGAACGAAAACCGCGATAGTAAGAACGCACCGACAACGAAACGGATGCACCAGACACGAGTTACGTCTCAATATTAATATATTAGGATATATTTAACTTCGTTTTCAAATTTTATTATCCGTAGTTGGAAACGGATCGAAAAACGGGATTGAAATGATGACTGAAGTGTTATACACGATTTAACGCGACGGAAAAACGTATAAGTTTATTTACAACGTACGACATAATTTCATGAACTTTTGACCCTAAACCTTACTTTTTCGACATTATATGACAATCGGGGTCAAAATCGCGCCTCGGGAGTGTATTGGGCTGCCCAAACACGCTAACGAGCCTCAAGCCCAAGCCCATTAAAGGAATACCTAGCTATTTAAGTGTGCAAAACCCTACACTTAGAGCATTCACATTCAACCCACCATATTTTTACCCTAAATTACACTAAAAAACACTACATTTTCTCTCTCATTTTCAATTAAATAATACTTTTATACCTTTATCATTATCTTTTCTCTCTCCTACACTCACAACCACTTTCAAAATATATTAAAAAATTATAGGGGGTGAACAGTGTCCCCCCAAATATACAGATCAACAGTAACATTTTCTCTCTCCTCCACTCACAACCACTTTTTATACTCTTTATATTTTAAAAACACCACACACATAATTTGGTTATTTGGATGTGAATGCTCTTACACTTTACCAGCCGTAAACACCCCTTATCCCTTTAGTACTCCCTCTCATTCTTCATTGTCTGCACCTTATCTACTACAAGATCACACACACACATACAAACTACTTCATCATCTTCACCATTTCCATATTCACAACCCTAAACTCCTCCACACATGGAGATTACAACCGTCACCCCCATCAATTCTGTGCAAAATTTCCTCAACACCCATACATTTCGCGTTTTGCCTTGAGTTAACGGCCGGCCACCACCAACCGGTGGTGGCGTACGGTGGTGCTATGACGAAACCGAGCGAGAGAAAGAGAAACAGAGGAGAGAGAGGGACACGACTGAGAGAGAACGGGACACCGATTTCCGGCGACGGATCGCCAGTGTCGAGCAGCGGAGCACGACGGACGATGGACAAGCCATCCTCTACGGCGGTGGTGGTTCCGGTGACTGTTCCGATTCACAGCAGTCGCAGGTCCATTATCCGGTAATCATACCTACTCCTTCCTCTTTCACATTTTCTATTCAGATCCCCTTAAATCCACGTCCTTTCTCCGGTTGTGCCGTTGTTTCAGGTGAGGAGGAAGATGATATCGTGAGGATGATGACAATAATTATGTAGATGATGGTGACGACGGAGGACATACGGCGCCGCCGTGCGGCGGCGGTAGTCGTAGTGGTTGTTGTGGTTCAAGTCTCGTCTCGGGTCTGACTTGTTACGTGTGCGGTTTTTGGTTCGGCTCGGGTCAGATTTCGGGCTTTCGGGTTCAGTTTTGAGCACCGGTCAACTGGTCAACACGGGTCAAACTCGGTCAACAAGTCAAACCAGTCAACAAGTCAGGTTGACTGGTCAACGCTGGTCAACTGGGGTCTCGGGTTCGGTCAACGGTAATCGACAGCAGGTTGGGTTCGGTCAAAACGTGGTCAACATCAGTCAACTGTGGTCAACTCAGTTCGTTTTGGTCAACTCCAAAGCAATCTCAGGTGAGTACATTGAACCCCTCTTTTACTGTTTTCCAAACTGTTTTGGGGTGAAACACATGTGCCTATCTGTTACTTTCATGCTTTCCATGTTTTCACATCGTATATCTGCTATGTTCATTAGTACATTATAGTACACGATTTCATTACATTTCATGCTATGTATGCCCATTGTGTGCGTACTTAGTACATTGATTTATATTACATTTCTGTTGCATATGTTTACTCAGCATATGGACACATTGATTTACATTACATTTCTGTTGCATATGTTTACTCAGCATATGGACACATTGATTTACATTACATTTCTGTTGCATATGTTTACTCAGCATATGGACACATTGATTTACATGAACATTTCTGCTGCATATGTTTACTTAGCATATGGGCACATTGATTTACATGAGCACTTTTGCTTCGTATGTTTACTTAGCATACTTAGTACAATTGTTTACATCACATGCCTTCATTTTTTTATGACATTTGGTTTGTTTAACATGGGACAATACATTCATTAACATTGATCACGCCGTTCGTTAGTAGGTAGTGTTACCATAAGAATTGACAACTCCCGTTTCTGAAATCCTGGGTTTGATAGGATTGGAAGGAATGACCGAATTCGATATACATAACTTAGATAAACCTTTAATTTGTTTAAGGGTTTATCGCCGCAGTCTCAAGGCTTGGATGTATGCATAGTTTACAATACCGCATAAATGTTAATATCAATAGAGCATGCATTTTTCCACAGAACATAACGTTGATTTAAACCACGTTTTACTTCAACGACTTGTTTTGTGCATTTTACATATGGTTTAAGTTGATACATTTCGCTTACCATACATGATACATTTTGGGATACACATTACATGATTTACATTGAACATAAACACGTTGACATTAACATACACATTTGGTGGTTTTCATTGCACATAAACATTTAACATGGTTTACACAATAACACTTGACATTTGGTTTATACATGAACAATTTACATGGTGGATTGGTTTGGGTAAATGGTTTGAGTAACGTGGAGTATGTAATATGATGCAAACATGGTGGATACGCCGCTGGTACTTCCTATATATAAATGTTTGTATAATATTACATATCTTAGCGTTATCTAAATCATTTCAGTTTAGACATATAACATTTTATACAAATAACATACTTTTCATAAAACATTGTGTTACAAAACAACTTATTATATTCAACTCATTTTACTTGGTTACTCGTTTAACCTTGCACTTATCTATACATATCATCTGATGTTATCGTTTTTCAAATGATTTACAAAGCAAGACAAATTACAAGGTTCATGACTGACTGTTATTAAACATTTCTTTAAACTCAAGTCATGAATCCCATTTTCACAAAACCTATGTATCTCACAGGCATTTTTATGCTGACGTACTTACTTTCACATGTGTTTTCAGGAGCTATTCCATAGGATGATGATCATGACACTAGGGCGGACCTGTGCCTTAGAGACTAAAACTGAAGATAGACTTAGTTAACTATGTTATAAACTCTTTGTTTTCCTGTTTAAGACAATGTACTACCCTTGTTTAATAAATAAAATGTAACTTTAATTTCCATGGTTGTATAACAATTAATTCTGTCCACAACACTCCCCGACGTTTTCCGCCGCGGTTGCATGTTACTCGCGGTCGGGGTGTGACAGAAGAGTTGGTATCAGAGCCATTGGTTATAGGGAATTAGGTTATTAGTAATGCTTTGACCTAGACTATAACTTTCTAGGACCCTAACACAAGTTATCTTGTGTTTAGAGTTTAAAACATGCACATCACCTATCCTTAGGTGATAACCACAACGGGAACTTCGGTTCCGAATCCGCTTTGAAAAGTAATTATCTGTTCTAGGATGATTGATTACTAGGTTTTGAACCCTCTGTTATAAGGTTTTGAACCCTCTGTTATATGGTTTTGAACCCTTTGGATTCTCAAAAATCTCGTCAAAGTTTTGGGTTAATAGTGTGAACACGTGCGAACTGGAAGAGTGAATGCCTGTACCCTGGGTTTTCTGTCTAAGGCTAGAGTGTTCGTACAAATCCACATAATCGGACCAGTCACTCTTACCTGGGAACTCTTGGGGTGAGTGTTCACTTATAGGCGAGCATGTCTTCGCGATACACTAATTCTGACCCATTTACTTTGACTAGACATTTCATCTCGCTTGTTTGCTTTGCGATGCATAACCGCCATCTTTGCTTTTGTTGATTTTGCTTCATCTCATTCTCTTCATCCAATCATCTCACTCGTTTCATTTCATGTTTTTTTTCTCTTCTAGAATGCCTCCTCGACGCGACAACCAGATAGCTACTGCCGAGCTGGCAGAAATTATTGCGCAGCAGATGGCTGCTCAATTCCCAAATCTCTTTGCTCAATGGAACCAGGCCAACAACAACAACATTGGTACATGCAAATACAAGGATTTTAACTCGGCTAAGCCACTCAAGTTTAGTGGTTCTGAGGGAGCAACTGGGCTTCTTCAGTGGTTCGAGAGCATCGAGAACACTTTTCGCCACGTGCAGTGTCCGGATAATCGCAAGGTCGAGTTTTCTTCGAGTGTGTTTCAGAAGAGGGCTCTTACGTGGTGGAACGGGGTTATGAGAGATCAAGGTGCAGAAGTTGCTCTAGCTCAGACATGGGCTGAACTGAGAGCTCTTATGATGAGGGAGTTTTGTCCTCGTCATGAACAACGAGCGTTGGAGAAAGAATTTGATGTTTTGAAGCAAGATAGTGGCGGGCACAGGGCTTATACTGATAGGTTTGAGGAGTTGAGTCTGCTTTGCCCAACTATGGTTACCCCACTCGATAAGGCCATCGAAAGGTATATCGACGGCCTACCTGACTCAGTACAAGACATCCTCACTGGTAGCAACCCTACCACACTCTGTCAGGCAATCGAGTTATCAGCGACACTGACTGAGTCGCAGATTCGAAAGAATAAGCTACACAGGAAGGGCGACAAGGGCAAGAAACAGTCGGCTGACAAGGAAGATAGCAAGAAAGGTCAAAACAAGAAGGGAAAGGATTCTGGTTCCTCAAGGGGGTCAAGGAAGCGTAAGGCTTCCCAGAACTATGCTGTCACTGCCCAAGCTAACCAGGCAGCTCCCAACCAGCCTCCAACAAAGAAGCCCTATTCAGGAAGTGCACCTTTGTGCAATCAATGCAACAGTCACCATCAGCCGCAATATCAGTGCCGTTTCTGTACTAACTGTGGGAAGTCGGGTCATCTTGCCGATGTTTGTCGGTTTGCTCAGAATCGCGCAGTTCAGAACCCTGCTCAACAAGTTGCTCAACAACAGGGTCAGGCTGCACGACCAAACTACCCACCAGGTGCTTGTTATAACTGTGGGGATTTGACCCACTACAGAAATCGGTGTCCAAGACTAGCCAACCAGAACCAGAATGCAAACTAGAATCAGGCACAGGCTCGAGGTCGAGTCTTCAACATGAACGCTCAGGAGGCACAAGCAGACAATGAAGTGGTGAACGGTACGTTCTTTATTAATAATCAGCCAGCATCTGTTCTTTTTGATTCGGGTGCCGACAAGAGTTTTGTGTCATTGTCTTTTGAGACAACGCTTCGCGTGTCTAGAACGAAACTAGGTAAACCTTTGACAGTAGAGGTTGCCAGTGGTGAACCCATTGTTCTTAATTCTGTTCTACGCAACTGCCAGTTGAACCTTAACGACCATATTTGTCCTATTGACCTCACGCCAATGCAACTTGGAATCTTCGACGTTATAGTAGGTATGGATTGGTTATCTAAGCATCACGCAGAGATAGTTTGTTCTGAGAAGATTGTTCGTATACCGCTGTCGACAGGCGAGATCCTACAGGTTCGTGGTGAGAAGCCTGCCGGTGGTCTCAGACTTATGTCTTGTTTTAAAGCACGGAAGTATCTTCGGAAGAACTATGTGGCTTTCTTAGCACATGTTACAGCAGATAAAGGCAAGGGTAAGACTATTTCAGATATTCCTGTCGTTCGGGATTATTTAGAAGTTTTCCCTGAAGAGTTACCTGGTCTACCTCCAGCACGCCAAGTCGAGTTCCGTATTGATCTCGTACCTGATGCAAATCCCATTGCCAGAGCTCCATACCGTCTTGCACCATCAGAGATGCAAGAATTATCTAAGCAGCTTCAGGAGCTCTCTGACAAAGGTTTTATCCGTCCTAGCTTTTCACCTTGGGGTGCTCCCGTTCTTTTTGTTAAGAAGAAAGATGGATCTTTTAGGATGTGTATCGATTATCGTGAGCTTAACAAGCTTACCATCAAGAATCGATATCCCCTACCTCGCATTGATGATCTCTTTGATCAATTGCAAGGCGCTTCTTACTTTTCAAAGATTGATCTGCGATCTGGATATCATCAACTTCGGGTGCATGAAGAAGATATTCCCAAAACAGCGTTCCGTACTCGTTATGGACATTACGAGTTCACAGTCATGCCATTCGGTTTGACTAATGCTCCTGCTGTTTTCATGGACTTAATGAATAGGGTCTGCAAACCTTATTTGGATAAGTTCATCATCGTTTTCATTGATGACATCTTAATTTATTCCAAGACGCGAGCTGATCATGAACAACATCTTCGTCTTACGTTGGAACTCCTAAAGAAAGAGCAACTTTTCGCCAAATTCTCCAAGTGTGAATTCTGGCTTAAGGAGGCTCAATTCTTGGGACATATTGTCAACGAACAAGGTATTCACGTAGATCCCTCCAAGGTCAGTGCGATCAAGGATTGGGATACACCTACTACTCCTACTGAAGTTCGTTCTTTTCTTGGTCTAGCGGGTTATTATCGCCGCTTCATTGAGAATTTCTCAAAGATTGCAGTTCCTCTAACTGCTCTAACTCAGAAGAACAAGCCCTTTGATTGGGGAGTCAAACAAGAGGAAGCGTTTCTGACTTTGAAACAAAAGCTTTGCGACGCGCCTGTCCTAACATTGCCTGAGGGCAATGATGATTTCGTCGTTTATTGCGACGCATCTAAATTAGGTCTTGGCTGCATCCTGATGCAAAGAAACAAAGTCATAGCATACGCATCAAGGCAGTTGAAGATACATGAGAAGAACTACACCACTCATGATCTTGAGTTGGGTGCAATTGTCTTCGCTCTTAAGATTTGGAGACACTACTTGTACGGTACAAAATGTGTGGTTTTCACTGACCACAAGAGTCTTCAACACATCTTCAATCAGAAAGAACTCAACATGAGGCAAAGACGTTGGGTTGAACTTCTAAACGACTATGACTGCGAGATTCGCTACCATCCTGGTAAGGCGAATGTCGTAGCCGATGCATTGAGTCACAAGGAGCGTACTAAGCTTCATTGTGTTCGTGTCCAATCCGTTATTCAGGCTCAAACCGATATACAAGCCCGTATTTCTCAGGCTCAACAAGCTTGTGTTTCACAAGGCTTGATGGATAAGGAATTTCCTTATCACATAAGTCCTGCTCTAGAGCTGAAGGACAATGGATCATATTACTTCATGGACCGTTTATAGGTCCCGAGCCAAGATAATCTTCGTACCTTGCTTATGGATGAAGCCCATAAGTCTCGCTATTCTATTCATCCTGGCTCAGATAAGGTGTATAAGGATCTTCGTATTCAGTATTGGTGGCCTGGTATGAAGAAAGACATTGCCTTATATGTATCCAAATGCCTTACTTGTCTTAAGGTTAAGGCTGAACATCAGCGTCCTTCCGGATTATTGGAGCAACCGGAGATCCCAGTTTGGAAATGGGAAAACATTACTATGGATCTCATTACCAAACTTCCGCGCACAAAGAAAGGTCACGATGCCATCTGGGTAGTCGTTGATCGTCTTACCAAGTCAGCACATTTCTTGCCAATCCGTGAGGATTTTTCGGCTGACAAACTTGCTCAAATCTACGTGGATGAAATTGTAGCTCGACATGGTGTCCCTTTGAACATCATTTCTGACAGAGATGCTCGTTTCACTTCTCATTTTTGGAGAACCATGCAATCTGCTATGGGATCTCAACTTAATCTGAGCACAGCTTATCATCCGCAAACGGATGGTCAATCTGAAAGAACAATCCAGACACTGGAGGATATGCTTAGAGCTTGTGTGATCGATTTTGGTGGTAGTTAGGATTCACATCTTCCGTTGATTGAATTCTCCTACAACAATAGTTATCACTCCAGCATCAACATGGCTCCTTTCAAGGCTCTCTATGGTCGAAAATGTCGTTCACCAGTCTGCTGGAATGAGATTGGCGAGGCTCAGCTTACTGGACCTGCCCTCATTTTAGAGACAACAGATAAGGTAAAGAAAGTTCGTGATAACCTTCAGACAGCTAGAAGCCGTCAAAAGAGTTACGCGGACCTAAAACGCAAGCCCTTGGATTTTCAAGTCGGTGATCGAGTATTACTTAAGGTCTCACCTTGGAAGGGTGTGATCAGATTCGGAAAGAAAGGAAAACTTGCACCTAGATACGTTGGACCATTCAAGATCGTCGAAAGAATCGGTAAGGTAGCCTACAGAGTTGAGTTACCTCCTGAACTTGGAAATGTTCATCCAACCTTTCACGTGTCCAATCTCAAGAGGTGTTTAGCTGATGAAAACCTCCACATACCGCTTGACGAAATTCGTGTTGATAAAACACTGAAATTTGTTGAGAAACCGGTAGAAATCATGGAACGTGAAGTCAAGTGGCTTAAACGTAAGCGCATTCCTTTGGTCAAGGTTCGATGGGAATCTAAACGTGGACCCGAGTTTACTTGGGAACTTGAAGACCAAATGAAGGCAAAATATCCGCATCTTTTTCCACGAGTTTCCTCTAAATAAATTTCGGGACGAAATTTCCACAAGTAGGGGAGACTGTAACATTTGTGCTTGTAATCATTGTGAACAGTTCAGTTATCAATAAAACAATGTTATTTTATCCCAATGTTTGTTTGGTTGTGTTTTACATTTTTCATGTTTTAACTTTTGTTCAATTTCAAACTCTACATCGCTTTCTGGAGAATTATACGCAAACTAGTACGTAAACGTACTCAGTTTAATGTGACAAATACTCCGAAACATCAACATATACTCAACATACCTTAAATAACCTTTACATAACTTAGAAATAAGTTTTGAAGGCTTTGGTATGACAAAAAAAAACAAGTTAATTCGCTTACAGGGACTAAACTTGACAAACTGTGAAAGTATGCCAATTTAAACTGTAACTGTGACACCCCAGGAAAACCAGTGAACGATGTAACTTACCTAGCTTCCTCAGTGAGTGCGTACCAAATTTCGGGACGAAATTTCTTTCAAGTTGGGGATAATGTGACAACTCGAATTTCCAAGATTCGTTTTCGTATTTATTGCACAATCATGTATTAACTAGTCGTTTATTTGCACATTTGGTTGCCATGAAATTATATACGTTTTGATTGTTTGATTGTGCATAGTTGTTTGTTATTTGTGAAACTTGTCAAATGTGTAAACTTGGTGGTAGAACTATGAAATAGTTATGAGATGGTGTACTATTGTAAATTATATTAGTTAGGGGTGTAGAGAGCCATTAGTGAACTTGATTATACTTAACCCTAATCCCCTTTTCACTAATCACTTTCACCAAAACCAAAGCACGTACTTGTAATCTCTAATCCTCCTAGCAATCATCATCAAATCATTGGCAAGGCACCACAAGTTTGATTACTCTCTTTCTCTAGGATCATCACAAGGTAATTGTTTAATCATTGTTGTGATTAATTGTCGATTGTTTATTGATTTCTTGATTCTTGTGTTCATGGTAAACCCTAGTCTTCACATGATGATTCTGTGTTTTTGATTGATGATTGATTGTTGTGTTATGAAGATTATAAGTCAGATAATCAATTGATTGATGATTGTGATGTGTGAGAGGTAGACATAGAGGTCATTGCTTTGATCTGTGTATTGCAAACGTATGAATTAGGGTTTTCACGGTCGTATGTTAACAAAAACGTAACTGATATGATTCTCTCCTGTATTGGAATGCATGTTATTATGTGCCTGAGTTTAATTCCTGAATGTTGTCCGAGTTTAATTGTTGATTTGAGAGTCTGAGTTTAATCTTTACTATATGTCCGAGATTAATGTTACCTCTCATGTCCGAGTTTAAGCTTAGAAAACCCCCCCCGAGTTTAACTTGTCCGAGTTTAGGGCCATAAGGTCCTTGTCCGAGTTTAATTCATGGGCTAGAGTCCGAGTTTATAAACCTCCTCTTGTCCGAGTTTAAAATGGATCCCTCTTGTCCGACTTTAATCAATACAATGCTGGTCCGAGTTTAATCTATTCAATGCATGTCCGAGTTTCTAAGCATCCATCACAAGGTCCGAGTTTAATTCTTTAGTGTGGTGTCCGAGTTTAATGAACAAAAGATGGCCCGAGTTTATGAAATGCAAGAGGTCCGAGTTCTTGTATGTTATGAGAGGTCCGACTTTGGGTTGTTTTATGCATAGTCCGAGAATGCTAATGCTTGACTTTGAATGATCTGAGTTTAAATTAAAGGGGTAGGTCCGAACTTCATGGAGTGCCATGTGGTCCGAATGTATTTAAGTCATGTCCACTGTCTTAATTTTGTTTAACTGTTGATACTCGAATGTTATGATTAATAGTGCCATACATTGTCTTGACTTTTTAAATAAGCCTGTTCGGTGGTTAACATGTTAGGTTGTCAACCTTGTTATGTACGCATATAACTCTGTTAATACGTATCTGTGATTAACCTATTAACTGAGTTAAGCTTATTAACTCAGTTAACCATATTAGTTCTGCTAGCATGTTAACCCTGTTAATTGTATTGATGCAATTAGTTACTTGAGCTACATGATGATGTGATTGCCAAACGCACTGTGTGACATTAGGACATATGTTAATCGTTGCGAGTCTAAACTGATTGAATATATGTGCCCGCTATAGGACTTGATTGAATTCTTGTGAGCACTTAACTTAGCATACCGAGCAAACCAAGGTGAGTTCACACTCCTACTAAGGCATGGGATTCCCGGGTCGTGGGAATGGGTTAAAGGTTTCAATTGACTTATAACGTACAAACGCTTTTCCTAGACTATCACCTATCATGGTCCTCGGATGTCAGGACGGTTCCGTAGGTTGGGATAACACCTACGTGGTTCCGTAGGTTGGATAACACCTACGTGGTCATATGCCATTACTGCCTCGGATGTCAGGCACGCACGTAAAACCTACGTGTACGCATTACTTACTTCTTCCGTAGGTTGGGATAACACCTACGTGGTCATATGCCATTACTGCCTCGGATGTCAGGCACGCACGTAAAACCTACGTGTACGCATTACTTACTTCTTCCGTAGGTTGGGATAACACCTACGTGGTCATATACTAATTACTATCCTCGATACAAAGGATACGTACGTGAAACCCACGTACACCCTATACACGCTACTGTTCTCGGACGAAGAACAGGGATGATACGAATAGTCTAGTGGTCACATAACATGGGAAGCCCCCACTTGTATAACTTACTATTGGCCCTGTAGAGCCACCCGTTACTTACTATTACGCATTTACTTACTGTGAACTCGCTCAACTAGTTTGTTGATCATTCTGTTACATGCCTTGCAGATCGTTAGGTACTTGGAGCTTGCACTGGAGAAGCGGGTCGTTGTGGGCAAGGATCGTGGATTTCTACGTTGAAACTATTATGACATTTAAAACTATTAACTATTGTTGGTTATTTACTATGCTTCCGCTACACTTTAAAACTATGGTTATGTTTTGAACACCTATCGTATTGAATGGATGGTTTATATTTATTTTACTTAATATTATTTACATGTTCAATATGATTGGTGGCTTGATCCTGGTCAGTCACGCTCCCAAGCGGTGATGCTCCGCGTGTGGATTTTGGGGGTGTGACAGTAACGAACATTCCGGAACATATCCATAAGTTAAACATACCATAAATATCCTTTACATAGCTTAGAAATAGGCTTTGAGGGGTTTGGTATGCTAAAACAAACTTTTGGATCATTCAGGGGCTAAAAGTGTCAAAAAGTGCACAAGTTTGCACTTTCGCGCATAACTTACGTTGTGAATACATCAGGACATCCAAAATATTTATGTAAGCATCCTAGTATTATGCCTTAGTGTTTGGCATGAGAAAAATCCATTCGTTGCGTCATTTGGATCGTCTTTCGCGCTTATGCGCATTCCGTCGTAATTAAGCGAACATCGCGATCGTACGGCCAAACGAACCAACATCCGGAACATTTTTGAGCATGTTTCATGTCCACAATGTTTAGACATCTTTTTAGGGCCTTAAAGATGGCTTTACGGGCCTTAAAAGTGTCGGAAATGGCTTAAACACGCAACAGGGACCAAAACTGTAATTTCTGAAACTATGTGCAGATCAGACGGGGCCAGGCGGCCCGCGTGAGTTTGGCCTGCATATTGAGGCGGGCCGCGTGGGACTGTCAGACAGATTCAATGTATGCATTTAATGCAGTTGGCCTTTCGTTCGATCAAGGGGCAATGCCCTTTCACCCAATCAAGAGCCAAGGGGCATTTTCTGACTTACCACAACATTTCGACAAGTGTACGCACGAGATCGCGGCACGACATTCGATAAACGATCCTAACGGTTCCACTTTTCCTATAAATACCCCCCCCTTTTGTGTAAAAATCACAAGAATCAGATCTAAAAGCTCTAAGTTGAAGTATTGCTTCATACCTGAGTTTCTTTGATCTAGATTAGCATTCGGGGACCCTCCGTAAGTATTCTTTCGTTGTTTTATCGCTTTTCGAGTCCGAAAGTCAACGTTTTGTTGACTTTCTGCATTGACCAGCTTATGGTCGATGCGAAGTTCATGGAACTTCATAACGTGAGCGTGATCACGATGGTTATAGTCCGTAGTGACTATACCTACTGGTCACCACGTTATCTAGGCTCAGTGACGAGTCGTAGTTTCGGCCAAAATGCGCATTCTTGCGTATTTTGTAACCAAACTACTCGTGAGCATCAAAGCCGTTTGTTTTGATGCCAAACCTGTTTTTTAAACTTAGTTAAGCATGTTCTAACATGCTTAGCTCGTCACTTTTAGTTTAGTGCTTATATAGGGTCGTAAGGTAAGCGATCTAAACCATCGCTTATACTTTCGAACCCGACCCATTTGGTCGATCATTAGGACCCAACCAAACACATTAGGTGACCATAGCTATAACCTTCCGAGGTTATACCTTGTGGTCGAGATGTTAGGCGTTCCGAACACGTTCTACGCGAACGACGCGTTAGGGTAGCATAAGCTACCTAAACGGGTCGTGATGGGCCGTAAGCACTTAGGTTAGGTTTCATTTTAGTATGTAGGCTTTGTTAAACCATAATACACGAGTCTCCATACTCGTTTGGTTTACGAACCTGCGTACTATCCGATCCTTCCGATTTGGTCCGGTATATTAACATAGCTACCTATTAGGTGCCGTTTGATATCCCGTGATCTTTAGCATTATCTGGTTATTATACAAGAACTCCAAAGCAATCTCAGGTGAGTATATTGAACCCCTCTTTTACTGTTTTCCAAACTATTTTGGGGTGAAACACATGTGCCTATCTGTTACTTTCATGCTTTCCATGTTTTCACATCGTATATCTGCTATGTTCATTAGTACATTATAGTACACGATTTCATTACATTTCATGCTATGTATGCCCATTGTGTGCGTACTTAGTACATTGATTTACGTTACATTTCTGTTGCATATGTTTACTCAGCATATGGACACATTGATTTACATTACATTTCTGTTGCATATGTTTACTCAGCATATGGACACATTGATTTACATTACATTTCTGTTGCATATGTTTACTCAGTATATGGACACATTGATTTACATGAACATTTCTGCTGCATATGTTTACTTAGCATATGGGCACATTGATTTACATGAGCACTTTTGCTTCGTATGTTTACTTAGCATACTTAGTAAAATTGTTTACATCACATGCCTTCATTTTGTTATGACATTTGGTTTGTTTAACATGGGACAATACATTCATTAACATTGATCACGCCGTTCGTTAGTAGGTAGTGGTACCATAAGAATTGACAACTCCCGTTTCTGAAATCCTGGGTTTGATAGGATTGGAAGTAATGACCGAATTCGATATACATAACTTAGATAAACCTTTAATTTGTTTAAGGGTTTATCGCCGCAGTCTCAAGGCTTGGATGTATGCATAGTTTACAATACCGCATAAATGTTAATATCAATAGAGCATGCATTTTTCCACAGAACATAACGTTGATTTAAACCACGTTTTACTTCAACGACTTGTTTTGTGCATTTTACATATGGTTTAAGTTGATACATTTCGCTTACCATACATGATACATTTTGGGATACACATTACATGATTTACATTGAACATAAACACGTTGACATTGACATACACATTTGGTGGTTTTCATTGCACATAAACATTTAACATGGTTTACACAATAACACTTGACATTTGGTTTATACATGAACAATTTACATGGTGGATTGGTTTGGGTAAATGGTTTGAGTAACGTGGAGTATGTAATATGATGCAAACATGGTGGATACGCCGCTGGTACTTCCTATATATAAATGTTTGTATAATATTACATATCTTAGCGTTATCTAAATCATTTCAGTTTCGACATATAACATTTTTTACAAATAACATACTTTTCATAAAACATTGTCTTACAAAACAACTTATTATATTCAACTCATTTTACTTGGTTACTCGTTTAACCTTGCACTTATCTATACATATCATTTGATGTTATCGTTTTTCAAATGATTTACAAAGCAAGACAAATTACAAGGTTCCTGACTGACTGTTATTAAACATTTCTTTAAACTCAAGTTATGAATCCCATTTTCACAAAACCTATGTATCTCACAAGCATTTTTATGCTGACGTACCTACTTTCACATGTGTTTTCAGGAGCTATTCCATAGGATGATGATCATGACACTAGGGCGGACCTGTGCCTTAGAGACTAAAACTGAAGATAGACTTAGTTAACTATGTTATAAACTCTTTGTTTTCCTGTTTAAGACAATGTACTACCCTTGTTTAATAAATAAAATGTAACTTTAATTTCCATGGTTGTATAACAATTAATTCTGTCCACAACACTCCCCGACGTTTTCCGCCGCGGTTGCATGTTACTCGCGGTCGGGGTGTGACATTCTGTGTGTGTACGGTGAAACAACGTCGAAGGGTCTCAAGCTTATGTCGTGTATTTAAGCCAGCAAGTATCTCCGCAAAGAATACCGAGCCTTTTTGGCCAACATTGTAGTAGCGGAGAAGGGAAAGAAAAAGAAAGTCGAAGTCAAAGATGTTCCAGTGGTTCGTGAATTTCCTCAGGTGTTCCCTGATGATCTTCCCGGACTACCACCAAGTCGTGATATCGACTTTCGTATCGACCTCATTCCTGGAGCTAACCCCGTTGCCAAAGCCCCCTATCGACTCGCTCCATCCGAAATGCGGGAACTCTCGAATCAACTCCAGGAATTACTCGAAAAAGGCTTTATTCGCCCAAGCACCTCTCCTTGGGGCGCGCCAGTCCTTTTTGTCAAAAAGAAGGATGGATCGTTCCGGATGTGCATCGACTATCGGGAATTGAATAAGCTAACCATTAAGAACCGATACCCCTTACCCCGAATTGACGATTTGTTTGATCAGCTACAGGGTGCAGCGTGTTTCTCTAAGATCGATCTACGTTCAGGATATCATCAGCTATGGATTCAAGAGGAAGACATACCCAAAACTGCTTTTCGAACCCGTTATGGCCACTACGAATTTGTTGTCATGCCCTTTGGTCTAACCAACGCACCCGCGGTTTTTATGGACCTAATGAATCGCGTGTGTAAGCCTTATCTTGATCGTTTCGTCATTGTGTTCATCGACGATGTCTTGATCTATTCCAAATCGAAAGCCGAACACGCGCAACATCTACGTTTGGTTCTCGAGTTACTTCAGGGAAACCAACTCTATGCCAAGTTCTCCAAGTGCGAATTCTGGTTAGAGGAGGTTCAATTTCTGGGTCACATAGTGAATAGTCGAGGTATCCATGACGATCCTGCGAAGATCGAAGCTGTCAAAAGCTGGATTACGCCTAAGAACCCGTCTGAAGTTCGTTCTTTTCTCGGACTAGCGGGCTATTACCGACGATTCATTGAAGGATTCTCCAAGATCGCTGTGCCGCTTACTGCTCTTACGCATAAGGACAAGCCTTTCGTGTGGGGAAACGCACAAGAGACTGCCTTTCAAACCCTCAAGCATATGCTGTGCAACGCACCGATTCTTACGCTGCCCGACGGAAGCGACAACTTCATTGTCTACTGTGATGCTTCTAACCTTGGTCTCGGCTGTGTTCTCATGCAGCGAGACAAGGTTATAGCCTACGCATCTCGTCAGCTCAAAATCCACGAGAAGAACTATACAACCCATGACCTCGAGCTAGGCGCGGTTGTCTTTGCATTGAAGATTTGGCGACACTACCTGTATGGCACTAAGTGTACGATCTACACCGATCACAGGAGTTTACAACACATCTTTAATCAGAGAGAGCTTAATATGCGTCAACGCCGATGGGTAGAACTTCTCAACGATTACGACTGTGAGATTCGTTATCACCCAGGCAAGGCGAATGTGGTTGCTGACACGCTCAGCAGAAAGAGTTACGTGCTCAGTACCCGAAACATCCAAGCCTAGCACAACCTCGAAACCCTCATCCGAGAAGCTCAACATGCTTGCTTTAACGAGCGTACATTGAAAAGAGAGAGAATATATCACGACGGAGCTCAGTTAGTAAGCAAATCAGATGGGATATTCTATTATGTGGACCGAATTTGGATCCCTAAGCGGACCGATTTGCGAAAGATTATCATGAACGAAGGCCACAAATCCCGGTATTCTATTCATCCTGGCGCAGACAAGATGTACCAGGATCTGCGTTATAAGTACTGGTGGCCGTGTATGAAACGGGATATCGCTCTATACGTTGGAAGCTGTTTAACTTGTGCAAGAGTCAAGGCTGAACATCAGAGACCTTTTGGCTTACTCGAACAACCGCCGATACCTATATGGAAGTGGGATAGCATAGCTATGGATTTCATAACGAAGCTCCCGCCCACGCCATCAGGTCACGACAGTATTTGGGTCATAGTTGATCGCCTAACGAAGTCAGCCCACTTTTTGCCGATACGAGAAGACTACAAGGTGGAACGACTAGCCCAAATCTACACCGACGAGATCATTCGTAATCATGGTACGGCTCGTGATATCATTTCAGATCGTGACGCTCGGTTCACTTCGCGATTGTGGGAAACGTTTCAAGCGGCCCTTGGTACGTCGCTTAGTCTAAGTACTACATTCCATCCTCAAACCGACGGACAGACTGAAAGAACGATCCGTACTCTTGAAGACATGCTCCGAGCGTGTGTTATAGACTTTGGCGGTAGTTGGAACAAGCACCTGCCATTGGTGGAATTCTCGTACAATAACAGCTATCATGCCAGCATCCAAATGGCACCTTTCGAGGCTCTGTATGGTAGAAGATGTCGATCGCCTATTGTATGGCACGAGATCGGTCACTCGCAACTAACCGGTCCCGAGATTCTACAAGAAACGACTGACAAAATCCACCAGATTCGAGACAACTTGGTAAAAGCTCGGAACAGACAGAAAAGTTACGCCGATAAAAGACGCAAGCCCCTTGAATTTGAAGTTGGTGACTACGTACTCCTAAAGGTATCACCTAGGAAGGGTGTAGTCCAATTCGGCAAGAAAGGGAAACTCGCGCCTCGATATGTTGGACCTTTTAGGATGTTGGAAAGAATCGGAAAAGTCGCCTACAGACTCGAATTACCGGAGGAACTCAGTAACGTCCACCCGACTTTCCACGTCTCTAACCTCCGAAAATGCCTTGCTGATCATGATCTAATCGTACCACTCGACGATCTTCAGGTCAACGAAACGTTACACTTCGTGGAAAAGCCTGTCGAAATCATGGATCGCCAAACCAAGCAGATCAGGCGCTCTCGCATCCCGATCGTGAAGGTCCGATAGGAAGGCAAACGAGGCGCGGAGTTCACTTGGGAACTCGAAAGCGACATGAAGGCCAAGTACCCGCAGTTGTTTAAATAAATAGATCTGAAGCATCAAATTGGTAAATCACGGCATTGTGTAGCCTTCGAGCCTAATTTTGGGACGAAATTCCCTAAACAAGGGGAGGCTGTAACACCCCGTGTTTTCGAATGTCAAAGTCAAAGTCAAAGTCCAGTCAACTTTGACTTTCTTTGACTGTAAATAGTCGATTTTATGTTTTAGTTGTATTATGTGGAGTAAGTGTTGTAATCAGCAAGAATCGAAGTGATCGAATGTGTTTTAACGCGAACCGATCTACGACTGTGAATAGTAGGAAGTAACAATGTGATGAAGTTAACTAATCAGTAATCAAACCGATCCAACAATCAATCGAACTCGAGACTCGAATTATGCGAATTAAGGTATCGATATACGTGTGTGTGTGCCATATGTGTTACTTGTGCATGTTTACTTTATGTTTGGTATGGTATTCGGGCAAATCAATCAAAAATCGAATCGAAACTCGAAAGCAATCGAACTCAATCGAAACCGACATCGAAACGTGACTTATACGAGATTGTATGTTAGATATAGTGATTGGGACTGAAATTAATTTGACTAGGAAACTCTATCATATTCGTATCATCGTCCATCGCAATCAAAAACGTCGAAAATCGTCGCAAAATACTCAAAGCGTGTCGCAGATCGAACAGGAGGCAACCTGATCGAACAGGCCAGCCGATCGGCTAGCATCTTGCCAGCCGATCGAGCAGCCCACTCGATCGGAGCCCCTGGCCCATCGGCTGACACTTTCCTCTTTTGGAAGCCTATAAATAGGGCTGTCATGTCATACTTTCCATTTTTGGAAAGCTCTGACCGAACCAGCTATCTTCTTCACCTTTTCTCAGATTTCTCTCAATCCCGGTAAGTTTTCACTCTAAATCTTGTACGATCTTGATCATTACTTGATTCTACACCTTTCTATCTTTGAAAACTTGGATTTTAACCGTGAAATCATCAAGATCTATGTATTCTTGGGTGATGTCATCATGGTGTTCTTGAAGAACATCATGTTTTGGCCTCATTCAACTATGATTAGCTTAGACCTAACCGATTTCCACATAAACAAGCTAAGATCTACCAAAGATCTAAACATTTACAAGTTATGAAGGATTGAAAGAAAGAATTCCAACTTTCTTTCAACTCTTTTACACTCAATGCCTTCAAATCAATAGAAACGAAGCTTGAACCGGCTAACTAATCATTCAAACAGTTAAAGGGTTCAAGATTCAGATTCTATGAACAAGGTTCACCGATTTCGGGTTAAACTTTAAACCGATATTCCGAACCGTTCACCAGCCGGACTTGGGTGATTCCTGTTCGAGCCAAGGAAACAAGTAGGAACGGAGGTTATCATAGTTCAACACGTTGTCAAGTTACCTTGAAAGGATGACAAGTAAACAAACAGCCAAGTGTTAGAAGAAAGGCCGACCAGGTCAGAAATGCTGGCCGAACGGCTAGGCTGTTTGAACAGCCCAGCCGATCGGACACACTAGCCGATCGACCGGGCCAGCCGATCGGCTAGCACATGGCGTCCTACTTTTTCAACCTTTTGAGGTATAGTATTGACGAAGTAGTGTTCGATCGAGTATGGCACTCGATTGGTGAACATTACTGTTCGGATCATGAGATACTATGCTTCAACACTTAATCGTTTTCACAACTCGTTTGTAGTAGGGAATGCCAGCCGATCGAACAGACCGTTCGATCGAGTGACATTCAGTTGGGGACTAACTGTCACACCCCCAAAATCCACCCGCGGAATACCACCGCTTGGGAGCGTGACTGACCAGGATTCAAGCCATCAATCATATCAAACATAGCATTTAATATAAAAGTAATTAACGTAAGTCTCCATGACATGATTGATGTTTCAAAACCAAATACTGTTTTAAGTAGCGGAAGCAATGTAAAGTAAACCCAAATAAAGTTATAAGTTCAATAATGTTCATGATCCATCTGCCCACAACGACCTGCTCCTTCCTTGTGCAAGCTCCATAAAGTACCTAAGGTCCTGCAAGGCATGCAGCAAATAATCAACAAACTAGTTGAGCGAGTTCACAGAAAGTAAGTTCATAACATGCATAAGTATAGCTAGTGGGGGCTTCCCATACTAGTGTGTACTAAAGGTGGGGGCTTCCCATGTTCATCCTGGTCAATGAGGGCTTCTCATTAACGGTACTTACTAGACTAACTTCCGACCATGTGTTCTTCTTTACCGAGAACAGGAAAACGTACAGGGTCACGTAGGCTTTACGTGACGTGCCCTTCCCCGAGGACAGTGGTACGCGTGGGGGCTACGTAGGCTTTACGCAGCGTGGCCTTCCGACCTGGAAGCCAGTGAATGGTATTGGGTTACGTAGGCTTTACGTAACGTGTCCTCCCGACCCGGGAGACATATGGCAAATATACTGGGTTACGTAGGCTTTACGTAACGTGTCCTGACTAACCTGAGGACGATGGTCTATAGTCTGGTATATGCGTAAGTACGAGTAATCATTCCAAATTCAACATATCCCACCCAATTCCCAACCCGGGAATCCCATGCCTTGGCTGTGTGAACTCACCTTGGTTTGCTCGGCAGATACACAGAGAGTACAAGTAGCAAGTAAATGGTCACTCACGTCCTACCATGGTTATTATACGAGTCAGGTTCGTATATAGTACGTATATAGCAATCACGTATAGTCATGGCAAACATGTACGCACGTAAGCAGATAAGACATAGCATGCGTGATCCAATTATCTAAGTCCAACAATACCCGGCCCAAAGACATAAGCAGCCCAATAACAAAACAGTCCAGATTCTCAATCGGCCCAAATAGCAAACACATTCAAGTCCATTAATAAACAGCCCATAAATCAAATCATTGGGCTCAATAGATTGGGCCCGTAACAGTGAAGGCCCAACAGTGTGCGTGTAAATGATGGTCTCGACTCGCAACGGGAGATCTCGAGTCGCAACCAATGGTTTCGGTTTGTCATGGCCCGGTTACGAGTCACAGCCGGAGATTACGAGTCGCAACCGCTGGTTGCGAGTCGTAATGGTGATCTCGGTTCATCATGGTCTGGTTACGAGTCGCAACGGGACTCGCAACTGTGGTCTCGGCTGATGTTGTTCGTGGTCTCGAGTGGGGTTCCGACTCGCAACGAGTGATGCCGAGTCGCAACCGCGTGTGTAACTGGTTTCCATAATTCCTGCATTGACTATTCCGTGATTCTAGCAAACATCTAAGGCAGTTTCGAAATCAGATCAATCACAGAAATTTATCAACAGTTGATTTAATTTTCATGCATATTCATAACCATTCAAGAACATCGAATCAACGTGAACTGCATTCATATGAACAATAATCTATTTCTATGAACATGTAACCGTGACTAATTACCTAGCCCAAAACTTAGCACATCCACAAGTTAACATCCGAATCATATAGCATAACAACAGATTTCATCGAGTTTCATCCGATCCGTATGAACATGTTAACAATCCGAAACACATATTAACATTTAATTTATAACAAAGCACACATGTAAACCGGTTCTATCACAATCAACCATACTATCATCATCCGAATTACATCATGTAATGTTCAAGAATCATATAAAATCATCATGTAAACGCATAGATCACAATATCATCATATACAATCAAATAACCATGTACACTAACCGGTTGGAATCAAAGAGAGGGTGAGCCGAGAAGTGTTGTTCGCCGTCGGGTTCCAAGTAAACGAGAGAGAGAGCAAAGCTTCTAGGGTTTGTGTGTGTTTGTGATTTTGCAAAAGTGGTAAAACAAAACCCCTAAACTCGGTTTTGTGTTGCGAGTGGGGAGTGGGCCGAGCCCACTCGGTTGTCTAATGGACCCGAGAACAAGGAGTGGCCCAAAGGGCTTTGTGTGGTCGGTTCACAAACATACGACATACATACACACATAATGCATATAACATAACATGTATCATGAAATCAATTAATCATTCGGGTTTATAAAATCACATATCGTGCACAAACGTTACATCAAAGCAAGTCTAAAGTTCGAGTTGTCACATTATCCCCAACTAATTGGAAATTTCGTCCCGAAATTTGGTATGCACTCACTGAGGAAGCTAGGTAAACTGTACTGTTCACTGATTTTCCTGGGGTGTCACATCCTCCCCCCGTTGATCTGGAATTTCGTCCCGAAATTCCGAAGTAGTAGCTTCAGCCTCAGTAGTGGTTGCCTGGTTCCCGAATAACTGGGGGTACTTTTCTGTCATCCTGTCTTCGCGTTCCCAGGTGTACTCTGGGCCACGTTTGGAGTTCCAACGAACTCGGACAAGAGGGATTCTCTTGTGTTTGAGGACCTTCACATCCCGGTCCGTGATTTCGACTGGTTCCTCGACGAACTGCAACCGCTCGTCGATAGTGAGTTCCTTAAAAGGAATGATAAGATTTTCATCTGATAGGCACTTCTTTAGGTTCGATACATGAAAGACATTGTGAACTGCCCCGAGTTCAGCTGGTAATTTCAACTTGTAGGCTACCTTGCCAATCTTTTCTATGATTTCGAATGGTCCGACGTATCGCGGATTCAGTTTACCCCGTTTGCCAAAACGAACTACACCCTTCCAGGGTGAGACTTTCAATAAAACCCGGTCCCCGACCTCAAATTCCAATGGCTTTCTACGCTTATCTGCGTAGGCTTTCTGACGGTCTCGTGCTGCCGCCATGCGTTGTCGTATCTGTGCAATCTTTTCTGTGGCGTCCACTACAATCTCTGGACCCGTAATCTGACTATCTCCCACCTCTGCCCAACAGAGAGGTGACCGGCATTTACGCCCGTACAATGCCTCGAATGGAGCGGCTTGAATGCTGGTGTGATAACTGTTATTGTAAGAAAACTCCACCAAAGGGAGGTGCTTTTCCCAGCCGTTGCCGAAATCGATGACGCATGCCCGAAGCATGTCTTCAAGAGTTTGAATCGTACGCTCAGACTGTCCATCCGTCTGAGGGTGGTATGCTGTGCTCATGTCTAGTCGTGAGCCAAAGGATTTATGCATTGCTTGCCAAAGTTCTGACGTGAATCGTGCGTCGCGATCCGAAATGATGGACGTGGGCACCCCGTGCCTCGAGACAACTTCTTTAAGATAGACGTCTGCAAGTGTGGAGAACTTGTCCGTTTCCTTAATCGGCAGGAAGTGTGCAGACTTAGTGAGTCGATCAACTATGACCCATATCGTATCGTTCCCACGCTGGGATCTAGGTAGGCCTGTAACGAAATCCATGGAAATTTCTTCCCATTTCCACTGAGGTATCTTAGGCTGCTGAAGTAGACCAGCTGGTTTCTGATATTCGACCTTGACTCTTGCACATGTCAAGCATTTTCCAACATACGTAGCAATGTGGGCCTTCATACTAGGCCACCAATAGGTAGTGCTGATATCGTGGTACATTTTATCCGACCCTGGATGTACCGAATAGCGAGACTTGTGTGTTTCATCCATCACAAGTTCGCGTAGACCGCCATAGAGTGGGACCCAAATCCGGCCCGTTACATAGTAGGCGCCGTCTGCCTTCTGTTCCATTTGCTGCCGTGAGCCGCGTAAGGCTTCAGCCTTGACGTTTTCGGGCTTCAGTGCTTCTATCTGAGCAGCTCGTACCTGAGCAGGAAGGCTAGACTGAATCGTAAGCTGTAGTGCTCGCACGCGCTTCGGTAAAGTGTCCTTTCGACTAAGGGCATCAGCCACCACATTGGCTTTGCCTGGATGATACTTGATAGCGCATTCATAATCGTTTAGTAATTCGACCCATCGCCGTTGACGCATGTTCAAATCCTTCTGCTTAAGGATATGCTCGAGACTCCTGTGATCGGTGTAAATCGTGCACCTGGTACCGTACAGGTAGTGTCGCCATATCTTAAGCGCGAAAACAACAGCTCCCAGCTCTAAATCGTGCGTCGTGTAGTTGCGTTCATGAATCTTGAGTTGACGAGAGGCGTAAGCGATAACCTTGTCGCGCTGCATTAACACACATCCAAGTCCCCGAATGGATGCATCACAATAAACCACGAAGTCATCTGTGCCCTCTGGCAATGAGAGGATAGGTGCACTGCAAAGTCTATCCTTTAGGTGCTGAAAAGCAGTCTCCTGGGGCTCTCCCCAGCGATAGGTAACACCCTTCTGTGTCAGTAGCGTAAGCGGCTGAGCAATCTTCGAGAAGTCTCTAATAAACCGTCTGTAGTAACCTGCCAGACCCAAGAATTGGCGTATTTCCGTTGGCGTACGCGGTGCAGGCCAGTTCCTGATCGAATCTACCTTGGATGGATCGACATGGATCCCATCCTTGTTTACCACGTGGCCTAAGAAGTGGACTTCACGAAGCCAGAAGTCGCATTTAGAAAGCTTGGCGTACAACTGTTCCTTCCGAAGGAGTTCCAAAATAAGGCGAAGATGCTGCTCGTGCTCCTCCTGACTCTTGGAGTAAATCAGGATGTCGTCGATGAACACAATGACGAACTTGTCGAGATAGGGTTTGCACACCCTGTTCATAAGATCCATAAATACCGCAGGCGCGTTCGTTAACCCGAATGGCATGACGAGAAACTCGTAGTGACCGTAACGAGTTCTGAAGGCTGTCTTGGAGACGTCCTCATCCCGGACTCTCAACTGATGGTACCCAGACCTCAAGTCTATCTTCGAGTAGTAACACGACCCTTGCAATTGGTCGAATAAGTCGTCTATGCGTGGAAGAGGATAACGGTTCTTCACCGTCACCTTGTTGAGTTCACGGTAGTCGATGCACATCCTGAACGTACCGTCTTTCTTCTTCACGAAAAGTACTGGAGCTCCCCAAGGCGAAGAGCTTGGACGAATGAAACCCTTTTCCAAGAGTTCCTGCAGTTGCTTTGACAATTCCTCCAATTCCGATGGAGCTAGACGATATGGTGCGCGAGCTATGGGTGCTGCTCCTGGAGCGAGCTCGATCTGAAATTCAACCTGACGATGAGGCGGTAAGCCTGGTAAGTCTTCAGGAAACACCTGAGGGTAATCACGTACAACTGGAATGTCTTCCAATTTCTTTTCCTTTGCTGAGGCGTCTGTAACAAGAGCCAAAATGGCTGTGTGACCCTTACGTAAGCATTTCTGAGCCTTCAAGAAAGAGATGATTCCCACCACTGCACCACTCTTGTCGCCTTGAACTTCTAGAGGTTCCTGACCAGAACGAGGAATGCGAATGACCTTTTCGCTGCATAAGATTTCTGCCTGGTGTTGGGAAAGCCAATCCATCCCAATCACGACGTCGAAGCTACCCAAAACTATGGGAATGAGATCAATGGAGAAGGCTTGACCAGCTAGGATAAGATTACAACCCTGAACTACGTGCGTGGCTTCTAGACTTTTACCGTTAGCTAACTCTACTACATGTTTGGTGGGTAAAAGTGTTGGTGCACGTTTTAGCAGTTGACACATTTTCACAGACATATAGCTTGTATCCGCACCCGAATCAAATAAAACAGTAACGTAAATATTGTCGAGGAGAAACTTACCCATGACAACGTTGGGATCGTTCACTGCGTCACCTCGACCTAGCACGAATGCACGACCACGAGCTTCATTGCCGTTGTTGTTGTTGTTGTTTCCGCCGTTGTTGTTGCCGTTGCCCTGGTTATTGTTGTTGCGATTCTGGTTCAACTGAGGGCAATCGCGTTTGAAGTGACCTTCAGCCCCACACTGGAAACATCCTCGGTTCCCACGCTGTGGCTGCTGCTGCTGCTGCTGGTTTTGTGGAGCTGGTTGCTGAGGCTGCTGATTCTGATTCGCAGGACGAGGGCTCCTGCAGTCTTTGGCCTCGTGCCCCATCTTAAGACACCTTTGACAGCGACCCTTGTTACATGGGCCGTGGTGATGCCTGTTGCAGTTGTGGCACCTGGGTTGACTACCCTGATATCTCCTCTGTCTGTGACCACCAGAGGATTGCTGACTGGGACTCTGATAGTGGTCGATTTTCTGTTGCTGAGCTTGTGGCTGAACGGTCGCTGAACCTTTACTAGAATCTCCATCCCATTTTCTTTTACTGTCACCAGATGTAGCAGGAGTAACTGAGGTGGTGACGTTAGCAGTAGCGTTAACACGCTTGGGCAGTTTATTCTGATCAACTGCCTGATCGGTGATACGGTGAGCGAGACGTTGAATTTCCTGTATGTTTTCGAGGTTAGCCGACGTCACGTGGCTCTGAATTTCTGGCGCCAATCCCTTGAGGTACAACTCAATGCGCTTGTATGGAGGGTCCACCATAGTTGGACACAGAACGGCCAGTTCATTAGACCGTTTAGTATACGCCTCGATTTCCGATCCAACCATTTTCAGGTTATAAAGCTCGTCTTCCAGCTTGTGAATATCCTCACGTGTACAGTACTCACGCTTGATGAGTTCCTTGAAATCGTTCCATGGGGTGGCGTTAGCAGCTGCCAACCCTAAGATCTGGACTTGGGCGTTCCACCAAGTCAGTGCTATTCCTTCCAAAGTGCCGGTTGCAAACTTGACCTTGCGAGCCTCAGGGCACTCGCACATTTCGAATACTGATTCTAGCTTCTCGAACCAGTGGAGGAGTCCCACTGCTCCTTCTGTGCCGCTGAAAGAGTTCGGACGACAGTCCATGAAGTTCTTGAACGTGCAGACAGGCTGCTGCGCGTGTTGACCTGCTTGAGCTGCTGCAACTGCCGCAGCAACTTGAGCTTGAACAAGAGCCTCTAGCTGGGCTTGTGTCATGTTGATTCGTCCAGACATGATCTTCATAGTAACAAGTAGCATACGTAAGAATGGTTCGCGAGTAGGGCGATGACAGAAAAGCGTAGGCATATTGGTGTTCTCATGTAATCAAAGCATGTGTATCTAAGCGTAATGCGAGCAAAGTTCTAAACAATTCTAGCATACAGGCAATAAACATAAACCTTATTACCTAAGATGTCGAGTCTTGCACGTGGAGCGAAGCGTCGTTGTGGATCGTTGAGAGCACTGTTCTGGTTATAGTCCGGTTTTAATAAAAACGTTTTCCCCATATTAAAACCAAGTTCTCTATAACCAATGGCTCTGATACCAATCTGTCACACCCCCAAAATCCACCCGCGGAATACCACCGCTTGGGAGCGTGACTGACCAGGATTCAAGCCATCAATCATATCAAACATAGCATTTAATATAAAAGTAATTAACGTAAGTCTCCATGACATGATTGATGTTTCAAAACCAAATACTGTTTTAAGTAGCGGAAGCAATGTAAAGTAAACCCAAATAAAGTTATAAGTTCAATAATGTTCATGATCCATCTGCCCACAACGACCTGCTCCTTCCTTGTGCAAGCTCCATAAAGTACCTAAGGTCCTGCAAGGCATGCAGCAAATAATCAACAAACTAGTTGAGCGAGTTCACAGAAAGTAAGTTCATAACATGCATAAGTATAGCTAGTGGGGGCTTCCCATACTAGTGTGTACTAAAGGTGGGGGCTTCCCATGTTCATCCTGGTCAATGAGGGCTTCTCATTAACGGTACTTACTAGACTAACTTCCGACCATGTGTTCTTCTTTACCGAGAACAGGAAAACGTACAGGGTCACGTAGGCTTTACGTGACGTGCCCTTCCCCGAGGACAGTGGTACGCGTGGGGGCTACGTAGGCTTTACGCAGCGTGGCCTTCCGACCTGGAAGCCAGTGAATGGTATTGGGTTACGTAGGCTTTACGTAACGTGTCCTCCCGACCCGGGAGACATATGGCAAATATACTGGGTTACGTAGGCTTTACGTAACGTGTCCTGACTAACCTGAGGACGATGGTCTATAGTCTGGTATATGCGTAAGTACGAGTAATCATTCCAAATTCAACATATCCCACCCAATTCCCAACCCGGGAATCCCATGCCTTGGCTGTGTGAACTCACCTTGGTTTGCTCGGCAGATACACAGAGAGTACAAGTAGCAAGTAAATGGTCACTCACGTCCTACCATGGTTATTATACGAGTCAGGTTCGTATATAGTACGTATATAGCAATCACGTATAGTCATGGCAAACATGTACGCACGTAAGCAGATAAGACATAGCATGCGTGATCCAATTATCTAAGTCCAACAATACCCGGCCCAAAGACATAAGCAGCCCAATAACAAAACAGTCCAGATTCTCAATCGGCCCAAATAGCAAACACATTCAAGTCCATTAATAAACAGCCCATAAATCAAATCATTGGGCTCAATAGATTGGGCCCGTAACAGTGAAGGCCCAACAGTGTGCGTGTAAATGATGGTCTCGACTCGCAACGGGAGATCTCGAGTCGCAACCAATGGTTTCGGTTTGTCATGGCCCGGTTACGAGTCACAGCCGGAGATTACGAGTCGCAACCGCTGGTTGCGAGTCGTAATGGTGATCTCGGTTCATCATGGTCTGGTTACGAGTCGCAACGGGACTCGCAACTGTGGTCTCGGCTGATGTTGTTCGTGGTCTCGAGTGGGGTTCCGACTCGCAACGAGTGATGCCGAGTCGCAACCGCGTGTGTAACTGGTTTCCATAATTCCTGCATTGACTATTCCGTGATTCTAGCAAACATCTAAGGCAGTTTCGAAATCAGATCAATCACAGAAATTTATCAACAGTTGATTTAATTTTCATGCATATTCATAACCATTCAAGAACATCGAATCAACGTGAACTGCATTCATATGAACAATAATCTATTTCTATGAACATGTAACCGTGACTAATTACCTAGCCCAAAACTTAGCACATCCACAAGTTAACATCCGAATCATATAGCATAACAACAGATTTCATCGAGTTTCATCCGATCCGTATGAACATGTTAACAATCCGAAACACATATTAACATTTAATTTATAACAAAGCACACATGTAAACCGGTTCTATCACAATCAACCATACTATCATCATCCGAATTACATCATGTAATGTTCAAGAATCATATAAAATCATCATGTAAACGCATAGATCACAATATCATCATATACAATCAAATAACCATGTACACTAACCGGTTGGAATCAAAGAGAGGGTGAGCCGAGAAGTGTTGTTCGCCGTCGGGTTCCAAGTAAACGAGAGAGAGAGCAAAGCTTCTAGGGTTTGTGTGTGTTTGTGATTTTGCAAAAGTGGTAAAACAAAACCCCTAAACTCGGTTTTGTGTTGCGAGTGGGGAGTGGGCCGAGCCCACTCGGTTGTCTAATGGACCCGAGAACAAGGAGTGGCCCAAAGGGCTTTGTGTGGTCGGTTCACAAACATACGACATACATACACACATAATGCATATAACATAACATGTATCATGAAATCAATTAATCATTCGGGTTTATAAAATCACATATCGTGCACAAACGTTACATCAAAGCAAGTCTAAAGTTCGAGTTGTCACACTAACCTTGAAGCTCCTAGCCGATCGAGTGAGCTAGCCGATCGAGTGAGCTAGCCGATCGGACGAACCGTTCGATCGATCGACTTGAAAGGTAGGAACACTTCAGTGTTCTCAAATGCTGCAACGAACACTTCAAAAGTTCAAATCCTCTAACACAAACACACCAGAGGAAGAAACAATCCACTCGAATAGTCCAGTCGATCGAGCCAACCGGCCGATCGAACAGGACTGTCCAATCGGATATACCAGCCGATCGAACAGGCCGTCCGATCGAACCTGCCGTTCGATCGACCAGCCCATTCGATCCATCCATACTTGTTTACTTTTCCGCGTTACTAATCATTATGCTATCGAACTATTCAGGCTAATCTTACTCTCAGCGCTCCCTTCAATCCATAATCAATCACTGTGAGTATACTCGATCCCTTTTTTCTTTTAGCACTTTTGGGTGTTACGTACGTTATTTATCAAATCACAATCAAACACAAACTATTTGAACACTAACCAAATGCATGTGCTATTTGACTAAATGAATGCTGTTTATTATGTTTACACGTGGAATGCTATCTACCTGCCTTAGCAACATAGTACTATAGTTTGGACTCAGCACCCATTCACACGGGGGTTGTTAAGGACAATTACTTGCATGGATTACGGTGGTAATCATGTATTGCGAACCGTCTCGGACGGTCAACCCGCAGTCGTTGGTATCGATGGTCCCATGTCGATAATTTACATGCATCGTTTTCCTCTGTGTACGTGCCTGGTTATGCGTAAACTATTCGAACTCTATATGCTATTATCAAACTTGTGTGCTCACCTTTACATTTTATGTATTGACTTTATTTTAACGTATGTGACAGGTGCTTAAGTTGCTAGGATGCTTAGGCGCATGGTGATGAAATCGAGGCTAGGGAGTCTAGAAATAATAAATACTTGTATGTAATAATTAAATCTGAGTTGTCGGAACGGAATTACTTGTCTTGTTGTTTTCTATGATAACCTTTTATTTATTTGGGACACGGTATGGGACGTGTCATTTAAACTGAATTTATATTATAGTTGTTGTGGAAACTTCTGGACAATCTGTTTCGCTCAGTGCCGCGCCCCGATGATTCCGCCATCGGTTGGGGTGTGACACCCCAATAACATACATAATAAACATACATAATTATGTAACAAACACACAAACTCGTAATATTCTATTGAAACTAGTCATGACACATGATCACATAAAATTCACATTGAAAATACAAAGAACGTCTAGAATACGAGTTTTCACATCATCCCCAAGTTGAAAGAAATTTCGTCCCGAAATTTGACAAGCACTACAGAGGAGTGAAGCGATAGAAACTCAAATTAAACTATATGAAACACTACACACATAATAAGCAAGCATTACACACAATCACTAATCATCCAGATAACTACGCAGACACCACGTAATCTAAATTGTAAAAACAGGATCGCGAAGTCAGTCGGGTGCCACATCATCCCCAACTTGAAAGGGAATTTCGTCCCGAAATTCGCCAATGATGTCAGAAGTTGATTCCACCGTTTAAATAAGTTGAGGGCACCAAAGCTTCCTTTGATCATTGCGTTTAAATAACAAAGGAATCACAAACGTTCCATCGGACAAACACTGCCTTAAATTCGGGACTTAAATGACATTGTGCACGTTACCCAATTCGTCGGGTATCCCGAGTTTGTAAGTCACGTTATCTATTCTTCCCAGAGTGTTGTTTGGCTCAAAGTGATGTAGGTTAAGCTTTCCACGCTTCCCAAGCGTACCACACCCTCCCAGGGTGAGACTTTCAACATGATACGATTTCTTACAACGATCTTCTTGTGTTTCCTAAGCCTATCAGCTTCCCTGACGGTCACTCATTGCCGCCAGACGATTTCCGATCCAAGCAATCGTCCCAAGAGTTTCAAGTACAAGTTGTGGACCTGCGATTGCGTCGTCAACCACCTTAATCCAATAAAGAGGTTGGTGTCACTGTCCATGCAATGCCTCAAACAGAGTTGTCTGAATACTAGAATGGTAACTGCCGCTGTAGGACTCAGCCAAAGGTATGCGTCCTTCCTATTTTTACCAAGTTATCCCACACATGCTCGCAGCATGTATTTGAGTGTCAGGGGGGTTTCGTTTACTCCGACCATTTGCCCTATGGTGATAAGTAATGCTCATGTCTAGACGTGAACCAAGAGTGTTGTGTAATGCCTAACATAACCAGGTATAGATCAAATCAGAGGTAACAGAAGTTGGCACCTCGTGCCTAAAACCGCCCTTCGCAATTAGTTATTTAGAGGATGCGAAGACTTGACAATCTTCCTTGTTTGCGAGAAAGTGTACTGATTACATGAAACAATCAATGAGCACCCAAATGAAGTTATTTCCGTTCTGAGTTCCAGGTAGTCCAGTGACAAAATCCATGGTAGTATGTTCCCAAACGTTGCTGATACTCACCTTGACTCTCCCACAAGTCAAACATTAGTCACAAACATTGCTAGGTGGGCCTTCATGCCCGATCACTAGTGCAAGATTTATAGATCCCAATATCTCTCATCAAAATCCAGACGGTTAGAATATCGAAGCCGGTATGCTTGCTCAACACAAGTTCCCAAAAGTTGCCGTATGATTAGATCCCCATTCGCTCCTTGAGGTGGCGAATATCATCCGATCTGTCAAAGGTTGCTTCTCCATGCCCCGCATGGATTCAACTTGAAAATCTTCTTCCTTCAGTTCTCTAGTTTGAACAGAGCGAGTTTAATCAGGTAGGCTAGAGTCGATAGTGAGCGGCAAAGCTCGTGCACGTTTAGGTTTCAAAGTCGGAATCACCCAAAAGTCCCATCCAGTGATGCCATTACCTGATTTAACTCTTTCGAAGCCAGAGTACACGGGAGGCTCTTCTGATCGGTCTAAGTAGTGCATCTGGTACCGTCCAAGTAAGGCCTCCCACTTAACCCAAAGACCATGGTTTCCATTGGCAAGTTGCGTATCATGCAATTCTTCTTGTAAGTCTATTACGTAGCTATAACTTTCTCGTGTTGCGTCGGCGTGAAACTGGGACTCTGATTCGAACCATCATGATATACCACCAAATCACCCGCACCCTCGGGTAAAGACGATGCTTAGTGTATTGCAGAGTTGCAATTCAAAAGCTGAAAAGACGTCATCCTGTTTGTCTTCCACGAACACAGCACCCTACTGTGTTAAAGAGGTTGCAGCAGCGCAATTTCCGAAAATCCCTCGATGAATCTGCGATAGTATTTAGCAAAACCAAGGAATTGCTGTATCCCCGAAGAAATCTTTGGTGTCGATCGGTTTTAACCAAAATGGGTCTTAGCGAGATCCATGTGTATTCCCACTTTGTTGATTATACGTCCAAAAGGTACCTCTCGAACCCAGAAATTACATTTAACAAGACTTTGCGCGGAGTGGCTCCTCGCTCAGAAGTTCTAAAATAAGATACAAATGCCGCCCGTGATGTTCCTTTCTCCTGGAATGATCCAAAACGTCATCGATAAACACGTTCGATTCATGTGGTCCATGAAGCTGCTGATGTGTTGATTAACTCAATAGTTATGGTGTACAAAGTCGCACTAGCCGTATCCGTTCGGTATGCCGTTCCAGGAACATTCTCCCCTTGGGCTTCCATCTGATAATAGCTTGTTTTTTAATAATCCTCGAATGGAAACTTGTCCCTCGTAACTGGTCAATCGGGTGTTACTACATGGTCGAAGCGAATGGTTCTTGACTGTCACCTTGCTAAGTTCTTAGTAATCAATACACATACGAAATAAGGCTTTCCTCACGGATATAACTGGGGCTCCCCAAAGTGAAAAACTAGGTCCGACAAACTCCTGTCCAACAGTTCATGTAGGTTATTAGACAATTCTTGCAATCCTCCTAGTGCAAGATGGTAAGAGTACAAGTATTCAGAGCTGCCTCTGGCGTGAGATCAACTGAGATTCTGTTTAATAGTTGTGAAAGTAGACCTGGAAGTTCCTCGAATAGCACACTGAGAGGAGTCACGAATAATCGGTGGATCCCCGATCCTATTTTCCTTAGCCTTATCATCAGAAACAGTTGCTAACATAGCGGGGTCATCCCTCCGTAGACACTCCTGGGCCTTCATAGCTGGAATGGCGCTAACCCTTGCACCCCTCTGACGCTTTAGAACAGACAACGGTCCTCTACTAGGGAGGAGGATACGCAAAATCTGCTCCTCACAGGGTATATCTACGCGATCTCTGGATAACCAATCCACACTGACTACTGCATTAAGACCATCAAGGATCAATGTCGAATACTTGTCCCACGAGGTTGAGTTTTGCATCCCAACAAACACATGAGGTTCCATTTGTCTTGTCATCAGCCGATTCCACAACAGGTTCGGTTTCAAGAAGCGTCAGGGTTAAGCAGAACCGAGACGAAGCGATTTGCTACCCACACGAGCTACCACGCTGCTACTATCCTGGTGTCGCCCACTCCAATCCTAAACGCCCTTCCATAAGCACCACTACCAGTGTTGTTACAGTCACGTGGATTCCCAACACTGTCATCGTTCCCTTGGTTGTTGTCATTTGACTTAATAACAGTCAATCCTTGTCAAAGTCACCTTTGTTTCCGTATGGTAGGCTACGATTACGAGTACCTTGATGTTGTCGAGACTGTTGCCTCTAATGTCGTTGCTTGAAACGAAGCCCTACGATCTTCAACCAACAGAGTCCATCTTTTCACATTCCGTGCCACGTTCTAAGGCGCTACTCATTGTGCTGGCAGTTACACATTCCACACCATGGTTAATTGTCATCGTTTATGTCCCGATTAATTCGTAAAAGTTGACTCCCATAAGTCACTGACTAGGGTTAAGGATTCGATTGGAGTCAAATCGCTGATGTTCGTTGCCGGTAACTAGGGTCGTTCAAATGCTGAAGTCAGTAAAGTACTACGTTTACCCTCTTGTCCATTGTTCTTGCAAGTTGACTGAGTAATACACGATATGTTGCGATAGTGTTGTAGAAGTGATCGCATTTCGGGATTTAAGACGTCAATACATTAAGTTCCAGCAAACGAAGAAAGGTGAGAAAGATATAGACCAATCATTGTCGTTGCAACATCCAACTCGGGGATGTTCGTACAAGCACCTAACATTCTACACAGTTCGCTAGGCGTTCAGATGGGTGTTCAGGTAATACTGGATAGCATCGAGATTTGAAAGGATTCAGTGAGAAGTGAAAAGATCGTGTTCGAGTAGGAGACAATCACTGCTACGACTCCTATGGACTGTTGTGTTTCACATCAATCAAATAACGGAACGGAACCCATTTTTCACTTATTAAGCCTCACTGGGACTCGCATGCACCCCACATTATTATTATGTGTGCACCCACAATAATATTGTGATTTGCATGCTCATCTCAACTCCTCCTAACTCATGTCAAATGGTTCCTCAAACTCAAGTAGCAAACAAAGAACATCACAAAACGTGTGTCGTGAATGTCTAGGGAAACACCACACTACCAATCACATAACGCATGCAAGTAATACATGAATTTATACTGTTGTGCTATACATGTAATCCCATGCAATTTCATATGTAAGTGGTCGCTAATTATGTAGTAAAATGAGTAAACAAGAGACGAACCTTGCAGTCCGGAGCTGAGTGTCATGGTCGTATTCAGAACTTGTTCGGTTATAGTCTGGTTTTATAAAAACGTTTTAAAACCAAGTTCACTATAACCCGTGGCTCTGATACCAAACTGTCACACCCCCAAAAAACCACATGCGGAAAACCCCGCGAGGCGTGTGACGTACCAGGATCCTAGCCACCAATCACATTGAACTCATAAATGTGTTTAAATAAAACTTTCATTCCTTATCATAAAGTGTTACAAACATTACATATCATTCATTGTATACAGCGGAAGCATAACTTATTTGTTAAGTGTTTCATAAACCATGTGTACATAACCCATTAAGCTTGTATAACGATTCCATGCATCTCGACCCATGACCACTTCAGCATCCCAGACAGCAAGTCCCAATGATGTATACCTACAGACCTGCAAGCATGCAGACAAGTGTGTCAGAGGACGCTAGTGAGTTCAAAGTTTTGTTAACATGTTTAGATACCAGTTACCAGATTAAAACGTTTCACAGATGCATTGTTGTTAATCACACGCTTACCGTAGATGGCTCCAGATGATTTGACTTAAACCCCAATGCCTCTATCAAAGCAATGGTCATGATGGGGGTCATTAGTTCATCACCGACCTCCCTAGTGCGGTGTGAGGATGCCAAACCTAAGTAGCGCTACTAACTAATACCCCATTGCCTCCCTGACAACAATCGGTAGGAGGGACTTGAGTGATAGATATAGACGTGTATTAACCAACAACACAGGTTTAACATTCCAGTCAAACCCAATTACCCATCATTCCTCCCCGGAACATTTACCAGATGTCCCTCCCTGGGACGCATGCTTGGAAAAAGAGTAGTGAACTCACCTTAGATTTGCTCGGTGTATAATGTTACCCGTTCCCATTAGTCAGACAAACCCTATCGTGATTATCAATGATATCAGTTTCATAAACATCTAGGTGACACATTTTCACAGTTTGATTGCAACACAAGAATAGCGTATAATATATAACAAGTACTCAGTTTCCATGCTAGCTCACATTCCACATGTTTATCATGCAGTAGCATTCAACAGTTAAATAGATTATTCACATTTATGCATACAGTTTCCTAGCTTCCAACTAATAGTGTCATCATGCACAGACAAGATCGTGTAGCCAAACATTCACCATAAACACTATATATACTACACCAACAGTTTCTGATACTTTGTTCTCAAATGCCCCTGACGAAAGTCCAGGTTTCGTCGACAACTCCTATGACGAAAGATCCCCGACGAATGACTAAGTTTCGTCGACAACCCCCGTGATGAAAGATCGCACGACGAATGACCAAGTTTCGCCATGACGAGAATCGGCCTGAACCCTAACAGTTTCATGTTTACTCACAGCCCTAGTCATGGTAGTTTCAACTCATATTATTAACAACAGGTATTGATCAAACCAAACTAGTGTAGCATAACAGATTCAAGGATCATTCATCATCTTTGCGAATAACATACGTCATGATAACCCAAACACAACATCATACATCACCACAATCGATCAAACAGTTTTATATCATTCTCAACAATCATTAATTCTAAAACTGTAAACAATCACTGGTTCTAAAACTGCAAACAATCATTGATCACCCGAAAGAAATATCAACCGCATCATCATAAATCTAAACGTATACAGATCCTCACATTCACACCATAACAAATTCACACTTTCATAAACATAATAGTTTATTATCCAGTAACATGTTGATCCGCAAGCAGGTTTGCATCAAATATATCACATAATGAATCCATTGATTCTCAACTAATATTTCATGTATAAGAAACCCTAAATTAACGATATTAGATCAATCATACAATACCAAATACAAAACTGTCATCATTTACTCAAATCAGATTTATGACCATTCATTCAACACAACATCAAGTTCCTCACGTTTTACGCATAGCAAGATCAAACAAACAATTAAGAATTAACATAATACAAAACTGCTAACCAAGGGCTCAACCGAATCCAATGATGCCTCGATGATTGGGGGGTCTTCTACTGCCGCACGTACAATAGGAATGGGGGTAGGGTTTTATTTTGAGTTTTGTGTTAAACAAGAACACAATACGTACACTTAACTGATAAGGGTTTGGGGCTGTTAGCAGTGTGGCCGAAATGGGCTTAAGCCCATGCACTTGGGCTCTCGCAACAAATGGCAAAGCTGCGAACATAATGGACAAGGGTGGCGGGTTTGGGCTTCTAATCCAGTTGGGTTTCCTTTGGGCTTCGAGGATTTGGCCAAGGACAAGTCCCCAAAAACTTACATAATAAACATACATAATTATGTAACAAACACACAAACTCGTAATATTCTATTGAAACTAGTCACGACACATGATCACATAATGTACATACAAGTCACATTGAAAATACAAAGAACGTCTAGAATACGAGTTGTCACAATATTGGGTATGGCATGGTTACAGTCTCTCGGCGAGGTTATGCATGAGTGGCAGAATTCTTGGATGCAATTTCAGTACGAGGGTCAATCGGTTCGGTTATAGGGTATCCTTTCGGGCCAATCTTCTCCAGCTGCTCTCCAACAGTGGCTTCCTGTGTAAGAGGTGTATTCTTCCTCTCCTCATGATTCCGTGCGTTGTTCCTCTCCTTTGTCTTCGTCTTGTCTCTTTGATGGACAATAGTCCACTCTTTCTCATTTACTCATTGAGTTTATAACCATTTTTCTCGCTCCTACCAGTCTGCCTCCATCTCGTTCTCATGATCATTCCATTACTCTCACTTCTACTTATCCTATTTTCATTAGACCTAATTGGTATCCTCATATCCAACAATCTGAAATCGAGCGCCAAGTCCAGGAACTTCTAGAGTTGGCATGATCCAGCCCAGTAAAAGTGCGTACTCGAGTCCAGTTATTTTGGTTCGAAAAAAGATAACTCGTGGCGTATGTGTGTTGATTATCGGGCTATTAACAACGCCACGGTTCCGGATAAGTTTCCCATTCCCGTGGTGGATGAATTACACGGTGCTCATTTCTTTTCAAAGTTAGACTTAAAATCGTGTTATAATCAAATTCGAATGAGTGAAGATAGCATTGATAAGACTGCTTTTCGCACACATGATGGTCACTATGAATATTTAGTTATGTCGTTCGGCTTAACTAACGCTCCAGCCACTTTTCAAGCATTTATGAATGATGTTTTTCGGCCCTTATTGCGATGTAAAGTGGTTATATTCTTTGATGATATTCTTATTTACTGCCCTTCATTGGAGGATCATGTGCTGATTTACCATGTTTGTATTTTGTATTCTTGTGCAACATCAATTTAAAGTAAATAAACAGGAGTGTTCTTTTGGGCAAGTTTCGGTTGAGTATTTGGGGCATATCATTGACGGTGCCGGGGTATCTATGGATCTAAAGAAAGTTGAGGATGTTCCTGATTGGCCGGTTCTGAAACACTTAAAAGGTCTTCATGGTTTTTTAGGACTCGCCGGGCATTACCGCAAATTAGTAAAAAATTATGGCAGTACTGCACGACCTCTTACAGATTTAATGAAAAAGGATGCCTTCCTTTGGAGTCCGAATGCTCAGCTGGCATTTGACCACCTCAAACAAGCTATGGTCACAACTCCGCTATTGATTCTTCCTGATTTCACACAGCCATTTATGGTGGAATGGGACGCTACGGGTCATGGCATTGGTGTTGTGTTAATGCAAAATCACAAACCCATTGCTTATTTTAGAAAGGCGTTAAGTGACCGGAACTTGGCAAAATCCTCTTATGAACGAGAAATGATGGCTTTGGTTTTGGCGATGCAACATTAGCGCACTTATCTTTTGTGTCACACCTCGATTTCCCAATGGGTCCGGACATGGGTTTATGCGCGATGATTGATATAGATATTCACATTTAGCACAACGGAAGTCTTGGGATTAAAAATAATTATTATAAAGTAAAAATGTGCAAAAGTTCAAAAATAATATACAGACTGAAAGTGTACTAAAGATGTCACACCCTGGCTTTGCGGAAGCGTGGTTAATTTGGTGTGACTTCTTAATACCATAGCTTAATCATAACCAAGCTATATGAATTAAAAATATGCAAGATCATCCATTAAAATAAAATACCATAACATTGTCTTAACGGGATAACACCCTAACAACCATAAACTTGTTCAACAGATGATACAAACTCAAACATATCATAAACACAGTTTAAGGACTGTGACTTGTCCAGGAAAGAGTCACATTCCCTAAACCCCGGATGACCTTGGAAACTAGTGCAGCGGGAAAACGCGCCATACCGTGCCAGATCTTTTAATTCCCTGAAATACATGTAAGTTGAAAAATCAACAATAATGTTCAGCGAGTTCATGTGTAAGTGAGTAAATAAACCTTTGTAGTTATCAAAATCCTGGTATGTAGCAAATAAGGAAAAAGAGATCACCAATGGTTTGCAAGGCCATTGATATGTGTGAAATGCAAGTAGGAAGGCTCAAACCTAGCAGATTTATGCGTCGGGTACAAAGTCATCCCGAGGTCCGTTATGCTGGGCCTGGGACTGGGCTCGCTACACCCAAATAGATCTATCGCTCCTGCCCCTCGGTCCTACCCTGAGGATTAATGACCTCAAGTTTCCGCCTACCCATTCACATGATCTAAGAAGTAACCCTCCTTACGCTAACCATACCATGTATAAAGTAATCATAAACATTGTAACATGTATTTCACCCCCGCAGTTTAGAAAACTGAAAACAGTTAAGAGAAAAGGGGGACATGAACTCACAGTCAGTGCGTCTCTACCAAGTACTCCGAATGTCAGCTGTGCGACGACCTACATGTACTAATTCTATTAGACGGATGGCCGTGCCTTAGCTTTATAGTTTAGGTTTTTGGGAAATAGTTAGACAACTATTTCGTGTTTATATTTTGCATGTACTTGGTAGTTAATCTCCTTCCCAAGGATGGGGGATTTAATACATGTGCGTTCAATTTATAATATTAAGTCTCACTTAATATATTTTCATTTCTAATTCCAAATATAAATATTTTTCTCAAAAATATTATAGAGTTAATTACATAGTTAGTCCCTGTGGTTTGCCCAAAGTAACATACTTAGGTACTAATAGTTTAAAATCACATTCTAGGGTATTAACTTTTCATTTTGTAACGTTTGGAGGTATTAACGTTATTTATAGGTTTAAAATCACATTCTATTAGTACCTAAGTATGTTATTTTTTGCAAACCACAGGGATTAACTATGTTAATACCCTAGAAATTAATACCTCCAAACGTTACAAAATGAAAAGTTAATACCCTAGAAAGTGATTTTAAACTATTAATACCTAAATATGTTATTTAGTGCAAACCACGGGGACTAACTATGTAATTAACTCAATATTATATTTCCATTTCACATAATTTTCCCCCAAAACTAATACGTTGATAATCATTTCCGTATAATGCGTAAGTTACGTTTTAGTAATCGTGTGGTAATAATAATTACCGTTGTAACTTATATGTTTATCGTGAGCGTTAGTATTATTTTGGATTCGTCAACGTTTGTAAATATTATTTTTACTCTAAAAATAATATTTGTGTATTTTCACAAAATAATCATAAACAGTGTTGTGAAAAATTATATTTACCAAATATATATTTATCACGTTTAGTTTTGTGAAAATCCCACATCCGAATATTTGTAAATAAAGTAATGGCGAAATATATTTTGAAAACATGTCAAAAATAATTCTAACACTTGTAAATAATTCTAAGTGTTAGGTTTTAGAAAAATTTCGCCAGAGTTTCCTCTGTAACTAGAGGTGGCCACGCTTTCAAGCGTATCATTTTCTTTTACAAAAATCATTTCAACCACTTCTTGATTCAACCAAACAATTTCCGACACATCAAACTAGTCGACAAGTATGTAAATCGTATAGTCGCATGAACTTGTAGTTTTTCCGAAAACTATAGTGTAGATCCCGTTATATTTTGTGGATCTATGTGTAAAGTAACTAAATCTTGTAAAAACCTCGTTTTTAGAATAAATCTATCTTTACAACTTCCCGTCATCTTTTGCAAAAATTATCATTTTGTCGGATCTTTCATTTCACAAGTGTTTATACACTTGTGGTTTGTAAAAATTACACTTGTTAGTGTGTTATCTGTCTTTTAGAAAACATGATTTTCTCGACACTTGGTCCTTTGAAAATACCACTTGCAGATACGTAGATCCGCTAGTTTTAAACACTATTTTACAAGTAAAAATACTTTTACACAAGTTCATGTTTCTCGTGTGGTAGAGTTTCACCTTTTAACCCTTGTACCGATAGAAACAAGCTTATGTCAAGATCTATGATCTTAACAAAGTCGGGTTAAACGATGATCCGAGCTACCACAACGTAGATCGGGCCTAAATAATCATCACTTCCAAGTACTACAACTTTTACACAAGTATTATGCCTTTAACCATCAATATTCATGTATTTAGTAGACTTTAAAGATTCAAAAGATAAGTTTCCGCATTTTAACCGTTACAACTCTTATTAACCACCTTAGAATGATTTGAGTATGAGTTTTAAGTGTTATACCTCTAGCTCGAGGCTAGGGAAGAATCTATGCGAAAATGTGGTGGATAAAAGCAAGATAACGAGGTCCTTCCGCTTCCGTTTGCTCCAAGACTCCTAATGCGTGACCTTGAACACTTGTATGTGCTTGGAATGTGGAGAGTGGAAGTCGAAAATGGATGGATAGCAAGAGGGGTGTTCGGCCGTGAGCTAGAGAGGGCAAGGGAGAGAGAGTTTTGGTGAAATGTGAAGTGTGGATCTCTTGTGTTTAAGCTAGGTACTTATAGATAAAATTGAGGTGATTATCCCTTGGATCATATGTTCTCTAGATTTTAAGCACAACCAATATAATAATCAAGTCTTGTACTCTTGTGTTCCCCTCTAGTTGGGCCGATTACATGAGGGGGGGGGGGTCTAGTTCGATTTCAATCACATGGTTAGAGTTTAGTTACTTTAAACCAAGTTAGATTTAGGGTTAACTTGGTTAGTCACATGTTGTGCTTTAACGCGGGTGTTAGGGTATTCAGGGACCCTAACTGGCTCAGAAAAAGACCAATAATATTATTATCAATATTTTTATGTTCCGGGTATAATCCGGTTGTTCGGTTGGATAGAAATCCGTTAAAGTGCTTAAATAAGCTTTTAAGTGTCGTAAATAATATTTTTAGTGACACACTCATTCTGCAAAGTGTCAGGAATATTTTCCTCATGTTTTGGTACTTTATTAGTTAGCCAGAAGCTAGTATGTTAATAAAAGTGCTGTGGCTTGTGCTTAGAGTACGTTTTAGGCACATCCAGTCATTATATCTTATTCCTAGAGACGCAGTTCTACAACCCTTGTATCCCTACACTCACTATGGGTGTAGTAAAATATTTCTGGCTCATACAGGCCCTTAGAGGCAGTGTCTGCCTGATGCTGGCTTTATCAGCATGTTCAATAGGTTATCCGTTCTAATGCTACTGTGCTTTAGTGCATCATGTTTGTCACTAAGGTTCAACTTGTAAATAATGTAGTGACGGCAATCAAAGTATGATGCAGGAATATACAAGTACTAGAAATCAAGTAGCAATTCGTCAGCAATTTCAGTTAAGCACAGTAATTAAGCAGCAATTATTTATTAATTAAATCGTACGGATACCTGGTTTAGTGAGGGTTGTCACATTCTCCCCCCGTTAGAAAAATTTCGTCCCGAAATTTTAAGTTCTGCTTGTAGAAGCAGGGTTCTCAGGAAATAGGTGGGGGTATTTCTCTTTCGTTCGGTCCTCACGCTCCCAGGTGAATTCAGGACCATGTCTAGCATTCCAACGAACTTTGACGAGCTTGACACTGCTCCGGCGGGTCTTGTTTACTTTCCAATCCGTGACCTCAACAGGTTCTTCAACGAAATGGAGCGTGTCGTCAACATGAATTTCGTCGGTAGGAATGGCAACGGTATTTTGCGTTGGACTTCTCTTCAGATTGGATACATGAAATGTATCGTGAACACCATTCAGTTTGGCAGGTAGGTCTAACTTGTATGCTACGGTCCCAATCTTTTCCAAAATCTTGAAAGGACCAATGTAGCGCGGATTCAACTTCCCACGCTTCCCAAAGCATGCCACCCCCTTCCAGGGTGATACCTTCAACAATACCATATCTCCAACCTCGAACTCTTGAGGTTTCCTGCTTCGATCTGCGTAGGCTTTCTGCCAGTCACGAGCCGCGCTGATGCGGTCTCGGATTTGTGCGATCTTGTCGGTGGTTTCCTGGACTACTTCAGGACCAACCAACTGTCTATCACCGGCGTCAGACCAACAGAGTGGTGATCTGCACTTGCGCCCATATAAAGCCTCGAATGGCGCGGCACCAATGCTGGTGTGGTAGCTGTTGTTGTATGAAAACTCAACCAGGGGTAAATGCTTATCCCAGCTACCGCCCAAATCCATCACACATGCTCTCAGCATGTCTTCCAACGTCTGAATCGTCCGCTCACTTTGGCCGTCGGTCTGCGGGTGAAAAACAGTGCTCAGATTCAACTTTGAGCCAAAAGCTTCCTGGAAGGATTGCCATATCCTCGATATGAACCTTCCGTCTCTATCGGAGATGATTGAGAGAGGTACTCCATGGCGTGTAACAATCTCTCTCATGTAAATTTCGGCCAGTTTGCTCGTATTATCCTTCTCTCGGATAGGTAGGAAGTGTGCTGACTTCGTTAAGCGGTCCACTATTACCCAAATAGTGTCATGGCCTCTTGGCGTTCTTGGCAACTTCGTAATAAAATCCATAGAGATTTGTTCCCATTTCCACTTGGGAATCTCTGGTTGCTGCAGAAGTCCCGAAGGCTTCTGGTATTCCGCTTTAACCTTAGCGCAAGTTAAACATTTGCTCACATAAACAGCCACATCGCCTTTCATCCTAGGCCACCAATAATAATCTTTAAGATCCTGGTACATCTTATCCGCTCCAGGATGGATAGAGTACCGCGACTTGTGAGCTTCATCGAAAATAACCTTCCTTAACCCACCAAACAGAGGAACCCAAATCCTTTTCTCAAAACACAATGTTCCTTCCCTGTTTGGTACCAATATCTTCTCCATCCCACGGAGATACTCTTCTTCAAGGTTTCTTTCTTTGAGAGCTTCCTTCTGCGCGGCGCGAATGCGCAGAGGAAAGTCGGTTCGAATAACCATCTCCAAAGCCCTAACCCTTATGGGCTTGATCCTCTCTTTTCGACTTAGGGCATCGGCGACCACATTCGCCTTCCCTGGATGATACTTAATCTCGCAGTCGTAGTCATTCAACAGTTCTACCCATCGTCTTTGCCTCATGTTCAACTCCTTCTGGTTGAATATATGTTGGAGGCTCTTGTGATCTGTGAAGATTGTGCACTTCGTACCATAAAGGTAGTGTCTCCAGATCTTTAAAGCAAAAACCACTGCGCCTAGCTCCAAATCATGTGTGGTATAGTTCTTTTCATGTACCTTCAGTTGGCGTGACGCGTAGGCAATAACCTTTTGGCGTTGCATCAACACACAACCCAATCCTTGACGCGATGCGTCGCAGTATACCACAAAATCATCTGTACCCTCTGGTAAGGCTAAGATTGGCGCGTTGCAAAGCTTATCTCTCAATACCCGAAACGCTTCTTCCTGTTTGATTCCCCAATCAAACTTCTTATCCTTCTGAGTGAGGAGCGTCAATGGTTGAGCGATCTTTGAAAAGTTCTCGATGAACCTTCGATAATAGCCAGCCAAACCCAAGAATTGCCGAATCTCGGTTGGCGTCTTTGGCGTTTCCCAATCCTTGATCGCCTCGATCTTGGTGGGATCCACGTGGATTCCATCTCCATTCACCACGTGTCCAAGGAATTGCACTTCTCGTAGCCAAAACTCACACTTAGAGAATTTGGCGTACAACTATTCCTTCTTCAGCAGCTCCAGAATGGCTCTTAAATGCTGCTCGTGCTCAGCCTTCTTCTTTGAATAAATCAAAATATCATCGATGAATACAATCATGAACTTATCCAAGTACGGCTTACAAACTCGGTTCATCAAATCCATGAACACTGCAGGTGCGTTTGTCAAACCAAACGGCATAACGAGAAACTCGTAGTGTCCATATCGAGTTCTGAAGGCTGTCTTTGGGATACTCTCCTCCTGTATCCGTAACTGATGGTATCCTGATCGAAGATCGATCTTTGAATAAAAGCTTGAACCTTGAAGTTGGTCAAACAGATCATCGATTCTTGGCAGGGGATACCTATTCTTGATCGTCAGTTTGTTCAACTCTCTGTAGTCAATGTTCATGCGGAAACTACCGTCCTTCTTCTTGACAAACAAAACTGGAGCTCCCCAAGGCGAGAAGCTCAGTCGGATAAATCCCTTGTCTAACAACTCTTGAAGTTGTGTCGAGAGTTCCTGCATCTCAGACGGAGCAAGTCTGTAAGGTGCCTTAGCCACAGGCGCGGCGCCTGGAACTAAGTCTATGCGAAACTCCACTTGTCTTGGAGGCGGCAATCCAGGCAAGTCTTCTGGAAAGACTTCTGGATATTCCCTCATGACAGGGATGTCTTAGATCTTTGGCTCAGCAGCCTTCTTATCTACAATGTGTGCCAGAAAGGCAGCACATCCCTTCTGCAAACACTTTCTTGCCTTCAGGCAGCTAATAATCCTCAACGGCGTCTCACGCTTCTCTCCGTGAACAACAATGGTCTCACCATCATCGGTCGGGATACGAACGACCTTCTCATGACAAACTATCTCGGCCTTGTTACTCGATAACCAATCCATCCCTACTACCACGTCGAAGCTTCCCAACTGGACTGGTAGTAGATCTAGAGCGAACTCGCGCTCTCCCAACTCGATTACGCAGCCTCGAAGCACTTCATTAGCCTCTACTAACTTCCCATTCGCTAATTCGATCGAGTACGGAGTATCTAACTTAGTAGCGGCTAAACCAAGCATATTCTTAAATTCTAACGATACGAAGCTATAATCGGCGCCAGTATCAAATAAAACGGATGCATAGCGTTGGTTTACAAGGAACGTACCAGTGACAACATTGGGATCCTGGCGCGCTTCCCTTGCTTCTATGTTGAAAACCCTTCCGCGGGCTTGGTTCAATTCCGGGCAATTCCTTTTGTAGTGCCCAATGTCGCCGCAGTTAAAGCATCCGGGTCTCTGCCCATTTCCACCAACGTTTCCAGCTTGATTATTTCCCTGATTTCGATTCATGGCGCCCGCTTGGTTTGCATGATTGACCCGATTCCCATCACCTCCATGGTTTCCTTGGGGGCGGTTCCCATTACCACCACGATTATTCCTATTCCCAGATCCTCCTTGGCCTCCCCGACCAGCACTAGCCCAACAAAAATCCTTCGTATGACCAGTCTTCCCACATGATTCACAAACTCTTAGCCCGCAACGACCAGAATGATGGCGCTGGCAGCTATTACACTTGGGCTGGGCGCCCATGTATCCCTTTCCTTTCTTCCTACTACCAGCTGTATCTTGCGCTGGCGCATTTGATTCCCCTTTCTTAACCACCACCCCGGTGCCCTGCTTGAAGTTTGAAAACTTCCGCTTGTTCCCTCCAGATGACTCCACATGAGTCTCCTTCTTCTTTGGCTCCGCTTCATCAAACTTGTTCAAACGAATTGCCTCCTCGGTGAGAGCCACACTCAAATCAATGGCTTCAGTGATAGTTGCAGGTTTGGAGGAGGTCACCATGCTGATGATTTGAGGAGCTAATCCCCAAATGAAGCGTTCAATTCTCTTGAACTCAGGTGTGACCATGTAGGGTACCACATGCGACAAGTCGTGGAATCTTTGGACGTACCCAGCTATCTTTGAACCTTCCATTTTTAGATGCCAGAACTCGGTCTCCAATCTCTGGATCTCAGCGCGAGAACAGTACTTTTTGCGCATGAGTTCTTTCAGTTCGGTCCAGGTTAGCGCGTAAGCAGTAGCTTCGCCAAGTGTCTGTACTTGTAGATTCCACCATGATAGGGCTCCATCCAAAAATAGCCCAGAGATGTAAGTGACTTGCTGATCCAATGCGCATTTGCTCATGCGAAGAACGGATTTTGTTTTCTCAGCCCAGCGGACAAAAGCGACAGCACCTCCTGTGCCATCAAAGTTTACGGGCTTGCAGTCCAAGAACTGTTTGTAGGTGCACCCATGAGGTGGATTGTTGTTGTTGCCAGTGTTGCCAGAGTTGCTTCCACTCATTCCTCCTTGAGAGGCAGCATATTGAGCAATAGCAGCAGCAATGACTTGCTGTAGTTCGGCCTGTGTCGTAGGCATTTGCTGTTGTTGACGTCTTGGCGGCATCTTCTAAAGATGTGTACGTCGGTCAGGCCATAGTAAAGCGTACGTATATAGTAATAGTAATAGCACATAACATCTCATGTTATCGATACTTCACAAATACTAATCACACAACATCCCATGTCACAAATATTATACACACAACATCCCATGTCATAAAAATATACACACAACATCCCATGTCATAATAATGTAAATAAGCAATCAAGCGAATCAAATATGATGAGAACACTGCGATTGCCACATATATCGAGACCACAACGTAAATGTATCAGTACATCACTGTGTCATACAATCATCAATCAACTAGGGGCTACATCACCCCTGTCCAAAAGCTATATCAAATCAGTGTCAAATACATCAAATACAGCAAGTATGTGTCAAAAGTCAGTGTCATCATGTAGTCTCCAAAATGCTATGCAACCAAAAAGCAATCGCGGTCCTCTCACCAACGTCTACACAAGCAGTACTGATGAGCTCTATACAGATGGCGGCGGAGGAGGGGGAAAGTAAGTGTAAAGCAAGCGACGTAACTGGAGCCAGTCCTCCTCCATAGCTTGCTGAGTACGGATGACAGAAGCAACCTGCTGCTCTAGTGTAAAGAGACGAGCATCATAATCTGGGGGTAATGATTGACATGGCTGAAGAAGAGAGTGTATCTGTCCATGGCATGAACATGGTGGCAGCTGAGCTCTCTCAAGCTCCTGGAGACACTGCGTGTGTGACTCGTGCTGATGAACGAAGGACATCAAAACGTCCTCTATAGTGTGTCCCACATGAAACGGATGGTATGGATCAGTCGGTGGCATGACGGGCGGTGTCGACCAGAGTAAAGGCTCACTGGTGGGGTCAAACGGTGCCACGTGAAATGGTGAAGTAGAGGGTGGAACAGATGACATCTGGGGCATGAAGGGGCTAGACATCGGTACGTGCCCAAAAGGATGGGCTGAAGAACCCTCTCCAGGCCTCGCTGGAGGTACAAACTGAGGAACCTAAAAAGTGAAATCAACATGTCGTGTAACAGGGATCTGAGGGGGCAAAGGTGGAACATCCTCATCAGCAGGTATCCAACCGTGCTGTGCATGCTCATCCGGTGGATCCATGTGGTCTGCAAACAGTGCGTGCTCAGGCTCAAGTGGAACGGGATCAAATGGGGGAGCAACAACAGGGTCAACTGGTGCAATGTCATCAACAGGATGGTCAACCGGTATATCAACAATAGGTGGGGGAGCAACAGGATCGACAGCAATGACCTGATCACCCTCTAACAAAGGAACATCCACAGGAAGATCACCAACAGGTGGGTCAGCTAGAACAGGCTCAACAGGGATGCCAGCATGTACTGGGTCATGCTCAAGCATAGGGTCTAGAGCGGCTGCCTGCTCAGGAGCCAAGGCAGGCTCATGGTCATCAAAAGCCATCTCGAAATCAAAATCGGGATCAATAGGATCAACTGGATCAGCGGGATCCTCCATGGGCTGGTCCATCGGGATAAACTCAATATCATGATCCGGGTCGAATCCCGGAGGAAAGATGGGATCACATAGGTTACCAAGTAAGATATCACATAATTCTCCTAGTCCCACTAGCCTCCCAGCCTCCCAGACTGTTCTTCCTAGTCCCACTAGCCAATTCTTCCAGCCTCCCAGACTGACTCCCTAGTCCCACTAGCCAATTCTCCCAGCCTCCCAGACTGACTCCCTAGTCCCACTAGCCAAATCTCCTAGCCTCCCAGACTGACTTCCTAGTCCCACTAGACAACTACCTCGATCCACTGGATCGAGCCTCGGCCTCCCAGACCGAGCCTCAGCCTCCCAGACTGAGCCTAAAATAATAAATAAAATGCGCTCAACATTTGTTTATAAAAAGGTTTTGGATCTGGACTTAAGTGGTATGCAGTAAAAATGTTTTCGTGAGAGCCCTAGTGATCATAGTCTAGACTCGAGAAGGAATCCTAGTTTGCTATGATCAGAGCTCTGATACCAAGCTGTCACACCCTGGCTTTGCGGAAGCGTGGTTAATTTGGTGTGACTTCTTAATACCATAGCTTAATCATAACCAAGCTATATGAATTAAAAATATGCAAGATCATCCATTAAAATAAAATACCATAACATTGTCTTAACGGGATAACACCCTAACAACCATACACTTGTTCAACAGACGATACAAACTCAAACATATCATAAACACAGTTTAAGGACTATGACTTGTCCAGGAAAGAGTCACATTCCCTAAACCCCGGATGACCTTGGAAACTAGTGCAGCGGGAAAACGCGCCATACCGTGCCAGATCTTTTAATTCCCTGAAATACATGTAAGTTGAAAAATCAACAATAATGTTGAGCGAGTTCATGTGTAAGTGAGTAAATAAACCTTTGTAGTTATCAAAATCCTGGTATGTAGCAAATAAGGAAAAAGAGATCACCAATGGTTTGCAAGGCCATTGATATGTGTGAAATGCAAGTAGGAAGGCTCAAACCTAGCAGATTTATGCGTCGGGTACAAAGTCATCCCGAGGTCCGTTATGCTGGGCCTGGGACTGGGCTCGCTACACCCAAATAGATCTATCGCTCCTGCCCCTCGGTCCTACCCTGAGGATTAATGACCTCAAGTTTCCGCCTACCCATTCACATGATCTAAGAAGTAACCCTCCTTACGCTAACCATACCATGTATAAAGTAATCATAAACATTGTAACATGTATTTCACCCCCGCAGTTTAGAAAACTGAAAACAGTTAAGAGAAAAGGGGGACATGAACTCACAGTCAGTGCATCTCTACCAAGTACTCCGAATGTCAGCTGTGCGACGACCTACATGTACTAATTCTATTAGACGGATGGCCGTGCCTTAGCTTTATAGTTTAGGTTTTTGGGAAATAGTTAGACAACTATTTCGTGTTTATATTTTGCATGTACTTGGTAGTTAATCTCCTTCCCAAGGATGGGGGATTTAATACATGTGCGTTCAATTTATAATATTAAGTCTCACTTAATATATTTTCATTTCTAATTCCAAATATAAATATTTTTTTTCAAAAATATTATATTTCCATTTCACATAATTTTTCCCCAAAAATAATACGTTGATAATCATTTCCGTATAATGCGTAAGTTACGTTTTAGTAATCGTGTGGTAATAATAATTACCGTTGTAACTTATATGTTTATCGTGAAAGCGTTTGTATTATTTTGGATTCGTCAACGTTTGTAAATATTATTTTTACTCTAAAAATAATATTTGTGTATTTTCACAAAATAATCATAAACAGTGTTGTGAAAAATTATATTTACCAAATATATATTTATCACGTTTAGTTTTGTGAAAATCCCACCTCCGAATATTTGTAAATAAAGTAATGGCGAAATATATTTTGAAAACATGTCAAAAATAATTCTAACACTTGTAAATAATTCTAAGTGTTAGGTTTTAGAAAAATTTCGCCAGAGTTTCCTCTGTAACTGGAGGTGGCCACGCTTTCAAGCGTATCATTTTCTTTTACAAAAATCATTTCAACCACTTCTTGATTCAACCAAACAATTTCCGACACATCAAACTAGTCGACAAGTATGTAAATCGCATAGTCGCATGAACTTGTAGTTTTTCCGAAAACTATAGTGTAGATCCCGTTATATTTTGTGGATCTATGTGTAAAGTAACTAAATCTTGTAAAAACCTCGTTTTTAGAATAAATCTATCTTTACAACTTCCCGTCATTTTTTGCAAAAATTATCATTTTGTCGGATCTTTCATTTCACAAGTGTTTATACACTTGTGGTTTGTAAAAATTACACTTGTTAGTGTGTTATTTGTCTTTTAGAAAACATGATTTTCTCGACACTTGGTCCTTTGAAAATACCACTTGCAGATACGTAGATCCGCTAGTTTTAAACACTATTTTACAAGTAAAAATACTTTTACACAAGTTCATGTTTCTCGTGTGGTAGAGTTTCACCTTTTAACCCTTGTACCGATAGAAACAAGCTTATGTCAAGATCTATGATCTTAACAAAGTCGGGTTAAACGATTTTCCGAGCTACCACAACGTAGATCGGGCCTAAATAATCATCACTTCTGTAACGCCCCAAAACTCGGGTCTAAATATTTTATTTGGACATTTTATTTGGTTGGCATAAGTAAGTAGGATTTATTAGTTAAGTGGGATATTTCACAAATAACCAAGCTATCTAACTTGGTTAGATAGTGTTGGCTATCAATTGAGAATGGAAAATAATGGGGGTTAAATAAATAAGAGAGAACATGAGGGACTAAGGTTGCCAAATATGAATCTGAATTTAATTAAAAACAAAATCTCACACACACTAGATGGGTGTGTGCGTGAGAACGATCAGGGAGAAGAAAAAAGGGGTGAAACCCTAGTTCTCAAGAAAGCTTCAAATTGACAAGGAAATTATGCTCAAATCCGATGCATGAACTCGTTTTCTTGATGATCTAGCCCTAACAAACATGTGGTAAGTTGTATTTTATGATTTGATGATCTTGCTATGAAGTGGGGTTATGGTCAATCCATGAAATTGTATGAAATTGATCATGTAGATGTGTTAGAATCACATTATAGAACATGAACTATGCAAGATTCTAAGTAATTTGATGATTTTGGATGAAACCCACTTGTGGTAGTGAAGATGATGATATGGATAATCATGCATGTTCATTTGTTGTGTAAGATTGATGTATGATGTTGTATGTAATGAGTGATGGTCAGTTAATTTGGGTATAGTATGAAAATTACATGATTCTAGTGGAATTTGATGATCTTGATATGAGTTAGTAAGAATTTGCAAAGAATGCTTGTACATAATGTTTTGTTAGTAGTACATCCGCCAAGTGTTCGATGAAATGCCTAAGAGAGCAAAATTTGTGAAATTGTATGAAAGTTATGGGTAATTATGTATAGAAGGTGCTTATGGTGTAGCCATTAGCAAAATAATAAGTTAAGTATGCTTAAGGTGGAGTCATTATGAGAATTCGGATTTGAATGTATGGTTTGGTAAAATTATGCATTAGGAACTTGTACCTTATGTCCCAATGATGTAATGCTCGCCATATACTTTATGCATTTGATTCATGGTGATTGAGAGCAAATGTGTACGAATATGTGATGCGTAGTTTATTGATAAGTGATAATGTTGGAATTATGTCGTGTACATATGTAAGATGATAATTTGATTGTGCGAATGTCGAACAATGCGGTTGTCGAATGTAGAGTTAAGAAAGCATAAGTATGTGTATATTGTGTAAGCGACTAGGCGATCATATAGTTGTATGTGTTATACGACATTATGTATGAAATTAATATGATGTCATTAATATGATCTAAGTGGTTGACAAATCATGTCGTATGCGTGTTAGTGGAAGTCAATGTAGATAAGAGTTGGAAAAATGTATGTTAATATGAATAAGTATAAATACTAACATTATTATGGCATGACGGCATGAAAGAATAGGAACCACACTAGCATGGACCAAGCATGGAAGGCCAACGGGTCAAGATGAGGCAAGGAAGCGGTTATGAACACGGATGCACAAGGTAAGTGATTTCCGTAATCACTTCGTAGTACAAGTAAGTAATAAAGTGTTGTAATGAATTAAATATGATGTTTGAGGTCAAATATGTGTTAAAGTCTTTCGTCGTAAATGATGGGTTTAAGGTTGACCAAAATGCCCATGATGGGTATTTTGGGGTAAACGAACTTAAAAGTGGTTTAGAAGCAAGTTATTCGATTAGAGTAATGTTTTGGACAAGTATGGAAGTGGGGATGATGGTTTGGTCAGTCATAGACCAATTAATGCGCGAATACCCTTAACGGGTCAAATAGTTAGAAAATAGTTAAGTCGAATATATGTAAGTTAAGGATTTCCGTAATCCGGAGGTAAGATTTTAAGTTCATATGATAGAATGTGAATTTACAAGCATGTAGGAAGAAACGGGAGGTCAAACGGGTAAACGGTTCAAAAGTTACGTGCGTTTTAGTGCGTACGGACGACGTAACGAACCTGCAGAAAACTGCAAAAACTAGAGGGCGTCGCCGACGGGTAGGGTACCCAAAGGTGGGATCCTAAAGAACATGTAGTAATATGGTACCCAAAGGTGGGATCCTAAAGAATATGTAGTAATATGGTACCCAAAGGTGGGATTCTAAAGAATATGTAGTAATATGGTACCCAAAGGTGAGATCCTAAAGAACATGTAGTAATATGGTACCCAAAGGTGGGATCCTAAAGAACATGTAGTAATATGGTACCCAAAGGTGGGATTCTAAAGAATATGTAGTAATATGGTACCCAAAGGTGGGATCCTAAAGAATATGTAGTAATATGGTACCCAAAGGTGGGATCCTAAAGAATATGTAGTAATATGGTACCCAAAGGTGGGATCCTAAAGAACATGTAGTAATATGGTACCCAAAGGTGGGATCCTAAAGAACATGTAGTAATATGGTACCCAAAGGTGGGATCCTAAAGAATATGTAGTAATATGGTACCCAAAGGTGGGATCCTAAAGAATATGTAGTAATATGGTACCCAAAGGTGGGATCCTAAAGAATATGTAGTAATATGGTACCCAAAGGTGGGATCCTAAAGAATATGTAGTAATATGGTACCCAAAGGTGGGATCCTAAAGAATATGTAGTAATATGGTACCCAAAGGTGGGATCCTAAAGAACATGTAGTAATATGGTACCCAAAGGTGGGATCCTAAAGAACATGTAGTAATATGGTACCCAAAGGTGGGATCCTAAAGAATATGTAGTAATATGGTACCCAAAGGTGGGATCCTAAAGAATATGTAGTAATATGGTACCTAAATGTGGGATTCTAAGTTAAGAATTTCCTTAAGTAGATACGTATGAAGGTATGTATGTATGTATGTGTGAATATAAGTGGTATGTATGAATGAATGTATGTATGTATGTATGTAGGTGTGTATGTGGGTAGTATGTGTATGTGTATATATATATCCAAGTGAGTATGTACGAAAGTGTGTGCACGTATGTAGGGTTGTGAGAAGGCATGTAATAGGTATGTATGTAGACATGTATGCATGTATGTATGTAGGTATGCACGTATGTAGGAACGTACGTATGAATGTAGGTACGTAGGTTGTAAGCAGTTATGTGTGAACGGATGCACATATGTAAGTATGTATGAAAGTATATACGCATGTATTCAATGAAATTGAGTATTGACGATAATAATAGTGTGCCTTGTGAACGAAGTGTAACGCAGGTACAATGAGAAAGTCTCACCACGGAATGTACGATCAAATGGAAAGCTGGGATGTAAAGAATTAACGGAACAAAAAGTAAACGTGAATAAATCTTGTATGTTTATAATGCGTACTAATGTTATGAATTTAATGTGGTGAGCGCAGGTAGTACGAGTCATGAGGATCATCAAGGAACAGAGATCGAGGATCGAGTCACTAGTGAGATTGTACGGGAACGTTGATGTATATAATGTAGTAAACATAAGCTATGTTTCTACTTAGTAAATAAGTCGATTGATGGATTTATGTGAAAGAGTTATGTTAAAGTTAATTTTTAAATAAGTTAAGGTGTTTATAATGAAAGAAAGTTTATGGCTTGAACTTCCGCTGCGACTTTTAGTCAAATACGTATTAGGGTCTTACAAGTTGGTATCAGAGCCCTGGTTTGAGGGAATCAAGTACGAGAAGGTAGGTACTTGAACTCAAACCTATGTGCTCTTGTGATAAGGAACCTGTACAATCCATGACTCGATCAAGATCTAAAGGTAGAAATGGTATGAAAACGTATATGTATGTATTCATATGGAGAAGCTAACGGTTTGCTATGTGCAAGGCAAGCTTAAAAGTTTGGAGAGGATGATCCGTGAATGCAGTCTAAGGTGGATGCTAAGGCAGTTAAGGATGCGAATGGACAGACGGACCCCAGGTACACAATGTTGATATGTATGGGTACCGTTGTTAAAAGAAAAAGGAAGAAGTCTCCTTGGGAGGGTAAGTACTAAACGGAAGACAACGATATTGTCTTGGTAAAATTTAAAAAAAAAAATGTAGCACGAACTGAGACCCACTAATGCGGACATAAGGCGATGATTACCTGATGGCACGGAATTAGTATGTGAATTGCGCACCTGGCCAGTACGCAAGAAGCATATGACATTCGTGAGACCGTGGTAATTATCGCAGGTGTGTCCGTTAGAATTGGGTAGCAGGTGGGCGTGCGGGTGAAGTGGGTAGTAAGGCTCTCGGGAAATTGAGAGTACTATGTAGGAATGAAAAGTATGAGTGATAAAAAATGAAGAATGTTGAATCCGTAAGAAAGTACGGATCAACAGGGTATAAATGAAATGTTTGAATCTGCGAGACGGATTCAAAGAATGAAAGGTGTAAAATGCAATGTTTGAATCCGCAAGATGGATTCAAGGAATGAAATGCAGAAAATGATATGTTTGAATCTGTGAGACGGATTCAGCACGTGTAATGAATGAAAGATGTGAATGGATGATGTAAGTGAAATGTTTAAATCCGCGAAAAGGATCTAAAGTACAAAAGGAAGAAAATGTATGAATGGTATGTTTGGAACCGCTAGACGGATTCAAAACATGAAAGCAATAAAAGGCATGAAGGTGACGTTTGAGTTCGCGGGACGGATTTAAAATATAAAAAGGATGAAATTAGTCCACATCACAATGTGTCGACAGTTTGACCGTGGTTGTGTCAAACGAGTCATACGGGTAAATGTAAAGTAATAAACAAAAGAATGATCGTAGTGGGCATGCAAACCTAAATTTTAAAGCGAAAGAAAGAAGTTCGAACAAGTTATGTGTTAAATGTGTTAGTAATTGACTCTTAGGAGTCATAATGAATTACGGGCTACGACCCGGATAATGATTTAAGTACGAACAAGAAGGGTAAGTTTTGTTAAGAATACCGAAATGATGTAATGAATGTCTTTGCAGGTAAGCATGAATGGAAAGAAGTATGAAGAGTACCTCAATACATCTATGGTAAGTAAGAAATGACAGTCCGACCTGGAAAGGTCAAACTGCAAAGGTTGATGAAATGAGGAACCAGAATAAAAGAATTTCATGTAAGGAATGAATTGCGAAATGTGTTAAAGTTTGTACGTAGGACGTTGAAAAAAAAAAAAAGAAATATAGGTGAGTAATCACCTAGTATAATGAATGCCCGAATGAAATGTGCTAACCGCTAAAATTTTAGATTATAATGTTAGGAACTATTGATGTGATGAAACCAAATGAATTGGTGGAAGGATGTGCACGGGCGAAAGCGCATTACGCGGATGAATGAAATCTAGCCTGGTATGGCTAGTACTCGGGAAGAATGCGGATCGGTCTGGGTTGCGGATCGTCGATTGATGATATGAGATGAGGTCAGTAAAAAGTTTAACTTATGTTAGATGAGTAAGAATTGGTATATCGAAAGTCTATGATATGCGTATAATGATACGTCGACCCTTCTATGAAGGTGAAATGTAAGTAGAAAGGACTTTAGTAACGGGATGATAGGATTTGCTCGTGGTGAGCAGAATGAAACAAGGTATATGATACAATAATAGAATGAAATAAATCACAAAAGTGAAAATGACACTAGTAAGGGCTCTGGATAAGTTTCTGACCGTTCCTGTGTTTGTGAAGGTAAAGTTTGCTTAATTTAAGAAAGTAGGGACAAAGCGTACAAGTATACTCAATTATGAGTAAAATTTTAGCCAAGATCGTGAATATATATTCGTATTGTATTACGCACTCTAAATGAGTACAAAGAAAGGAGGGTAAGAGTAAGAATGAGCAAGGTTTCGGGGACGAAACCTCTTTTAAGGAGGGTAGATTTGTAACGCCCCAAAACTCGGGTCTAAATATTTTATTTGGACATTTTATTTGGTTGGCATAAGTAAGTAGGATTTATTAGTTAAGTGGGATATTTCACAAATAACCAAGCTATCTAACTTGGTTAGATAGTGTTGGCTATCAATTGAGAATGGAAAATAATGGGGGTTAAATAAATAAGAGAGAACATGAGGGACTAAGGTTGCCAAATATGAATCTGAATTTAATTAAAAACAAAATCTCACACACACTAGATGGGTGTGTGCGTGAGAACGATCAGGGAGAAGAAAAAAGGGGTGAAACCCTAGTTCTCAAGAAAGCTTCAAATTGACAAGGAAATTATGCTCAAATCCGATGCATGAACTCGTTTTCTTGATGATCTAGCCCTAACAAACATGTGGTAAGTTGTATTTTATGATTTGATGATCTTGCTATGAAGTGGGGTTATGGTCAATCCATGAAATTGTATGAAATTGATCATGTAGATGTGTTAGAATCACATTATAGAACATGAACTATGCAAGATTCTAAGTAATTTGATGATTTTGGATGAAACCCACTTGTGGTAGTGAAGATGATGATATGGATAATCATGCATGTTCATTTGTTGTGTAAGATTGATGTATGATGTTGTATGTAATGAGTGATGGTCAGTTAATTTGGGTATAGTATGAAAATTACATGATTCTAGTGGAATTTGATGATCTTGATATGAGTTAGTAAGAATTTGCAAAGAATGCTTGTACATAATGTTTTGTTAGTAGTACATCCGCCAAGTGTTCGATGAAATGCCTAAGAGAGCAAAATTTGTGAAATTGTATGAAAGTTATGGGTAATTATGTATAGAAGGTGCTTATGGTGTAGCCATTAGCAAAATAATAAGTTAAGTATGCTTAAGGTGGAGTCATTATGAGAATTCGGATTTGAATGTATGGTTTGGTAAAATTATGCATTAGGAACTTGTACCTTATGTCCCAATGATGTAATGCTCGCCATATACTTTATGCATTTGATTCATGGTGATTGAGAGCAAATGTGTACGAATATGTGATGCGTAGTTTATTGATAAGTGATAATGTTGGAATTATGTCGTGTACATATGTAAGATGATAATTTGATTGTGCGAATGTCGAACAATGCGGTTGTCGAATGTAGAGTTAAGAAAGCATAAGTATGTGTATATTGTGTAAGCGACTAGGCGATCATATAGTTGTATGTGTTATACGACATTATGTATGAAATTAATATGATGTCATTAATATGATCTAAGTGGTTGACAAATCATGTCGTATGCGTGTTAGTGGAAGTCAATGTAGATAAGAGTTGGAAAAATGTATGTTAATATGAATAAGTATAAATACTAACATTATTATGGCATGACGGCATGAAAGAATAGGAACCACACTAGCATGGACCAAGCATGGAAGGCCAACGGGTCAAGATGAGGCAAGGAAGCGGTTATGAACACGGATGCACAAGGTAAGTGATTTCCGTAATCACTTCGTATTACAAGTAAGTAATAAAGTGTTGTAATGAATTAAATATGATGTTTGAGGTCAAATATGTGTTAAAGTCTTTCGTCGTAAATGATGGGTTTAAGGTTGACCAAAATGCCCATGATGGGTATTTTGGGGTAAACGAACTTAAAAGTGGTTTAGAAGCAAGTTATTCGATTAGAGTAATGTTTTGGACAAGTATGGAAGTGGGGATGATGGTTTGGTCAGTCATAGACCAATTAATGCGCGAATACCCTTAACGGGTCAAATAGTTAGAAAATAGTTAAGTCGAATATATGTAAGTTAAGGATTTCCGTAATCCGGAGGTAAGATTTTAAGTTCATATGATAGAATGTGAATTTACAAGCATGTAGGAAGAAACGGGAGGTCAAACGGGTAAACGGTTCAAAAGTTACGTGCGTTTTAGTGCGTACGGACGACGTAACGAACCTGCAGAAAACTGCAAAAACTAGAGGGCGTCGCCGACGGGTAGGGTACCCAAAGGTGGGATCCTAAAGAACATGTAGTAATATGGTACCCAAAGGTGGGATCCTAAAGAATATGTAGTAATATGGTACCCAAAGGTGGGATTCTAAAGAATATGTAGTAATATGGTACCCAAAGGTGAGATCCTAAAGAACATGTAGTAATATGGTACCCAAAGGTGGGATCCTAAAGAACATGTAGTAATATGGTACCCAAAGGTGGGATTCTAAAGAATATGTAGTAATATGGTACCCAAAGGTGGGATCCTAAAGAATATGTAGTAATATGGTACCCAAAGGTGGGATCCTAAAGAATATGTAGTAATATGGTACCCAAAGGTGGGATCCTAAAGAACATGTAGTAATATGGTACCCAAAGGTGGGATCCTAAAGAACATGTAGTAATATGGTACCCAAAGGTGGGATCCTAAAGAATATGTAGTAATATGGTACCCAAAGGTGGGATCCTAAAGAATATGTAGTAATATGGTACCCAAAGGTGGGATCCTAAAGAATATGTAGTAATATGGTACCCAAAGGTGGGATCCTAAAGAATATGTAGTAATATGGTACCCAAAGGTGGGATCCTAAAGAATATGTAGTAATATGGTACCCAAAGGTGGGATCCTAAAGAACATGTAGTAATATGGTACCCAAAGGTGGGATCCTAAAGAACATGTAGTAATATGGTACCCAAAGGTGGGATCCTAAAGAATATGTAGTACCCAAAGGTGGGATCCTAAAGAATATGTAGTAATATGGTACCTAAATGTGGGATTCTAAGTTAAGAATTTCCTTAAGTAGATACGTATGAAGGTATGTATGTATGTATGTGTGAATATAAGTGGTATGTATGAATGAATGTATGTATGTATGTATGTAGGTGTGTATGTGGGTAGTATGTGTATGTGTATATATATATCCAAGTGAGTATGTACGAAAGTGTGTGCACGTATGTAGGGTTGTGAGAAGGCATGTAATAGGTATGTATGTAGACATGTATGCATGTATGTATGTAGGTATGCACGTATGTAGGAACGTACGTATGAATGTAGGTACGTAGGTTGTAAGCAGTTATGTGTGAACGGATGCACATATGTAAGTATGTATGAAAGTATATACGCATGTATTCAATGAAATTGAGTATTGACGATAATAATAGTGTGCCTTGTGAACGAAGTGTAACGCAGGTACAATGAGAAAGTCTCACCACGGAATGTACGATCAAATGGAAAGCTGGGATGTAAAGAATTAACGGAACAAAAAGTAAACGTGAATAAATCTTGTATGTTTATAATGCGTACTAATGTTATGAATTTAATGTGGTGAGCGCAGGTAGTACGAGTCATGAGGATCATCAAGGAACAGAGATCGAGGATCGAGTCACTAGTGAGATTGTACGGGAACGTTGATGTATATAATGTAGTAAACATAAGCTATGTTTCTACTTAGTAAATAAGTCGATTGATGGATTTATGTGAAAGAGTTATGTTAAAGTTAATTTTTAAATAAGTTAAGGTGTTTATAATGAAAGAAAGTTTATGGCTTGAACTTCCGCTGCGACTTTTAGTCAAATATGTATTAGGGTCTTACAACTTCCAAGTACTACAACTTTTACACAAGTATTATGCCTTTAACCATCAATATTCATGTATTTAGTAGACTTTAAAGATTCAAAAGATAAGTTTCCGCATTTTAACCGTTACAACTCTTATTAACCACCTTAGAATGATTCGAGTATGAGTTTTAAGTGTTATACCTCTAGCTCGAGGCTAGGGAAGAATCTATGCGAAAATGTGGTGGATAAAAGCAAGATAACGAGGTCCTTCCGCTTCCGTTTGCTCCAAGACTCCTAATGCGTGACCTTGAACACTTGTATGTGCTTGGAATGTGGAGAGTGGAAGTCGAAAATGGATGGATGGCAAGAGGGGTGTTCGGCCGTGAGCTAGAGAGGGCAAGGGAGAGAGAGTTTTGGTGAAATGTGAAGTGTGGATCTCTTGTGTTTAAGCTAGGTACTTATAGATAAAATTGAGGTGATTATCCCTTGGATCATATGTTCTCTAGATTTTAAGCACAACCAATATAATAATCAAGTCTTGTACTCTTGTGTTCCCCTCTAGTTGGGCCGATTACATGAGGGGGGGGGTCTAGTTCGATTTCAATCACATGGTTAGAGTTTAGTTACTTTAAACCAAGTTAGATTTAGGGTTAACTCGGTTAGTCACATGTTGTGCTTTAACGCGGGTGTTAGGGTATTCAGGGACCCTAACTGGCTCAGAAAAAGACCAATAATATTATTATCAATATTTTTATGTTCCGGGTATAATCCGGTTGTTCGGTTGGATAGAAATCCGTTAAAGTGCTTAAATAAGCTTTTAAGTGTCGTAAATAATATTTTTAGTAACACACTCATTCTGCAAAGTGTCAGGAATATTTTCCTCATGTTTTGGTACTTTATTAGTTAGCCAGAAGCTAGTATGTTAATAAAAGTGCTGTGGCTTGTGCTTAGAGTACGTTTTAGGCACATCCAGTCATTATATCTTATTCCTAGAGACGCAGTTCTACAACCCTTATATCCCTACACTCACTATGGGTGTAGTAAAATATTTCTGGCTCATACAGGCCCTTAGAGGCAGTGTCTGCCTGATGCTGGCTTTATCAGCATGTTCAATAGGTTATCCGTTCTAATGCTACTGTGCTTTAGTGCATCATGTTTGTCACTAAGGTTCAACTTGTAAATAATGTAGTGACGGCAATCAAAGTATGATGCAGGAATATACAAGTACTAGAAATCAAGTAGCAATTCGTCAGCAATTTCAGTTAAGCACAGTAATTAAGCAGCAATTATTTATTAATTAAATCGTACGGATACCTGGTTTAGTGAGGGTTGTCACAAAAGATCCATAGGCGGATCGAAATAACAAAAATGATTACATAAAGATTACTAGGCTTTTGCGTGGAGTCGCAAATTCCAATATGCAATTATTGAACAGCTTCAGCCTATTCCGTACTTGTTAACCTGTGCTTAGTCTTTTGAAAAATACTTTAGTTTTCATTGGTAAATACAATTAACCGGCTCGTTTTGAAAATCTTTTCAAAACCATTTTATATACCATTTGGTATATCATTTTCATAAATAACTTGGGATAAACTATATTAATTAAATTACTCGCTGCTTTCTTCTTCCCGATGAAAAGCTTTCTTCTTCTCTCACATAAACCATCATCTGCCGCTGAGCTCAGCCGCCTTCCACCACCATTCGCCACCGTCCTCCATCACAATGTTCCGTTTTTAACCCCTGTTTTTTCCTTTCAGTTACCTTAACGTTGAAAACTAGATGTTCAATCTCCAGAAAAAGCTACTACGTGAAGTACCCTGTTACCGGAAAATTCGACCGGCCGGAGGGTCAGCTGACCCCCCTGACCCTCCTGTGGTTCTGCCACTGCCCACCACCAACGCCCAGTTTCGCACGCTGTCGGTTTATGTTTCGAATGGGATTTAGTTCGACGAATGCGAGTCAAGAGCAATCGAACACACGATGTTGACTACCAGTTGAACAAGTGATTTTTTTTTGATGTAGTATAGGCATTACCCTTCTGTTCTTAGAACTTAAAAATGAGAAGAATCTGCCTTCCTTCCATTTTGTCTAACTTACAACCATGATTTTAGATTTTTTCCCTTGGATTGTTTTCAGCACCCAAAACATATGGTTCGACCAACCTTGCTAGAAGAAGTATACATCCTATTCTTTTGTTTCAGAAGCCACGGTTGCAGGCAGGCAAAATATGAAGTTTTTTATTAACTATTTTCTTTTCTTTTGTTTTAATTTGATTTATTTCTTAAGTTTTGTTTTGTTTTGTTTTATGTTTGTTAATTTGATTCCAAGTCAGCATGTTTAAAGAGAAAAAAAAAATACCAAATGGTGATACGTAAAATACATAGGATTAGAACATTAAAATAAAATTCAAAACTTATTATGAGTAACCTAATTAATACAGCCTTCAAACTTGGTTATCATTTTATAAAAGTTACCGACTTTATGAAACCATGTGTCATGTGTGGCTATTTTTTTGAAAAACAACGACGATATCACATATCAAAGAAAGCTAGCGGGGAACTAGCAAAAAACTCCAATACAAAAGAAAGACAACATAAAGTGCAAAACAAAACCAAACAATTACATGATACTGCTAACCCCCAAGAAAGGATTAAAAATCTAATTATCCCATCTGGTCCTAATATTTTTCCCCTTTGGTTGATCCCATCATAAGCCATAACTTGGACATCTTCAAAGATCTAGACAACACTGCACTTTTTAGAATGAAAATGACCTCATTTCTATTTTTCCATAGGTTCCAAAGACCTGCATAAACAATACAAGAGAACACATTTTTCTCCACCTTTTGGGCCGTCCATTTTACTAAAAACTTCAGAAGATCACTGGTAGAGGCGCAAGAATTAATGTTGAACCCAGACCAGTTGGATAACATGATCCAAAAATCCGTAGCCACAGCACACCTGGTGAAGAGGTGATCAATACTTTCAACTTCAGTATTACAAACCCGACACACGAGCGATGAAAGGTGGATCCCGCGAATAGCAACCAGGGGCGCAATGGGGATTCTGTGGTGAGAAAGACGCCAAATGAAACACTTTATCTTGATAGGGAGCCAAGATTCCAATCCATGAACAATGTGGGGGAAAAAGAGTGAATGCCAGAGATCCATTTCCCGCACGAGGCCATAGAGAAACTTCCACCCGGATCCAAAACCCAGGTCCATTTATCGCTCCCATTTACAAAGCGATAGGAGGAAATAAAGTCTTGTAGCTCAATAATTTCATGTTCCCATCTATCAGCCGCGCGAACAGACGACCACTCCCAGTTAAAAGACCTCACCGCACCATTACAAACATTGATACGTTGAGCAATAGAGCAATGTTCGAACGTTCAATGTTGTAGAGATTCGGGTATAAGGCTTTGAGGGGAGAGAGGCCAAACCAAGCGTCAGGCCAAAAGGATGAGATAGAGGAGTCCTTCACTTGTTTCCTCATAACAATGTTGATGTCATAACCAGCCTCCAAAATATCACGAGAAACCGAGTTGATGGAGGTCCAATTGTCGGATCTGGAAGGTTTGAAGAGATCTTTAGTAGAGAGAAAGAAACATTGTGAATGTGTCAGGTCGCCGTGGCCCAAAGGGCATCTGCCTCATGAAAGGCTCTCCAATTCCATTTCAAAAGGAGGGCATGATTCAGATTGTGTAAACTTCCGATGCCCAATCCCCCTTTAGACTCAGGCAGAAGAACATTGGCCCATTTAATCCAACTGATTGTTAGTCATATTTCCACCCCACAAGAATTTGCGGCGAATACTTTCTAAGGTTTTCAAGACCTTCTTCGGGGCTTTGAACATAGAGAAAAAGTACACTAGAAAGCTTCCAAATACCGATTTGACAAGAGTGAGCCGCCCCCCGAAGGAAAGATTTTAGCTTTCCAGTTGCTAAGCTTGTTTTTGAACTTGGAAATCATTGGCTCCCAGTTCTTGCAGTACTTCATATTTGCCCCCAGCGAGAGGCCGAGGTGACTAAAAGGCAGGAAGTCTCTCTTGCACCCCAAAAGTGTGGCGGCCTCGGTGCTCTCGGCACCGGACACCCCCACACCAATCGGCCTGCTTTTGATAAAGTTAATATGGAGACCCGAAATGATGTAAAAAATCCGAAGGATGCGCTTAAGATTCAGTAAGTGTCACACCCCCAAAATCCACAAGCAGAGTATCACCGTAGGAGGCGTGACTGACCAGGATCCAGCCACCAATTGTGCAACTCGAATTTCCAAGATTTCTATTTCGCATTTATTGCACGTTCATGTATTGTTTAGCTGTTTATTTGCACAATTGATTGCTATGGAATTGTATACGTTTTGATGCAACGAATCGTATTGTGTGATTGTGCATGGTTGTTTGTTAATTGGGAAAGATTTGACAAATATATAAACTTGGTGGTGAAACTGTGAAATGGTGATGAGATGGTGTGCTTGTGCAAAATATAATACTTAGGGTGGTATAGAGTAATTAGTGAAACCTAAATTATACTTAACCCTAATCCTTTGTTCACTAATCATTCTCACAAAAATCCAAGCACGTACTTTTCTCTAGCAATCATCACCATCATCATTGGCAAGACATTCATCACTTTGATTTCCACATTTTCTCTAGAATCATTCAAGGTAATTGTTTGTTGATTATTGCCTATTGATTGTTTGATTGTATCAACTCTTTGTTATTGAGATACTTGTAAACCCTAGCTATGATTTGATGGTTCTGTGTTTTAATTTGATTCTAATTATTGTGATAAAGATGAGTGACTAATTGTACAATCGATTTCTTGATAATGTTGATGCATGATATGAAGGAATATTGTTTGTCGTATTGATTCTGCAGTAAGAAAGTATGAAGTAGGGTTTTGTTCGTATGAATGAAAAGTTGTAACTGATGCCTTGATTCTGTGCAAAGATTGAAATTCACGCACTTGTGTTAGTCAGAGTTTTAGATTGGTATAATTGTCTGAGTTTTATCATAAGGATGGACTTTGATCCGAGTTTTAAACAAACACGCAAGTCCGAGTTTCATAGCACATTATAGATGTCCGAGTTCTTAATCAAACATGGTCCGACCTTTGTAACTTGCCATGGTCCGAGTATAAACTTGTCCTCTAGTCCGAGCTTCTTAACACTTGTGTTACCCGAGTTTTGTTTGAGGAAAACATAGGTCCGACTTTAATTAAGCAAAGGGGTCCGACCTTTGCTTGATTATGTTGTCCGAGTTTCTGGAAGTTGATATGTCCGAGTTCTCTTTAGTGAATCAGGTCCGAGTTTCATGACCTAGGGTCCGAGTTTTAACCCCATGTCCTCTTGGTCCGACTTTTTGACATCATGTCCCTTAGGTCCGACCTTTTTATGTTACAAGGGGGGTGGTCCGAACTTTAAAGGCCTAATCTCCCTAGTCCGAGTTTCTTTGTAGGGAAACAATCCCCTTGGTCCGAACTTTAACCCTCCATTACCTTTGTCTGAGTATGTGACATGTTCTTATGCGCTATCCGAGTTTGAACAGGGGAAACCCCCACCCCCCCAACACTTGTCTGACTTTTAAAAAATGCAAGGCTGTGTTTATGCTGTGTAGAATTAATGTGAGACCTTAAATTGTATGCTGGTTGGCGATTAGATCTGTTAAGACATGAAAGTTAGTTTACTAAGCCACTAACGTTGTTTAATATGCTATGAATGTTAAACATGACCAATATGTTATATATGTTAAATATGATTAACTCTGAAGCGCTTGTGATCTAAGCAAGGTGTATTAATCCCGCTACATGCGGATGCTATTGTTAAATTAAATTGAGAGAGTCTTGATGAGAAACAGGGATCGTATTAGTGTGATTAACTGATGCATGATACATGATATTGATTGTCGAACATACTTGGTGGTATTTATTGCATATGAAACATTACGAACATGAACTGATCAAGTGTACATGCATACTATAGGACTTGATTGATTTATTTGCAAGCACATAGTTAAGCATACCGAGCAAACCAAGGTGAGTTCACACCCTTACTAAGGCATGGGATTCCCAAGGGCTTGGGAATGGGATTAAAGGAAAGAGATTGACTAGATTCGTACATACACTGTTACTAGACTACCATACCATCGTCCTCGGTTGTGCAGGACACATACGTAAAACCTACGTATACTTATACTTATTACTATCCTCGGTTGTGAAGGATACTCACGTAAAACCTACATATACTTATACTTATTACTATCCTCGGTTGTGAAGGATACTCACGTAAAACCTACGTGTACTTACACTTATTACTATCCTCGGTTGTGAAGGATACTCACGTAAAACCTACGTGTACTTATACTTACTACTATCCTCGGTTGTGAAGGATACTCACGTAAAACCTACGTGTATTTATACTTCCTACTATCCTCGGTTGTGAAGGATACTTATGGTCACAAATAGTCTAGTGGTTATAGAACATGGGAAGCCCCCACCAATAGAACGTACTAACGGCCCGGTAGTGCCATCTGTTACAAACGAACTTACTATCACGCATTTACTTTCTGTGAACTCGCTCAACTAGTTGTTGATCCCCTGTTACATGCCTTGCAGGTCGTTAGGTACATGGAGCTTGCACAGGGAGGAGCTGGTCGTTGTGGGCTTGGATCGTGACTGTTTCTTTAAACACTTATGACATTACATTATTATTTATGTTGGGTTTACTTACATGCTTCCGCTACTTAAACAAATGTTTGGTTTTGAACATCAATCATGTCTTGTTGAATTACATTATCTATTTTTATTATTAAATGCTATGTTCGGTATGATTGATGGCTTGATCCTGGTCAGTCACGCTCCCAAGCGGTGATACTCCGCAGGTGGATTTTGGGGGTGTGACAGATTGGTATCAGAGCCATTGGTTATAGAGAACTTGGTTTTAATATGGGAAAACGTTTTTATTAAAACCAGACTATAACCAAAACAGTGCTCTCAACGATCCACAACGACGCTTCGCTCCACGTGCAAGACTCAACATCCTAGGTAATAAGGTTTATGTTTATTGCCTACATACTAGAATTGCAAAGAACTTTGCTCGTAGTATGCTTAGATTACATTGCTCACTACTTGTTATTGCTTGAACACACTTGTGTGCTTACACTCTTCTGTCATCGCACTACTCGCGAACCATTCTCACTTATTTTACCTTTACTATGAAGATCATGTCCGGACGTGTGAACATGACTCAAGCCCAGTTGGCGGCTCTCATTCAAGAACAAGTTGCTGCGGCACTTGCAGCTGCAAAGGCAGGAGGTATATCCTGCAGTCGTAACCCATTCTAGGATCTTTAGATCCTACGTTCCTAATCAACTCTAATGTTTAACCTCATTCTGTTCTTACACATTAGGTCAACACGTTCAGCAACCTGTGTGTACCTTCAAGAATTTCATGGATTGTCGTCCTAGCACGTTTAGTGGCACCGAAGGAGCGGTTGGACTCCTCCACTGGTTCGAGAAGCTAGAATCAGTATTTGAAATGTGTGAATGCCCTGAGGCTCGCAGGGTTAAGTATGCCACTGGTACTTTGGAAGGGATCGCGTTAACTTGGTGGAACGCGCAAGTGCAGATCCTAGGGTTGGCAGCTGCTAACGCCACCCCTTGGAATGATTTCAAGGAACTGATTAAACGCGAATACTGCACTCGGGAAGATATTCATAAGTTGGAAGACGAGCTGTATCATTTGAAAATGACTGGGTCAGAAATCGAGGCTTATACCAAGAGGTCGAACGAGTTGGCTGTGCTGTGTCCAACCATGGTGGACCCTCCATACAAGCGTATTGAGTTGTATCTCAAGGGTTTGGCGCCAGAAATTCAGAGCCATGTGACATCGGCTAATCTTGACAACATTCAGGCTATTCAACGCCTCGCTCATCGCATCACAGATCAGGCAGTGGATCAGAACAGACTGCCTAAACGTATCAGCGCTACTGCTACCGCTACCACTGCTACTACACTTGCTACTCCCAGCGACAACAAGAGAAAATGGGATGGGGATTCTAGCAAGGGATCAGCTTCAGTTCAGTCTCAGGTTCAGCAGCGAAAGACTGACAGTTACCAGAGTCCCAGTCAGCATTCTTCAGGCAGTCACAGGCAGGGGGGATATCGAGGAAACCTCCCAAAGTGTAACACCTGCAACAGACACCACAGTGGCTGGTGTAACAAGGGTCGCTGTCATAGATGCCTCAAGATGGGTCATGAGGCCAAAGATTGTAGAAGCCCTCGACCTGCGAATCAGAATCAGCAGCAGCCACCAGCACAGCAGAATCAACAGCAGGGCAACAAAGGGTGTTTTCATTGCGGTGCAGAGGGTCACTTCAAAAGGCACTGCCCTCAGCTGAACAGGAACCAGAACAACAACAACAATGGTGGGAACAACAACGGCAATGAAGCAAGGGGTCGTGCGTTTGTGTTGGGGCAGGGTGATGCCAGAAATGATCCCAACGTCGTCATGGGTAAGTTTCTTCTCGACGATATTTATGTCACTGTTTTGTTTGATTCGGGTGCGGATACGAGTTATATGTCTTTGAAAATGAGTAAATTGTTAAAACGTACACCAACACCCCTAAACACCAAACATGTCGTAGAACTTGCAAATGGTAAAAGCGTAGAAGCCACGCATGTAGTCAAGGGCTGTAGCATCGTTCTAGCGGGTCAGACTTTCTCCATCGATCTTATTCCTATAGTTCTGGGTAGTTTCGACATCGTCATCGGCATGGATTGGTTATCCAAGCAGCAGGCGGAGATCCTATGCAAGGAGAAAATCATTCGTATTCCTCGTGCAAGTAAGGAACCTCTCGAAGTTCAAGGCGACAAGAGTGGTGCTGTGGTTGGCATCATCTCTTTCTTGAAGGCTCAGAAATGTTTGCGAAAGGGTCATGCTGCCATTTTGGCACTTGTAACTGATGCAGCGACGAAAGAGAAAAGAATAGAGGATATTCCAGTTGTACGCGAATTTCCTCAAGTGTTCCCTGAAGATTTACCAGGCCTACCGCCTCATCGTCAAGTCGAGTTTCAAATCGAGCTAGCTCCAGGAGCAGCACCTATAGCTCGCGCACCGTATCCGTTTTGCTCCAACTGAACTGGAAGAACTGTCAAAGCAACTACAAGAGCTCTTGGATAAGGGTTTCATTCGTCCAAGCTCTTCGCCTTGGGGAGCTCCAGTACTATTCGTGAAAAAGAAGGATGGCACTTTCAGGATGTGCATTGATTACCGCGAACTGAACAAGGTCACAGTGAAGAACCGCTATCCTCTTCCTCGTATTGACGACTTATTCGACCAGTTGCAAGGGTCGAGTTACTATTCCAAGATTGATCTAAGGTCAGGGTATCATCAGCTGAGAGTCCGGGATGAGGACGTCTCCAAGACAGCATTCAAAACTCGCTACGGTCACTACAAGTTCCTAGTCATGCCATTTGGGCTTACGAACGCGCCTGCAGTCTTCATGGATCTTATGAACAGGGTGTGCAAACCCTACCTTGACAAGTTCGTCATTGTCTTCATCGACGACATTCTGATTTACTCCAAGAGTCAGGAGGAGCACGAGCAGCACTTACGCCTTATCTTGGAACTTCTTCGAAAGGAGCAATTGTACGCCAAGTTTTCTAAATGCGACTTCTGGCTTCGTGAAGTCCACTTTCTAGGCCATGTGGTGAACAGGGATGGGATTCATGTCGATCCATCCAAGGTAGATTCGATCAGGAACTGGCCTGCGCCGCGTACACCAACGGAAATACGCCAATTCTTGGGTTTGGCGGGGTATTACAGACGATTTATTAAAGACTTCTCCAAGATCGCACAGCCGTCACTATGTTGACACAGAAAGGTGTTACCTATCGTTAGGGTAATACACAAGAAACGGCTTTTCAGTACCTGAAGGACAGACTATGCAGCGCACCTATCCTCTCATTGCCAGAGGGCACGGATGATTTTGTGGTCTATTGTGACGCATCGATACAGGGGCTTGGTTGTGTATTGATGCAGCGGGATAAAGTTATTGCCTACGCCTCTCGTCAACTCAAGGTTCATGAACGAAACTACACGACGCACGATTTAGAGCTGGGAGCTGTTGTTTTCGCGCTTAAGATATGGTGACACTACCTGTACGGTACCAAGTGCACAATTTACACCGATCACAGGAGTCTCGAGCATATCTTCAAGCAGAAGGAATTGAATATGCGTCAACGACGATGGGTCGAACTGCTTAATGATTACGAATGCGCCATCAAGTACCATCCAGGCAAAGCCAATGTTGTGGCTGATGCTCTCAGTCGAAAAGACACCTTACCTAGGCGTGTACGAGCTTTACAGCTCACCATTCAGTCTGATCTTCCTGCACAAATACGAGATGCTCAGATGAGAGCATTAAAACCCGAAAACGTCAAAGCTGAAGCCTTACGCGGCTCAAGGCAACGAATGGAACAAAAGGAAGACGGCGCCTACTATGTAACGGGACGCATTTGGGTCCCACTATATGGCGGTTTACGAGAGCTTGTGATGGATGAAGCTCATAAGTCTCGCTACTCGATACATCCAGGTTCGGATAAGATGTATCACGAACTCAAAACAACATATTGGTGGCCTAGCATGAAAGCCCACATCGCTACTTACGTCGGCAAGTGTTTGACATGTGCCAAGGTCAAAGTGGAGTATCAGAAACCAGCGGGCCTACTTCAACAACCCAGGATACCACAGTGGAAATGGGAAGAAATTTCCATGGATTTTGTTACAGGCCTACCCAGATCTCAGCGTGGGAATGATACCATATGGGTGATCGTGGACCGACTCACCAAGTCTGCACACTTCCTAGCTATAAAGGAAACGGATAAGTTCTCCACTCTCGCAGACATCTATCTTAAGGAAGTTGTTTCGAGGCACGGGGTGCCCACCTCCATCATTTCGGATCGGGATGCACGATTCACGTCAGAACTATGGCAAGCGATGCACAAAGCGTTTGGCTCTCGTTTAGACATGAGCACAGCATATCACCCTCAGACGGATGGGCAGTCTGAGCGCACGATTCAAACTCTAGAAGACATGCTTCGAGCGTGTGTTATCGATTTCGGCAACGGCTGGGAAAAACATCTTCCTTTGGTGGAGTTTTCGTATAATAACAGTTATCACACCAGCATACAAGCCGCTCCATTCGAGGCATTGTACGGACGTAAATGCCGGTCACCTCTATGTTGGGCAGAGGTGGGGGATAGTCAGATCACGGGTCCAGAGATTGTAGTGGACGCCACAGAAAAGATTGCACAAATACGACAACGCATGGCGGCAGCACGCGACCGTCAGAAAGCATACGCGGATAAGCGCAGGAAACCGTTGGAATTTCAGGTCGGGGACCGGGTTTTACTAAATGTCTCACCCTGGAAGGGTGTGGTTCGATTTGGTAAACGAGGCAAGCTCAATCCACGGTATGTTGGACCGTTCGAGATCATTGAGAAAATAGGCAAAGTGGCCTACAAGTTAAACCTACCAGCTGAACTCGGTGCAGTTCACAATGTATTTCACGTGTCGAATCTGAAGAAGTGCCTGTCAGATGAGACCCTCATAGTTCCTTTTAAGGAACTCACTATCGACGAGCGGTTGCAGTTCGTCGAGGAGCCAGTTGAAATCACGGACCGGGATGTTAAGGTCCTCAAAAGCAAGAGAATCCCTCTTGTTCGAGTTCGTTGGAACTCCCGACGTGGCCCAGAGTACACCTGGGAACGCGAAGACCAAATGAAAGAAAAGTACCCCCAGTTATTCGGAACCAATGCATCCACTACTGAGGCTGAAGCTACTACTGCGGAATTTCGGGACGAAATTCCAAATCAACGGGGGGATGATGTGACACCCCAGGAAAACCAGTGAACAATACAATTTACCTAGCTTCCTCAGTGAGTGCGTACCAAAATTTCGGGACGAAATTTCTTTTAAGTTGGGGATAATGTGACAACTCGAATTTCCAAGATTTCTATTTCGCATTTATTGCACGTTCATGTATTGTTTAGCTGTTTATTTGCACAATTGATTGCTATGGAATTGTATACGTTTTGATGCAACGAATCGTATTGTGTGATTGTGCATGGTTGTTTGTTAATTGTGAAAGACTTGACAAATATATAAACTTGGTGGTGAAACTGCGAAATGGTGATGAGATGGTGTGCTTGTGCAAAATATAATACTTAGGGTGGTATAGAGTAATTAGTGAAACCTAAATTATACTTAACCCTAATCCTTTGTTCACTAATCATTCTCACAAAAATCCAAGCACGTACTTTTCTCTAGCAATCATCACCATCATCATTGGCAAGACATTCATCACTTTGATTTCCACATTTTCTCTAGAATCATTCAAGGTAATTGTTTGTTGATTATTGCCTATTGATTGTTTGATTGTATCAACTCTTGGTTATTGAGATACTTGTAAACCCTAGCTATGATTTGATGGTTCTGTGTTTTAATTTGATTCTAATTATTGTGATAAAGATGAGTGACTAATTGTACAATCGATTTCTTGATAATGTTGATGCATGATATGAAGGAATATTGTTTGTCGTATTGATTCTGCAGTAAGAAAGTATGAAGTAGGGTTTTGTTCGTATGAATGAAAAGTTGTAACTGATGCCTTGATTCTGTGCAAAGATTGAAATTCACGCACTTGTGTTAGTCAGAGTTTTAGATTGGTATAATTGTCTGAGTTTTATCATAAGGAAGGACTTTGATCCGAGTTTTAAACAAACACGCAAGTCCGAGTTTCATAGCACATTATAGATGTCCGAGTTCTTAATCAAACATGGTCCGACCTTTGTAACTTGCCATGGTCCGAGTATAAACTTGTCCTCTAGTCCGAGCTTCTTAACACTTGTGTTACCCGAGTTTTGTTTGAGGAAAACATAGGTCCGACTTTAATTAAGCAAAGGGGTCCAACCTTTGCTTGATTATGTTGTCCGAGTTTCTGGAAGTTGATATGTCCGAGTTCTCTTTAGTGAATCAGGTCCGAGTTTCATGACCTAGGGTCCGAGTTTTAACCCCATGTCCTCTTGGTCCGACTTTTTGACATCATGTCCCTTAGGTCCGACCTTTTTATGTTACAAGGGGGGTGGTCCGAACTTTAAAGGCCTAATCTCCCTAGTCCGAGTTTTTTGTAGGGAAACAATCCCCTTGGTCCGAACTTTAACCCTCCATTACCTTTGTCTGAGTATGTGACATGTTCTTATGCGCTATCCGAGTTTGAACAGGGGAAACCCCCCCCCCCCAACACTTGTCTGAATTTTAAAAAGGGCAAGGCTGTGTTTATGCTGTGTAGAATTAATGTGAGACCTTAAATTGTATGCTGGTTGGCGATTAGATCTGTTAAGACATGAAAGTTAGTTTACTAAGCCACTAACGTTGTTTAATATGCTATGAATGTTAAACATGACCAATATGTTATATATGTTAAATATGATTAACTCTGAAGCGCTTGTGATCTAAGCAAGGTGTATTAATCCCGCTACGCGCGGATGCTATTGTTAAATTAAATTGAGAGAGTCTTGATGAGAAACAGGGATCGTATTAGTGTGATTAACTGATGCATGATACATGATATTGATTGTCGAACATACTTGGTGGTATTTATTGCATATGAAACATTACGAACATGAACTGATCAAGTGTACATGCATACTATAGGACTTGATTGATTTATTTGCAAGCACATAGTTAAGCATACCGAGCAAACCAAGGTGAGTTCACACCCTTACTAAGGCATGGGATTCCCAAGGGCTTGGGAATGGGATTAAAGGAAAGAGATTGACTAGATTCGTACATACACTGTTACTAGACTACCATACCATCGTCCTCAGTTGTGCAGGACACATACGTAAAACCTACGTATACTTATACTTATTACTATCCTCGGTTGTGAAGGATACTCACGTAAAACCTACGTGTACTTATACTTATTACTATCCTCGGTTGTGAAGGATACTCACGTAAAACCTACGTGTACTTACACTTATTACTATCCTCGGTTGTGAAGGATACTCACGTAAAACCTACGTGTACTTATACTTACTACTATCCTCGGTTGTGAAGGATACTCACGTAAAACCTACGTGTATTTATACTTCCTACTATCCTCGGTTGTGAAGGATACTTATGGTCACAAATAGTCTAGTGGTTATAGAACATGGGAAGCCCCCACCAATAGAACGTACTAACGGCCCGGTAGTGCCATCTGTTACAAACGAACTTACTATCACGCATTTACTTTATGTGAACTCGCTCAACTAGTTGTTGATCCCCTGTTACATGCCTTGCAGGTCGTTAGGTACATGGAGCTTGCACAGGGAGGAGCTGGTCGTTGTGGGTTTGGATCGTGACTGTTTCTTTAAACACTTATGACATTACATTATTATTTATGTTGGGTTTACTTACATGCTTCCGCTACTTAAACAAATGTTTGGTTTTGAACATCAATCATGTCTTGTTGAATTACATTATCTATTTTTATTATTAAATGCTATGTTCGGTATGATTAATGGCTTGATCCTGGGCAGTCACGCTCCCAAGCGGTGATACTCCGCAGGTGGATTTTGGGGGTGTGACACCAATCATATTGAACAACGTACGAAAATAAATGAAAGTCCAACTACACAATATAATTGGTGTTCAAAACAAATTAAGCAAGTTCAGGTTATCAGCGGACGCATAAAGTTTAAAACCAAAGTATAAGTTTAAAAGTTCAAATGTTTAACATGGAACTCAACAGTCCATGTCCCACAACGACTCCTACTCCTATGCAAGCTCCAGCTAAGCATCTAATGACCTGAAAGGCATGTAACAACGAGTCAACAACAAAGTTAAGCGAGTTCACATTTGATGTTCATTTTAAAGTTGTTCCAAAACCATAAGTTCATTCGTAAACCATGAGTTAACCAATTTCTTGTTTCCCAAACCATAACCAGTGGGGGCTACCCCATGTTAACCACTAGACCCGTTACCATATCGACAACTGACTGGATTCATGTATATGTGCCCTACGTCAATGTCTATCATCATTGACTAAGTGCCCAAATCCATTAGTCCACTCCCGTCCTCTGCGGCACGGTGTGAGGCTTGTTGTTGGACCGGTTTGCGACCCTAAATAGTCAGTATAAGGTAGTTCATCTCTAAATCCAAAGGCGGAATCAATGTAAATGAAGTAACACAGCAATTCCTTTCAATTCCTTCTCTTTTTATGCTTTCTGAATTGATTTTGACAGAGTTTCGTTACACCGCATATGACTAGGTTTCGCTCCAACGGTACAACTGAAATCACACATGAGGGTATTTATAGTGTGACAGATTTCGCTCATATGACATTCCTTATGAGCGAAACCCCCATGTTAACAGATAAGCGAAACCCCCATGGTACATAAGAGCGAAACCCCTCACTAATTGACCTAATGAGCGAAACCTATACTATCTAATGTATATATAAGCGAAATAGTCAAGATAAACCCTAATTCAACTTTCAATCTCCAATCTTGACCTATCTTGACCTAAGACTTAATGCAAACGTAGTCAACAGACATTCCGTACACCAACAGACTCCCCCTTGGATGTTGACGAAGTCTTCAGCTCCGAGTCTTCAGTCTTGATCTTTTCTCCAACTCTCTGTCTTCACATCGTAAACATTCTATCTTCTTAGATTCAGAATCTTGTCCTGGCTTCATCTACAGACTTCCCTTTGATCGTTGATCCAGACTCCCCCTTTCACAGGCTCCCCCTCTCAATATGCTAGAATCTGAGGTCTTGATTTGGTTCAAGCTTTGACAATTAGCTTCCGTGGGAATGATGAAGTCCAAAACCTGTGTCTCAAACATCAAACATTACAAACTATCTTTTCACAAAATCACACAAACTATTAGTACTAGAAATCCACTCAAGTATTCAGGTCCAAGTTAATGACCCTGATTACTCAATTAATCTACCAAGTCCAATTTAATGACCTTGGTTGATCTTTTGACGATACAGACTGATTTTGTAAAACATTTTCAAACATTTTCTGAAAAATGTAACAAGCATCAAATTAATGAACTTTTTTTTAACTTTTCATCAACTCAAACTCTATCAAAGTAAGCTCTCCTTGTTCTTCAGCTCAGAACTTTTCCTGCATCTGCTTCAATCTTCGAGAATCCAACGATTAACTCTCCACTTTGGTTTGTCAAAAATAAAGCAGAAATAAAATCTTTTTGGATTTTAATAAAGTGTTCTAAACTAAGAAATGAAATACAGAAAACTTAAATTGCAGAAAGTAAACAAAGTAAACTATTTACAAACTTATTTTTGGTGAGCGTGTCAGGGAATCATATCAGCTTTTCAGACAAATTACTAGTACCGTTAAGCTTCATTACATGCTCAGACTTAAACAATTCACCTCGATTGTCGATATATTGATCCATCTTAAATTCCCACACAGATTTCAATCTATTCAGGATACGATTTAGATGTCTTATGAACTTAGCTCATTCATGTGTCCCACCTCTTGAATATACTCCCGTATCCAGAATCCCAGATATTCAGTCTTACAGGTGAGTATACCACATATGATATCTGTCATGGGTTAAATGCGAGGGCCGTGAGAGCTCAGGTCGATACTTCCGTATACGCAAAGAGATGACGGCTTCGACTTTTCAGTGTGTCCCCTTTAGAGGATCTTTTAGTTACAACAGCAGTGACTATCAATTTTATTGTTTCATCAGCTTGCTGAGGGCGATGCTATGTTTCAAGCATATGCAGAAAGTATTATTCGGAGACTAGGTCAGAACTTCCATTCAGCAGAAGTCCCGGAATAATACCCCAGATATCACTGAGTATAAAGACCTAGTATCTCAGAATACGGGACCTTTCAAACAAGATTTCAGGGGTTACCTATATATCTAAGTAGTGTTCCCCACGAATTTCACAAGTTTGAAATTTTAGGTTTATATCCCGAATAAATCTACTAAATGTGCGAAAACCTATCGACACATCATTAGTGAGACTGTTTAACTCATTTAAACTTTACAAATCTTTAGCATACTGTAATTGTCTAGCCGATGTACTATCATTTTCCCTTTACACACAAGCTCTTTTTCAGATTTTATATTGTTTTTGTATTTTTTTCAGTTTTTACTGTTTTTGTATTTTCTGAAAATAAACTATATACATCTACTCCCCCTAAATACCAAAACAGGTAAAAAATCGACAAACCATTGCAGATTGTTTCTCATCTTCATCCGCAACAGTACTCTCATCAACGCCAATATGCCATCCGAAACCGAAAGAAGCTTCATACCATTCAGTTTTAACAAATATTTAAACCAATTTTTATCAAAAGCCTTGGTATGTAAATCAGCTTTCTGTTCGTCAGTGTGGATTTTCTCAATTCGTATCAACTTTTTCTCGAAACAATCGCGAATAAAGTGATGACGAATTTCAATGTGTTTAGTTTTAGCGTGATGTACTGGATTCTTTGTTATATTTATTGCGGCCTCATTATCAACAAAAAGAGGTGTGTTAAGAAACTGCAAACCGTAGTCGCGCATCTGTTGCTGTATCCACAGGATCTGAGAGCAGCAACTGCTAGCAGAAACGTACTCAGCTTCACATGTAGATAGCGCCACAGACGTTTGTTTCTTACACTGCCAGGTAACCAATCTAGGTCCAAAGAACTGGCATCCTGCAGTTGTTGATTTTGTATTGACTTTGCAGCATCCGAAATCCGAATCGGAATACCCTTCGAGCGTAAAGTCGCCTTTTCTAGGATACCACAACCCCAATGAAGAGTTCCTTTCAGGTAGCGTAATATCTTCTTCACAATAATCATGTGCGAAGCTCTCGGGTTAGATTGATATCTTGCTGCGAGGCACGTTGGGTACATGATATCAGGACGTGAAGCAGTTAGGTACATCAAAGAACCTATAATGGAACGGTAGAACGTTTCATCAGCCCTGTCTCCGGTGAGATCTGGGTGAATCCCATGTTGTTGCAAGTGGGGTAGCAGCTGGAGTAGAACTTGACATTCCGAATTTCTCTAGAATATCATGCACGTACTTCGTCTGATGAATGAAAATTCCCTCAGGAAGTTGTTCAACTTGTAGACCCAGAAAGAATTTCATCTCCCCCATTGATGACATTTCGAATTTTTGCTTCATCACCTGTTCGAAATCTTTGCACAATTTCTCATTTGTCGACCCAAAGATTATATCGTCCACATAAATCTGAACTATCAGAAGATATCCGTCGAACTCTTTAGTGAAGAGAGTGGCATCCACTTTTCCACGTATGAAACTGTTGGCTAGTAGGTGTTGAGACAGAGTCTCGTACCAAGCTCTCGGGGCCTGGTGTAAACCATACAGCGCTTTGTCCAATAAGTAGACCTTGTTTTTGTGGATTGGATCAGTAAAGCCCGGCGGCTGACCAACATAAACCTCCTCTTTGACCTTCCGATAAAGAAACGCCGATTTTACATCTAACTGATATACTTTGAAATTCTTCCAAGACGCAAATGCTAGGAAAATTCTGATTGCCTCTAGTCGTGCCACAGGAGCATAGACTTCAGTAAAATCAATCCCCTCCTGTTGACTAAAGCCCTGAACAACGAGTCGAGCTTTGTTCCTTACAACAACTCCTCTGTCGTCAATTTTACATTTAAATACCCATTTCGTATTGATTTTCCTTTGACCATCCGACAAATCCACTAACTTCCACACTCCCAACTTTTCAAACTGACTTAACTCTTCTTGCATCACAATGACCCAAGAGTCTTCACTAAGCGCCTCTTTATACGTTCTCGGTTCGATCTGCGAAATAAAACAACTTAATGAAAATTCAGTTTGTAAAGGTGCTACTGTAGAATAAAAACATGTTAAGCCCTGGTCGATTTGACGTCTCGTGCGAATGCCTGCTTGCAATTCTCCTATGATCAACTCCTCTGGATGATATGAAAGAGTTCGCGACATTGCTTCACTTGGAACATCCACATCGCCTTCCAGATTAGTAACATTTTGATTTGAACTTTGTTCACCAACTTGGCTTGTTTGACTTAAATCCTGAATCTGCTCCCCCTCAGAATCTGAATCTCCATGATCAAAGATCGGCATGTTTTCAACTTCTTGATTATCATTCTCAATCAACTGATTATCTTGAGTAACTTCATCTTGTTGGACATCATCGTGTTCACCAACATTACTCGGACCTGCTTCATCGTCATTTGAAGTTTCCCGTGGTCGCCTTGAATATTCAGCTGGGAACCTTTGCTGTGACTCGTATTCACGCAAAATATCCAACTCATCAAAGAAATCTTGTTCTTCATCTTCTTCTTCTGTCATGTCAAATGATTCCCACAACTTGTCATAATGATAACGCCATGAATCTCCTGGATTTTGTGGCGGCATAGTATAACCTTGACATTCAACATTTGCAGCTTCAATAATCCGCTTCTCACTTGGAACGAAGACACGTCGCGTAGGACTTGAATATCCAACAAATATACCCTCAATGCACTTCGGACCAAACTTTCCATAAGGCTCTATAACTGTACAGGGTGACCCGAACGGTTCTAGATACTTCAAATTCGGTTTGCGGTTATTGATCAGCTCAAAGCATGTTTTGTTGAACTTTTTGACAGTGAGAACTCTGTTGAGCATATAGCATGCGGCAGAAACAGCTTCAGCCCAAAAATTTATCGGTAACTTTGAATCTGCGAGCATCGTTCTGGCTGTCTCGATTAGCGTCCAGTTTTTGCGTTCTGCGACTCCATTCTGCTGCGGAGTGTACGGAGCACTAAACTCATGCAAAATACCTCTTTCATCACAAAATTCTTTCATCTTGTTGTTCTTGAACTCAGTACCATTATCACTTCGAATTCTTTTGATACGCCTTGGGTACAGATTCTCAATTTTCTTGAATAACGCCATCAAACTGTCAAACGTTTCGTCTTTCGTCTTCAAGAAAGAAACCCACGAAAATCTGGAATAATCATCAGTAACCACAAGACAATATTTATCTCCAGTAATACTCTTGACATTCACTGGACCAAACAAATCCATGTGAAGTCTCTCTAGGGGTCTTGAGACTGAATTGACTTGCTTTGTAGGGTGTGACTTTTTCTTCTGCTTGCCTTTAACACAGCTAATGCACTCCCCTTCCAGATGAAAACCTTTGACATGAACTCCTGTAACCAAATCATTGTGCACCAAATGATTCATTTTTTTAAGATGTATATGTCCCATCTTCCGGTGCCACAATCTCGATTCTTTTTCAGTTACTCTGGACACGAAACAATGAGCTTGACCCGTGGTTGTAGTAGCTACGCTCATATCCAACACGTACAGATCATTAACTCTTGGTGCCCTCATGATAATCCATTCCTCAGGGATAACAAATCCTGGTTTCAAGATCATACATTCTTTATCAGTGAAGTGAGTGGTATACATCCTATCACAGATCTGCGAGATTCTCAGCAGATTGTTCTCCAGCTCAGCAATGTAGTTAACTCTCTCAAACGTCACAATCCCGTTGGATAACGTTCCTTCACCAATAATCCTCCCCCCTTGATTTCCCACAAAACCAACATATCCTCCATTGATATTCTTCACATCATATAACAATGCAGTCTTCCCTGTCATATGTCGAGACGCTCCACTGTCCATAATCCAACGTGAAACTAATCACGGAAGATCCTGCACATATAACAATATGATTTAAACACTTTAATAAAGATGCCGATTCATGCTTCACGATCAAGGAAGCTCCGGCAATTCAAACTGCTTAGTCAAACATGATGTCCACCCAGGCCTCATGAGCCTTGGGTGTAGCCTTGACAGTTTTAACTCTTGCAACTTGAATTTTAAAGTTTTCAGCCTTCAGAGGTGGAAAATTTGCATCATAATCAATTTGAATTGAATCCTCAGAAGATGAAATCTTTTTCTCAGTTTTGGGTTTCCAAACTTGTTGAGAAAATGCTACCCGTTTGTAAAACTTGTCAGTTTTAGTTACCACTTTCTTTACGGGTTCATTTTTCACTTTGGTGTTGTCATTTTTCACACTCTTTTTCTCAACAACGATTGGTGCTTTACCATTCACCTCAATTTTCTTCTGTTGAATCTTCACAGTTTCAGTCTTAGGCTTCACGTTGGTACACTTTCGTGCAATGTGCCCAACTTGATTACATCTAAAGCATGTTCGAGTATCAGTTACCCGACTCAAGCCTTCAGACTGAGCCTGTGAAGCTCTCTTCTCAAAGAACTCTTCATTTGATTTTGAAAAAATCTCTTTCTCTTCATCAGCAAGTGAACTCGAACTGTTCACAAACTTTTTCTTCTCAACAAACCTTTTGTTTTGAACATTTTCTCTCTGATAATTCTTACCACCCTGATAACCACCCGACCAATTGTTTCGTTTGTTATTATAAAAATGCGGTGGAACAACAGGTTTCTTGTAGTATGATTTATCTTTTTCAAACTTCATTTGACTCTTTGTTTGACTCAGATTGTTCACTTCTGACAAATCAACTTCAACCAACTTGAAAACATTTGTCAATTTGTTCATGTTTACATTCTCAATGGGAAACTCTAAATCCGAAAACAACTTATCAGATCCCGACATCTTTTACATGACAAGAGTAGATTCATCATTTAAGTTGGTTTTGGACTTTTGTTTCGGAATGTATTTGTCCAAGAAACATCCATCTTCCTCATAGTATCACTGTCCGTTTTTAGCACATTTTCAACAACACTTTTTACAACATCATTTTGGACACTAACATCATTGGAAGATGTGAACGTGACATCAATTGAATCCGGAAGATTCATTTCACTTTCTTCTCCAATTTCAACCAACCCTGATTGCTTTTTCGTGTAATTATCCAAAATCGGCGGTGGAACTCTATGAAAACCCACCCCGGTTCCATCAGAATAAACATCTTCGCCAGCTTTGTTTTTCCCGATGGGTTTAGGAACAATATGTTGCAAAACAAAGCTTGTGGAGCTGTAACTGTTAAGCTTCATCTGGATTCGCTCGTTTTCAATTTCAGCCTCTTGAAATTTAAGTTTCAGTTTAGCGATTTCATCCAGTTGTTGGTTGATTGATTCTTCTTTTACTCTAAGCACTGCTTTTAATTGAACATTTTCTTTATAAGTTTTACCATTTCGATCATCATTATCTTTCATTGTGCTTTTGAGTTTTTCAAACTTCTCAGAGATCTGACGGTTTTGAGAATTAACTTTTCATTTTCTTGTTTAATTTTGTCATGATCAATTTTATCATTTTCAATTTTGTTAGTTAACTCTTTTATCCGTTCAGTTGAAGCTTTAATCATCTTGTCACGATCCAGAATTTGATTCTCAACGCTTCTGACTTTTGTTGTCAGATCCTCAACTTTCTTACCGTTGAGATACGTGACTGTGTTACAAAATTTGCATTCTTTGATGCAATTTTTGCAATCAGCATTTCCATCATTTTCTTACCTGACACATTTGTTGACAAGTTTGAACTGACCTGGCTTTTTGACTCAGACACGGAGTTAGAGTCTACCTCAAGTGCCTTAGCAGCCATCACTTTGTCAGCCATTTTTCCGAGGTTTTCAGCAGTTAACTCCTGCGTTGTGTCAATAACCCCAGTATCAATTTTCTTTGACTTCTCGTTCTCTTCTTTCTCCTTCTTCTCTTTCTCTTCTTTTTCTTTCTCGTCTCCAGTTCCCCACCATTTATTCTGCCAATAATCATCCTCATCTTTAAGCTCCTTGATTATGGCTTCAAGATCAAGAGTTTTGTCATCAATCGCAATATTTCCATCTTGATCAAGATAACACTCCCTGTCCGGATCCCATCTTCTTGCTCTCCTCGCTTCTAGATAGATACCAGATATTCTAATTATTCTATTTTCAGCCAACATTTTTCTGTATTTGTACTTCTGCTCTTCAGTTCTGTTGTCTTTCCACGGAACAGGTTCATTCTTTGCCATGAAAGCGTAACCAACTGCATCTTCCTGTGGTAGAACCTCTTCACTCCAATCATAACCCTCATCATCGTACATTACTGCAAGAGCTCTAGATTTCTCTCTATTGTCTTCAACCTGCTTCAATCTAGGCGGCTCAGATTTATTCTGATGATAAATTGCCTTCTTGTAGTAATCTTCTCTGAATGGATTCTCCGACTCATCAGCATATGCGTTTCTGCATTCTCGCTTAAAGTTACCTTTCTGCTTACACTTGAAGCATGTCACCTTGGACTTATCAAAACCCAACTTGGTAGATGGTCCACCAATTGACTTTCTGCCAGTTATTTTCATAAAACGCTGCGCTCGACGAACAGCACTGGCCATGCACCAACGAATGTCGATTAATTCGATTTCTTCAGGATCTATTTGATCATAGTCCTCTTTCGTTAGGTTGGTGTTGCCTATCTTCCCTGCTACTAACCCTTCATATGACTCCAACACTGATGCTAAGAAAATCATCTGTTGTTTAGCAGAGTCCTCGTCAAAATTCTGAGCATTCTTTAAGTCTATTGCAATGTTACATTGAAAACGATTCTTTGCATCAGAATGGCTTGCAGATGATGAAGATCCACTATGATAGCCACTGTGATTTCCATTGCTTTGATTGCTTTGACTTTCTTTGCTAGTTGTGGACACATTCTCAGCAGAAAACGCCGTCTTAGGAGAAGTTGCTTTTGGCATCATGCTTTTTGGATAATACAAATCCAAATTCAGCTGGTAGGATGAGTGATTGACTTTAAATGTCTTCTTTAGTTCCAGCTCGTGACTTTCAAGTCTCTCAATCAACAAATCCACAGTAAGATCTTTCGGCAAGATAGTGTTTCTTAGCATGAGAGCATAATATCTCCAATCCATCTCGTCTGGCAATGAATCGAACAACTTGTCTACTAGCTCATCGTTAGAATACGTAATTTCATGTCTAGCTAGCTCTAGTTTCAAATGTCCAAACCTCTCAATCATCTTTGACACTGATTCATTCTTTAGACATCCAAATAAATCAGATTCTTTCCTAAGAAGTTTCTTTTTACTTTTGACAATTTCAGCACTTCCTAGACATTTTGTTTCTAGCTTTTTCCAGAGATCTTTTGCATTTGAATAATCGATCAATGAGATTATGTCTTCCCGGACGGACTGAAATAACAATGCCACACATTTTTGCTCAGCCACAAATGATTCAATCTCCTTAGCTGATGTTGATGTTTCACCATTTTTGTTTCCATTATCATAACCGTTTTTCAGACTCTTCCAGCTGGGAAAAGTAAATGCCATCAACCAATCTTCAAACTTTCTTGACCACCGACTGTATTCCTCGATAGCCATTAGCTTTGGAGGTTTATTGAAGGTTCCAAAGGCACTTTCAGATTCCCAAGCTTCCTTTTTCTTCGCATTCGGCGGATTCTCATTCTCTTTGCTTGACGAAGTGTCATCGTTTCCAGAATTTCCAGAGAATGCATACATGTCGCTAAACGGGTTCAAGAATATATCATCCATCTTGAATGTACCTGAAAAAAATCAGCAAACACTTAAAAAAATTTTCGAAATTTGAAAAAACAGTGACACAAAAGCGAAATCACCAATTTGTGACAAATAGGCGAAATCAGTCAATGACTGATAAGCGAAATCAGTAATGTGTGACTGATAAGCGAAATAGCAATATGGTGACACAAAAGCGAAATAACACTTGTCAGAAAAGCGAAATCAGATATGTCCGTATGAGCGAAATAGGTGTATGTCCGTATGAGCGAAATAGGTGTATGTCCGTATGAGCGAAATAGGTGTATGTCCGTATGAGCGAAATAGGTTTATTTCGAGCGAAACCCTTCGATTACCGAACAAGCGAAATCAGGTTTTTAGTATATTTTCACCATTTTTAAGCTGTATTTTAACCTGATTCTTTCTAGGGTTTGTTATTACTATGTTTCACACGTTATATTCAAAATTCAGGCCATTTCAACCGTAGGAACCAGTTCAAATTGAAAAAGTATGAGAGAAAGTGAGTAGAAGTAAGAGAATTGTGTAGAATCAAGCTGTAGTAGTATGAACTCCTCGTCCTGAGCTCTGATACCACTTGTTGGACCGGTTTGCGACCCTAAACAGTCAGTATAAGGTAGTTCATCTCCAAATCCAAAGGCGGAATCAATGTAAATGAAGTAACACAACATTTCCTTCTGTTTTTATGCTTTCTGAATTGATTTTGACAGAGTTTCATTACACCGCATATGACTAGGTTTCGCTCCAAGGGTACAACTGAAATCACACATGAGGGTATTTATAGTGTGACAGATTTCGCTCATATGACATTCCTTATGAGCGAAACCCCCATGTTAACAGATAAGCGAAACCCCCATGGTACTTAAGAGCGAAACCCCTCACTAATTGACCTAATGAGTGAAACCTATACTATCTAATGTACATATAAGCGAAATAGTCATTATAAACCCTAATTCAACTTTCAATCTCCAATCTTGACCTATCTTGACCTAAGACTTAATGCAAACGTAGTCAATAGGCATTCTGTACACCAACACTTGTCAAACCTAATAGCACTATTTAACTAATGACCCGCTCGCCATTGGCCCAGCGATTAAGTCGATATAAAAATGAGGGACTTCATGATAGAGTTTTGTCTAGTAAGTTATATGTTGTCATCCTTCCCACGGAGGAATGGAGGTACGTAATCTGCCCAAGGAGAATACGCAGGTTTAATGTTGTCATCCTTCTCATGGAGGATGGAGGTACATATTCTACCCAAGGAGAATATGCAGGTTCCGTTTTAGTTTCTTAACCCATTCCCAAATCACCGGGAATCCCATGCCTTATAGAAAGTGTGAACTCACCTTGGTTTGCTCGGTTTATTAAGCTACTTGTTCACAGTTAATCAGTCAAAGCCTATAGTATGCATACATACGTAATCAGTTTACATTCACAAGGTTCACGTATAATATACAGACACAGTGTGCATTCGAACATCTTAACAGTTATTCAAGTTCATATGACTCCACTATTCTCATGCATGATTCACAATAGAAATCAATAGTTAAGTGTGCTATTAAAATCAACTCAGGTTTCCACAGTCATAACTAACAGACAGTAACAGTCAGTAACAGACAACAATAGATAGTAACAGAGTCATACAATACCATGCACATTCTAGATCATAGTCTGTTGATGTGGTGACATTCAGGGCGACGAAACCTTAAAGTCTTTCGTCGATCAATTGTGTGACGAAACAACATGGTGTTTCGTTGACCTAAGATGGCGAAACTCCCAAGGGTTTCGTTGACAATACAAGTGGCGAAACTCCCAAGAGTTTCGTCGACATGATGACAGTTTCATACATTAGCCTTAACTACTCCCGTAATGTTGGTGCACCTACGTCTGCTGACTACGTCTTCCATCAAGTCTTGAAGATTTAGGAGATCAAACATGACACGGAATCCTAGATTAGATTGTTTGAACAGGGATCGCTTATATGTACAAATCTAGAGTCGCTTTTGTGTCATAGTTGGGTTAGGATCGCCTATGTGGACATGTGCTGGATCGCTTATGTGTCACTGTGTAGGGTCGCTCATACGACATGTCGTATGAGCGGACCAGAACCTCTATATATAGGTCTGTAGAGCGATCCACAACATATAGTTGATGATGTATTGTTCCGGTACTCTGCCGAAGTGCTGTCTGATCGTGTAATCTTTCAAGATATCAATACAACAGCAATATTAAAGTGAATACAGCTTCAATTGCACCGAATTATTAGTTTCCGCCTCTTAATTCGGACACGAACTACTCTGAACGACTCAAACAGGTCGACAAACGATCCTACAAGTGGTATCAGAGCCCAGGAGGAGGAATTCTTGCCATTTTAGCTGCTATTCTTCTGATTTTCTACACTTTCTTCACTTTTTCAAAATTTTTTCACGGTAAAACAAGCTCAAAATCACACAGTGCACTCGGAATCATGAATTAACAAATCCTTGAAGTTTTCAGATCTAAAATCGAAGTAGAAACCAAGATTTTAGGTGATTTGTTCATTCAGGATCGCTCAAAAGGTGACATCAGCTTCTGGACCGCTCCAAATTACGTGCCAGGACCGCTCCAAGGAACAGTTTTCAGTTGGATCGCTCGAAAATTTAATCTTGGATCGCTCATTTGACAAAACATTGGATCGCTCTTAGTGTAATTAGTTTGAACCGCTCGAACTAACATTAGTGTGAACCGCTCGAACAAACATCAGTGTGAACCACTCGAACGAACATGTTTTGAACCGCTCATTCGTCAGTTTTGTGGTTCGCTCATCTGATCAAGAGTTTGGATCGCTTATTTGTTCGGCCCGCTCGAAAGGATTGTGAATTGGACCGCTTATTTGGACATTTAGTTATTTCATTGGACCGTTGTTGTGAACTGATTGATAAAATTTGAAAATTATTGAAAATTTTTGAACAATTTGAAAGATGGATACTGATTTTTATAATGCCTTTGCTACCCCGGCCTCGATTACTCAAAGTGTTTTGATAGAAAATGAAATCGGAACGTCTCAGAAACCACCGAAACTCATGGATATTGATGATTACAACGTGTGGTCGGAACGATTCGGAAATTGGGTTGAAGCTTATCATCTGGATGCATGGGAACACACTAAGGAACCATATGATAAACAAGTTAAAAATGGTGTGCAACTAACACATCGAGATATGAGTACAGATGAGAAAAAGAAGTATCGAGATGAGAAATTGATGGTCAGTCTACTTCAGGAAGCGATAAAAGAAGATATTTTGATACTGCTTCAACATGACGGAACTGCATATTCGATTTGGACAGAATTGGAAGCAAAGTTTACGGGAAGTGATGACATGTTAAAGAACAAAATGTCTCTCATGAAGAAAGAATTTGACTTGTTTCGGGGATTAAAAAATGAAACCACCAAACAAATTATTGATCGATACTGTAATTTGGTGAGAAATATGACAAAGTTAGGTGTTAAGAAAGATACTGATGAATTAATTGAAAAACTTGCAGATGCGCTTCCATATGAAATCTGGGGAACATTTTTGATGATGCTGAAGTCCAACAAAGCAGAATACAAAAAGATGAAACTAGGGGACTTCATAAAGCATTTGGAAGCTCAAGAAATGGAGCAGAGAAAGATCGCTAGGATGAAGAACTACGATGGAGAGCAGGATATCAGTCTGTACTACAAGCATGGTGCTACTGATTCAACAAAGTTTTCTCCTAAGATCGAAACTGCTTACAGTGTTAAAGATTCTACTGAAAAGAAGACATCTCAAGGATCAAGCAACAGCACAAGATTTTCATCTTTTGATCCTAACATCTCTGTAACAAAGAATGGTAGAAAACTTCAGTGTAACATTGTGTTAAGCCTTGAGAATGATCAAGACTACACTGAAGAGATTGCTAAAAATCAAATGTCTTTGTTAGGGATGATTTTAGAGTCTTATAGTTGTTTTGTTGCAGGAAAGATCGGAAATGCAATGCTCACGAAAGAGGATTACGATCAAATTGATGCTGAGGAAATGGAATTGATGGATATAAAATGGTGTATGGCGAGTGTGATGAGACGCGCTGAAAAGTTCAAACAAATTACTGGCCGTGATGATTTTCATGATGCAAACGTTTCAACTTTAGGTTTTGATAAATCTAAAGTTACATGTTTTCGTTGCAGGGAGAAGGGGCATTTCAAGAGGGAATGCAAAAACCGTGAAGCTACCGGTGCCCAGAGTCCTTTCGGAAACAATGATTATCACAAGAAGGCCATTTATCATCAAATCACTCAACCAGCACAGCAGCATCAGGCACAAACGGCTCATGGGAGAGATGTGGCTGATAAAAGAGCATGTGTTGTTAATCAGGGAAAATATGATAATTTTACCTGGGAAAAGTATCTTCCAAAAGATAGCAAAGTGTGTCTAGCTGAACAAGATGATGAAAAAATGGCTGAAGGTTTTACCTGGGATGATTTTTGTCCAGATCAAAATCTTATGGCCAAAGAGATGTCTAAAAATCCTTCTCATGCTTTCTTTGCTAATGCGTATGATTTGAAATGTGCAGAAAGATGCAGAAAAGTCATGGAAGCTGCTGAAGAAAGACGAAGAAAGATCATAGAGGAGGCTGAAGAGGAAGAGAGATTGAAGGAAGAAGCAAAAGCTGAGAAATTGAGAAGAGCTCACTTTTTAAATTCAAGCAGGACAGCCAAAGAGGTTCTTGAATTTGAGATTAAAGTGGATGCTGAATCGGTCATGGTCCAAGAAAAGTGCATGAACTGTGATTCGCTGATTAAGCAGAACAATGAGCTGTTGCACAATATTCACAAGTTGAAAGAATCGTATGATACTATGAACAGAGAAATCAACAAATATACAGATTCTGATGGTGAACAAGCTGAAGCTATGAATACTTTGAAGATAGCTTATCTGAGACAGCTTGATACGGCAAACTATAACATAAAGAAATGTGCAGATCTCGAGCTTGAGTTAGCAACACAAAAGATAGAAACTGAGAAAGTTAAGAAATTATTAGACAGTTACTCATGTTCTACTTTTGTTGTTGACAGGATTTATCCAGTTGTGAAAGATTTGAAGACTTTTGAAGAAGTGAAGATATTTGAAGAAGAAAAATCCGTGACAAAAGATGAAGAAAAATTGAATACTTCTGGTAAGAAACCGAGTGTATCTTATAACAGATGTCTGCCCCTGGTCGAAAATGGATATTCACCTCGAAATCCAAATTCAGAAAGAGTCAATAAAGCGATCAATTTAAAATGGGAGTCTGGGTCGTCGGATAACTTGCCAGAAAGTATTGATGTCACATACACGTCATCGGATACTGATCATGAGTCAAAGTTGATAAAAAGTATGGTCGATCAGGTGTTAGACACAGATGACAATGAGGAATCAAAACCGAAGTCCAAACCTGAGTCAAAATCTGAATCCAGTGCGTCAAAGCCAACAGTCAAAAAGGACAAACGGGTTTATGATAAAGAGTTTTTACTTACGAAATCTAATTTGAATGATGAATTAGTCAAAGTAGCATATACTTTGAAAGGTTTTGACAAATTATATTCAGATAAAGTTTTCCAATAAGAAGTGTCAGAATTGAAATGATTCAAAAGGTTTTCAAAATCACAGAAATTAATATTTCCGAAATAAAAGATTTAAATCTTAATGGAAAACCTAAACAATACACTTCAAGAGATCAACAGAGAATTAACAAGAAAATGGGTTACAATTGTGGTTATAGTTTCCAAAAGAAACCAAACCATGATCGTAATTTTAAAAAGAAAGGTCTTGGTTTTAATCCACAAAAAAACTATAAAAATGAAAAAGTTTATAAACCAAAAACAATGTTTGTTGCAGGAAAAACAACAGAAGCTGACAAAGAGAAATCATTCAGAAATCAGACAAATAAAGAATTCCTTGTTAAGAAGCAAGAGGATATGAAGAAGAAAGAAGACCCGAAGAAGGTTGAAAAGAGATCTTGTTTTCAGTGTAAAGCTGTGGGTCATGTTGCGAAAGATTGTCCAAAGACATTTCGACCAAAACAAGAAGTCTCAAGAAAAATGATAGAAAAAGTTGTTGAGAAGACTGAACTGTCAACCCGGAAGTTCACAGGCTTTGAGCATTCAACTTATGAAAAAGGAGAATGTTCAAAGAGTGCTTCCAAAAGAATAGACAATGTCACAAATCAGAAATGGGTTGTAAAAGGTTCAGGTAACAAGTCTGGTGATGAATCTGATTCCATAAAATCAGAGGAGCCACGTGTTGAGAAAAAGATTGAAAAGAAAGTTTCAAAAGTGGACGATATGAATTTTCCGCCACTAAGTGCTAAAAATTACAAATCTAAAATTGGAAAAGTTGAAATTTCAAATCAATTTTATTCGGATAAGAAGAAAATTGATGTTGAAAAAACTTTCAATGGAAATGTAAAACGCATCTTTGGAAAAATGGTCAGTGGTAAGGCCCAAAGCATTCAGGATTTTTATGCTTCCAAAGGATGGGTTTACAGGTCAGTTGAAAGAAACAATGAAAACGATGAGGTTACACCCAAGGAAGGTCAGGCTTGGGTGGATATATTTTTTCAAGAATGAAAACCTGACTTGCCGGAGATCCCAAGATGGTATTGCGGATCATGAATCGGCATATTTCTAAATCTGTTTGTGAAGTTGCAGGACTTGCCGGAACTCCCAGGTTTGTAAGCGAGGAGTAGGAACCGGCACCTTAAGAATTCAACCAAAATGGTAATTGGTTGAAAAACAGGTTTGAAAGGTCTAATTGCTATATTTACAAGCGATTGTATGTTTGCGGTTGGTGTAATTGGTTCAAAATAAGAACCAGTTGATCTTACAAGTGGTTAAATCAAGGTCATTGAATTGGACTTGATTTAATTATCATTCAGGAAATTGGTAAACAATATGATGAGTTTGCCCCAATTTTACAAAAGGTAAAAACAACGAAACTTATTTTCCGAAAAAACCATTCTGATTAAAACAAACTTAAGTGTTTTGAAATCATTATGGGAAAATAGTTTGTTGTGAGGGGGAGTTCTGATTGTTTAAGCCAAACGGATGGAGAATTGAGGTGTTTTGATAACAGTTGTCATGTTTCTGTACAGTTTGTTTTCAATTTTCTTTAGATGTATTTCAATTTTAGGGGGAGTAAGAATTTTTAGAACATCCAAAAACATCAGAAAATTTGAAAAACCCAAAAAACATGATAAATTTGAAAAATGAGTTTTTGTTGCATAAAAGAGGAAATGATAGTACATCAGTGGACTATCACGACACGCTAAAGAATTGGAAAGTCAAAATGTGATAAACAATCTTACTGCGGATGTGTCAGTAGATTTTCGCACATTTAGTAAATTGAAACGAGATATAAACCTAAATTTAACTTGCTTGATCGTGGGTAACTATTCTTGGATATATGGATAACCCCCGAAATCTTGTTTGAAAGGTCCCGTATTCTGAGATACTAGGTCTTTATGCTCAGTGATATCTGGGGTATTATTCCGGGACTTCTGCTGTATGGAAATACTGACCTAGTCCCCGAATAATACTTTCTGCAAAAAGCTTTGAAACATAAGCGCCGCCCTCAGCAAACTGATTAAACAATAAAATTGGTAATCTTTGCTGTTGTAACAAAAGATCCTCTAAAGGGGACCCACCAAAAAGTCGAGCCGTCATCTCTCTGCTGAACGGAAGTTCTGACCTGAGCTCTCACGGTTTCGCATTTACCCCTTTACAGATATCATCTGTGGTATACTCACCTGTAAGACTGAATATTTGGGATCTGGATACGGGAGTATATTCAAGTGGAGTGATACACAATTAAGTTTAAGTCTTTAAAACATTAACATCATATCTCGAATCAGTTGAAATCTGTGTGAAAATTTAAGTGGACAAACATACTGACAATCTAGGTAAATTGTTTAGAACTTATCATGTAATCAAGCTTAACGGTGTTTGTGATATGTTTTATAACTGATATGATCCTCTTGCACAAACTCACAAAAATATTGTTTGTAAATATTTCAATTTCTGCATTTACTTTTATTCAAAAATCCAAAAAGATTTTTGGTGTGTTTTAGCATAATTTTGAAAAATCAAAAAGATTTTCGACAACTGATGTTGAGATGCTGATTTTCAAAATTCAAAGTGCTAAACTTGAAGAACTGGTTTGGGGAGTGTTTGTGTATAGATGGTAAAGTTGTTTTGATAAGAACCAGTTATAAACTCTTGAATGCAAAATCATTATTGTTTTGGTTCAACATAGTTTCTAAATTGTTGAGAAGTTTTAATCTTTGTAGAAACTTATGGTTAGGTAGAGATTGTGCAGGTACAGGTGTTAAAGTGCCAGGTTATGATCTTGAACCTGATGGGAGCCTGTTAACAATCTTAGAACCAGTGAAAGTTTGAATTCCAGACTACGATCCCAGCTTTGTGAGAGGGGGAGTCTGAAGACACCGAGTCAACAATTCAAGAAAGAAGAGTTTGTTGATGATGGAGATAGAGAAAGAAGATTCTTGGAATGATAGATATTTCAGAGGCAGATTGTCGACTGATGAAGATTGTAGATAGACGTGTGCGAATGCAGACTAGAATGATCTATGAAGACAATTATGAAGACTCCGTCAACATCCGAGGGGGAGTCTGTTGGTGCACCTACGTCTGCTGACTACGTCTTCCATCAAGTCTTGAAGATTTAGGAGATCAAACATGACACGGAATCCTAGATTAGATTGTTTGAACAGGGATCGCTTATATGTACAAATCTAGAGTCGCTTTTGTGTCATAGTTGGGTTAGGATCGCCTATGTGGACATGTGCTGGATCGCTTATGTGTCACTGTGTAGGGTCGCTCATACGGCATGTCGTATGAGCGGACCAGAACCTCTATATATAGGTCTGTAGAGCGATCCACAACATATAGTTGATGATGTATTGTTCCGGTACTCTGCCGAAGTGCTGTCTGATCGTGTAATCTTTCAAGATATCAATACAACAGCAATATTAAAGTGAATACAGCTTCAATTGCACCGAATTATTAGTTTCCGCCTCTTAATTCGGACACGAACTACTCTGAACGACTCAAACAGGTCGACAAACGATCCTACACGTAATTCCCGTAAACACTTCCCAATTTCCCAAAACAGATCAAACAAGCAACCCTAGACATGAACCCTAGATCACCAGATCATCATCAAGCATATATCCATATCATCGATTCCTTAACTATACATAAACAACTGATAATATACAATGCCAACCTCAAACAGGAGCATCAACTATGAGCAGTGAATCATGAATGAATACAAATCATAGGGGTCTCAACCTGCCAGTTCTAATCCAATCAATTAATCGATTAAACTATCAAAGCCCTTATACAAACAATACCGCATACAATCCATTAAATTCCTAACATAACAGTTGCAATATTTTAGTGAACCTTAAGCATACACAACATTACATCATCAAGACTACATCGATCAACAAGGTTGACACTAACCGTGATACTGAAGGGTTGAGATAGGTCAAGATGGAACGAACGCCTCTAAGTTTCGTACTGCCGTCGCACAGAGGATAGGGAGAAAGACTCTAGGGTTTCGCTAAACAAAATAACTTACGTAACTTATGCCAAAACACAGTTCTTATAATCTGAACACCATTGGGCCTCACATGGGCCAAAAGCCCTTTTTCGGCGAAAGCCCATTGGACGAAACTCCAATGTTTCATCGTGATGATCATGGCTAAACACCAAGATTTTGTCAGGTATAGATAATGGCGAAAGTTTAAGGTTTAATTATTTGACGAGGGAGATTTGTGGGATTATAACTGAGATTACAGAAGTTTCCAATACCAACACTAATCAAACACTAATCAAACATTAACACAATAATTCAATCACATTTCAAACATACACAATTACAATGCAAACCAAATGTGAAAACACCGGTGCGAAACAAGTATCGTGTCGAGGAAAGACCTTGAAAGTTCGGGTTGTCACATCATCCCCAACTTGAAAGAAATTTCGTCCTGAAATTTAGCACGTAGTTAATGAGGAAGCTAGTTAGGTTGCGTGGTTTCCTGGTTTTCCTGGGGTGTCACATCATCCCCCCGTTGGTTTGGAATTTCGTCCCGAAATTCCACAGTAGCTTCAGCCTCAGTAGTGGTTTCAATTTTCTCGAACAACTGGGGATACTTGTCTTTCATTTGGTCTTCTCGTTCCCAGGTAAACTATGGGCCACGACGGGAGTTCCAACGAACTCAAACAATGGGTATTCTAGTACGCTTGAGCACCTTAACGTCTCGGTCAGTAATCTCTACTGGTTCCTCGATGAATCATAGCTGATCGTCGATAATGAGCTCCTTGAGAGGAACTATGAGGGTCTCATCTGACAGACACTTCTTCAGATTTGACACATGGAATACGTTGTGAACTGCACTGAGTTCTTCAGGTAGGTTCAGTTTGTAGGCCACCTTGCCTATTTTCTCAATGATTTCGAAAGGCCCAACATAGTGTGGATTCAGCTTGCCTCGCTTGCCAAAACGAACTACACCTTTCCAAGGTGAGACTTTAAGTAGCACTCGATCCCCAACCTGGAACTCGAGTGGTTTCCTGCACTTATCAGTGTAGCTTTTCAGTCGGTCACGAGCTGCCGCCATTCATTATCGTATCTGAGCAATCTTCTCTGTTGTGTCTTTGACGAGTTCTGGGCCAGTGATTTGGCTGTCGCCAACCTCTGCCCAGCAAAGAGGTGATCGGCACTTCCGTCCGTACAATGCCTCGAACGGAGCAGCCTGGATGCTGGTGTGGTAACTGTTGTTATACGAAAACTCCACTAACTGGAGGTGTCTTTCCCAGCCGTTACCAAAGTCTATTACACATGCTCGAATCATGTCTTCAAGGGTTTAGATGGTGCGTTCAGACTGCCCGTCCGTCTGTGGATGATATGTTGTACTCATGTCTAGACGAGAACCAAAGGATTTGTGCATCGTTTGCCACAACTCAGAGGTAAAACCCGTGTCACGATCAGATATGATAGAGGTTGGCACCTCGTGCTTAGCAACCACTTCTTTCAGGTAGACGTCTGCAAGTGTAGAAAACTTATCTGTTTCCTTGATAGCCAGGAAGTGTGCAGACTTGGTCAGTCGATCCACGATCACCCAAATTGTGACACCTGTGTCACTTCAACCATCAAACAAATGCCAAACCAAGGAAATATTGTATTTCATACTTGGGATTTGTATAAATATGTGTATGCTTTGCACATATCAATTCTTGTTCAATTTCATACTCTACAACGCTTTCTGGAGAATTATACGCAAACTGGTGCATAAACGTACTCAGTTTAATGCGACAAATACTCCGGGAGACCATCATACACTTAACATACCTTAAATAACCTTTACATAACTTAGAAATAAGTTTTGAAGGCTTTGGTATGGCAAAAACAAGTTAATTCGCTTACAGGGACTAAACTTGACAAACTGCGAAAGTATGCCAATTTGAACTGTAACGAACATTCCGGAACATGTCCATAAGTTAAACATACCATATATATCCTTTACATAGCTTAGAAATAGGCTTTGAGGGGTTTGGTATGCTAAAACAAACTTTTGGATCATTCAGGGACTAAAAGTGTCAAAAAGTGCATAAGTTTGCACTTTCGTGCATAACTCACGTTCTGAATACATCCGGACATCCAAAAATTTATGTAAGCATCCTTATATTATGCCTTAGTGTTTGGCATGAGAAAAATCCATTTGTCGCGTCATTTGGATCGTCTTTCACGCTTATGCGCATTCCGTCGTAATTAAGCGAACATCGCGATCGTACGGCCAAACGAACCGACATCCGACATATTTTTGGGCATGTTTCATGTCCACAATGTTTAGGCATAATTTTAGGGCCTTAAAGATGGCTTTACAGGTCTTAGAAGGGCTGGAAATAGCTTAAACACACAACAGGGACCAAAAGTGTAAATTCTGCAAGTGGTGCAGATCAGAGGGGCCAGGCGGCCCACGTAAGGATTGCCCAAAACATGAGGCGGGCCGCGTGAACATGTCTGACAGAAGATTTTGCATTTAATGCAGAATCTGGCCTTTCGTTCGATCAAAGGGCGATGCCTTTTCACCCAAATGAAGGGCCAAGGGTCAAGTTCACTGAATCTAACCCCTGGACACATGTACGCACGAGATCAAGGCACGATATTCGATAAAACGATCCTAACGGTTCCACCTTTCCTATAAATACCCCCCCCCCCTTTAGTGTAAAATTCACAAAATCAGATCTTAGAGCTCTAAGTTGAAACCATTGTTTCATACCTGAGCTATTTGGTCTTGATTAGCACTCGGGGACCCTCCGTAAGTCTTCTTTCGTTCTTTTATTCGCTTTTCGAGTCCGAAAGTCAACGTTTTGTTGACTTTCTGCATTGACCAGCTTTTGGTCAATGTGAAGTTCATGGAACTTCACAACGTGAGCGTGATCACGATGGTTATGGTCCATAGTGACCATACCTACTGATTACCACGTTATCTAGTCTCAGTGACGAGTCGTAGTTTCGGCCAAAATGCGCATTCTTGCGTATTTTGTAACCAAACTACTCGTGGGCATCAAAGCCGTTTGTTTTGATGCCAAACCTGTTTCTAAACTTAGTTAAGCATGTTCTAACATGCTTAGCTCGTCACTTTTAGTTTAGTGCTTATATAGGGTCGTAAGGTAAGCGATTTAAACCATCGCTTATACTTTCGAACCCGACCCATTTGGTCGGTCATTAGGACCCGACCAAACACATTAGGTGACCATAGCTATAACCTTCCGAGGTTATACCGTGTGGTCGCAATGTTAGGCGTTCCGAACGCGTTCTACGCGAACGACGCGTTAGGGTAGCATAAGCTACCTAAACGGGTCGTGATGGACCGTAAGCACTTAGATTAGGTTTCATTTTAGTATGTAGGCTTTGCTAAGCCATATTACACGAGTCTCCATACTCGTTTGGTTTACGAACCCGCGTACTGTCCGATCCTTCCGATTTGGTCCGGTATATTAACATAAGCTACCTATTAGGTGCCGTTGATATTCCGTGATCTTTAGCATTATCCGGTTATTATACAAGGAATCCAAAGCAATCTCAGGTGAGTACATAGTTCCCCTCTTTTACTGTTTTCTGAACTGTTTTGGGGTGAAACATGTTGTACCTATCTGTTATTTTCATGATTTCAAAGTATAATTGATTATACATGATAGTATTTATCTTTTGACAAACTAAATGACTATCTATGGTTTAAACACTGATTTCTCAAAAATTACAAAAGTAATTGTTGGAATAGTACTTATTTTGTTCACCAGACCGATTGGTAGTATGATATAGCGCTATAGGACTAGACACCCCATTCCTGTTGTCATGGAATGTCTGAAACCAATTCGTTTCTCCATCCAAATAGGGATTTCCTTTGTGGTATCCCTATAGTCTCAAAGGTGTAGTTTGATGCACCAGGTCTGAATGAATTCTTAAATCGCACCTTTAAGGTATATTTTGATATACTCCCAAAAAGTATAGTTTGATATACTCTCATGTGTGGTGTTGTACAGAACCAACATATATTTTGTAATCATCCAAAGCATATTGTGATATGTTACTCACATAACTAAAACATAGTTTAATATGTTATTTATCACGTCCAAAGCATATACTGATATGTTAGTTACAAAACTAAAACATGGTTTAATGTGTTATTTATAAATCCAAGGTATACTTGTAATATACTACTGAAAACTATTATTTTGAACAACTAAAGTATATTTAATATACTATCTATCAAACGATTTAGTTTTGGTTAGTGTTTAGATAACGGAACGAGTGTAATGTGATGAAAACATGGTAGATACGCCGCTGGTACTTCTTATATATAAGTGTTTTCATTGCATTACATACCGTGGCGTTATTTAGTACACTTGGGTTAACAATATTGGAACTGAAATATATTTTAATATATTACTTATTCAACTCTCTTAAAACCAAGGTATATTTTATATATACCATAAACATTTTATTAAAACATTGTTTTTCAAACAACTTAACTTATACAAACTCATTTTACATGGTTATTCAGTTAACCATACATTATTCTCTTATTTATACATATCATCAGATCCTATCGTTTTTCAAATGATTTACAAGACAAAGCAAATTTACAAAGTTCATGACTAAACATTTTCTCAAACATAAGTCATGAACTCCGTTTTCACAAAACCTATGTATCTCACAGGCATTTTTATGCTGACGTACCTATTTTTACACATGTTTCAGGTGCCGTCTTGAGATGATTGTTGATGCATGGTACATTTAGGATGGACTCGTGCCTTAGCAACTTTAAAACTTGGAAGATCATAGTTGTACTTGTGTGATTGTAATAGAACAACGAGTTCATTTAATCAATAAAACAATATTTAAATGTCCATGTGTTATGAAACAATGATTCTGTTACAACACTCCCCGACGTTTCCGCCACGTTTTGTATGTTCTACGTGGTCGGGGTGTGACAGAAAAGTTGGTATCAGAGCTCATGGTTATAGGGAATTAGGTTATTAGTAATGCTTTGACCTAGTCTATAACCCTCCTAGGACCCTAACGCGAGTTTACTTGCGTTTAGTCATAAAACAACACCGTCACCTATCCTTAGGCGACGACCGCAACAAGAACATAAATTTCAAAACCGCTTTGAAAACTAATCATCTGTTCTAGGATGATTGATTACTAGGTTTTGAACCCTCTGTTATAAGGTTTTGAACCCCTTTGAATTTTCAAAACTCTCGTCAAAGTTGGTCTAAATATTGTGAACACATGCAAACTGGAAGGGTGGGTGCCTGTACCCTGAGTTTTCTGTCTAAGGCTAGAGTGTTCGTACAAATCCACATAATCGGACCAGTCACTCTTACCTGGGAACTCTTGGGGTGAGTGTCCACTTATAGGCGAGCATGTCTTCGCGATACATTATTTTTGACCTATTTGCTTTGATTAATCACCAGGTCGTGTGTTGCTTTGTAGTAACAGACAGACGGCCACTATCCTTGCTTTCATCAGATTTGTTTCATCTCATTCTTTTCGTCTAATTCTCTCACTCGTTTCCTCTCATGTTTCCTCTTTTAGAATGCCTCCTCGACGCGACAATCAGATGGCGAATGCCGAACTGGCGGAAATCATCGCGCAACAAATGGCTGCTGCCTTCCCAATTCTTTATGCTCAAATAACTCAAGCCATCAACAACAACAATGCTCCATGCAATTTCAAGATTTTTAACTCAGCTAAACCGCTCAAGTTCAATGGTTCTGAGGGAGCAACTGGTCTTCTTCAATGGTTCGAGAGCATTGAGAATACTTTCCGTCACGTTCAGTGTCCTGAAAATCGCAAGGTCGAGTTTTCTTCGAGTGTGTTTCAGAAGAGGGCTCTTACATGGTGGAACGGGGTTATGAGAGACCGCGGTGCAGAGGTTGCATTAGCACAGACTTGGGCCGAGCTTAGGGCTCTTATGATGAAGGAGTTCTGTCCTCGTCATGAGCTTAGGGCTCTAGAAAGGGAATTTGATGATTTAAAGCAAGACAGTGGGGAACATCGAGCCTATACTGATCGCTATGAGGAATTGAGCTTGTTATGCCCTACTATGGTTACGCCTCTGGATAAGGCGATTGAGAAATACATTGATGGGCTTCCTGACGTAGTTCAGGACATCGTTACTGGCAGCAACCCTACTACTGTCAGACAAGCCATTGAATTGGCTGCCACTCTGACTGAATCCCAAATCAGGAAGCGCAAGCTGTTTCGGAAGGGCGACCTAAGACCATCTGACAAGACTGCTCATGTGGAACCAAAGGAAGACAGTGCTGAGGTGTCCAAGAAGAAAAAGCGCAAAGCCTCTCAAAGCTACGCTGTAACTGCTCAAGACAAACAAGTTGCACCAAACCAGCCAACACAACCTCGTAAAAGACAAAACTATGTTGGTACTGCACCGTTGTGCAACAAATGCAACCGTCATCATCTAGAGCAAGAGCAGTGTCACAAATGTACCCACTGTGGGCGGTTGGGACATTTGATCAATGTTTGTCGTTATGCAAATCAAGCTGCTGCAAACCCTGCTGCTGTTCAAGCACGGTTCCCCCCAGGGTCATGTTATAACTGTGGTGACCTTACCCACTACAGGAACAATTGCCCAAGGCTTGTTAACATACCTCCAGCGCGTGGACGAGTGTTCAACATCAATGAGGCAAACATGAACAATGATGCAGCAGTGAACAATTAGTGTTTTGTATTTCCTTAGTTGCTATCTTTTGACACTTCAAGACAAATCCGTTGCCACATAAATAAAGATTTGTTGTTTTTATTTCTGCAAAATTTATGCGTTTGTGTGAATGCTTGATGCAACTTTATGATGTCAGCCCAACGACAAACTACTCGTATGGTTCTGTCATATTATGATCACTTGTGATCTCCCCAAGAACCTTAAACTCTCGTTTCTTTTAAGAAACAAAGTCAAACACTTATTGAGAATCCCTCTATCTTTATAGATAGATCTTCATAAATCGTTAAAGTGCCAAATGAAATCCATAGGTTGGATTCCTAGTGTGCCTTAATATCCATACCTAAGGATAACAAAATAAAGAATCAAGTTAACTAAATTTGTGCTTATGTATTTTCTTACATGTTTTGTGGTTATATGTGATCCATCCAAATCCTCATAGAATCTTTCATATCTTCATACGAGAGATTCATAATGGGATATCCAAAGATACTATCTTAAACCGTTAATGGATTTCAACAGTGTAGTTAAGTCCCTCGGGTTATAAAGTATTATTCTATAATTGGACCTCTTGAAAGGTCTGCTTAAACAGATTGATTTTGAAAATCTGATTAGAAATATCATGTGATGATATAAAAATGATCCCTTAAGCGGTCTATTTAAAGAGATCGTACGACGGTCTAGTTAAGAAGATCATGTGTTGATCTAGTTAAAAGATCGTTCGTTGATCGAATTAAAAGGATCCTTTGGTGGTCTAGTCAAATCGCTTCATATTTATTCAAGTAATTTTCCTACGGATTATGAAATGGACTGTGCGGACTGTGCAAGGAATTACGTAATTATGGAGGCCTACATAATTATGGAATTCAGTGCACAGGAACCACAGGAAGTTTCATCATGTGTTAAGACCTAGTGACAAGAATAATGATACGGGAGAAGTCTCGGACCTCGACCAATGTCATTTATTCTCACACTCCCCCAATTCTGATCTCAATCACACACCAAGTTTTCCTATGATAAGCCTTCATAAGAAACGTTCGTCAATCAGTAGTTCAAAATTTCATGTTTTACTATTTCAAGGAATTCACTCTGAGGGTTAACAAATTCGCTAAGAATCCTAACATGGCCCAGAGTTTTACCTAAGGGTTCAATGGATCTATTATAAGGCGAAACCTTCACAGCTGTCCTCACGAGTTTCCTCTAGAATTAAATTTCGGGACGAAATTTCCTAAAGTAGGGGAGACTGTGACACCTGTGTCACTTCAACCATCAAACAAATGCCAAACCAAGGAAATATTGTATTTCATACTTGGGATTTGTATAAATATGTGTATGCTTTGCACATATCAATTCTTGTTCAATTTCATACTCTACAACGCTTTCTGGAGAATTATACGCAAACTGGTGCATAAACGTACTCAGTTTAATGCGACAAATACTCCGGGAGACCATCATACACTTAACATACCTTAAATAACCTTTACATAACTTAGAAATAAGTTTTGAAGGCTTTGGTATGGCAAAAACAAGTTAATTCGCTTACAGGGACTAAACTTGACAAACTGCGAAAGTATGCCAATTTGAACTGTAACGAACATTCCGGAACATGTCCATAAGTTAAACATACCATATATATCCTTTACATAGCTTAGAAATAGGCTTTGAGGGGTTTGGTATGCTAAAACAAACTTTTGGATCATTCAGGGACTAAAAGTGTCAAAAAGTGCATAAGTTTGCACTTTCGTGCATAACTCACGTTCTGAATACATCCGGACATCCAAAAATTTATGTAAGCATCCTTATATTATGCCTTAGTGTTTGGCATGAGAAAAATCCATTTGTCGCGTCATTTGGATCGTCTTTCACGCTTATGCGCATTCCGTCGTAATTAAGCGAACATCGCGATCGTACGGCCAAACGAACCGACATCCGACATATTTTTGGGCATGTTTCATGTCCACAATGTTTAGGCATAATTTTAGGGCCTTAAAGATGGCTTTACAGGTCTTAGAAGGGCTGGAAATAGCTTAAACACGCAACAGGGACCAAAAGTGTAAATTCTGCAAGTGGTGCAGATCAGAGGGGCCAGGCGGCCCGCGTAAGGATTGCCCAAAACATGAGGCGGGCCGCGTGAACATGTCTGACAGAAGATTTTGCATTTAATGCAGAATCTGGCCTTTCGTTCGATCAAAGGGCGATGCCTTTTCACCCAAATGAAGGGCCAAGGGTCAAGTTCACTGAATCTAACCCCTGGACACATGTACGCACGAGATCAAGGCACGATATTCGATAAAACGATCCTAACGGTTCCACCTTTCCAATAAATACCCCCCCCCCTTTAGTGTAAAATTCACAAAATCAGATCTTAGAGCTCTAAGTTGAAACCATTGTTTCATACCTGAGCTATTTGGTCTTGATTAGCACTCGGGGACCCTCCGTAAGTCTTCTTTCGTTCTTTTATTCGCTTTTCGAGTCCGAAAGTCAACGTTTTGTTGACTTTCTGCATTGACCAGCTTTTGGTCAATGTGAAGTTCATGGAACTTCACAACGTGAGCGTGATCACGATGGTTATGGTCCATAGTGACCATACCTACTGATTACCACGTTATCTAGTCTCAGTGACGAGTCGTAGTTTCGGCCAAAATGCGCATTCTTGCGTATTTTGTAACCAAACTACTCGTGGGCATCAAAGCCGTTTGTTTTGATGCCAAACCTGTTTCTAAACTTAGTTAAGCATGTTCTAACATGCTTAGCTCGTCACTTTTAGTTTAGTGCTTATATAGGGTCGTAAGGTAAGCGATTTAAACCATCGCTTATACTTTCGAACCCGACCCATTTGGTCGGTCATTAGGACCCGACCAAACACATTAGGTGACCATAGCTATAACCTTCCGAGGTTATACCGTGTGGTCGCAATGTTAGGCGTTCCGAACGCGTTCTACGCGAACGACGCGTTAGGGTAGCATAAGCTAACTAAACGGGTCGTGATGGACCGTAAGCACTTAGATTAGGTTTCATTTTAGTATGTAGGCTTTGCTAAGCCATATTACACGAGTCTCCATACTCGTTTGGTTTACGAACCCGCGTACTGTCCGATCCTTCCGATTTGGTCCGGTATATTAACATAAGCTACCTATTAGGTGCCGTTGATATTCCGTGATCTTTAGCATTATCCGGTTATTATACAAGGAATCCAAAGCAATCTCAGGTGAGTACATAGTTCCCCTCTTTTACTGTTTTCTGAACTGTTTTGGGGTGAAACATGTTGTACCTATCTGTTATTTTCATGATTTCAAAGTATAATTGATTATACATGATAGTATTTATCTTTTGACAAACTAAATGACTATCTATGGTTTAAACACTGATTTCTCAAAAATTACAAAAGTAATTGTTGGAATAGTACTTATTTTGTTCACCAGACCGATTGGTAGTATGATATAGCGCTATAGGACTAGACACCCCATTCCTGTTGTCATGGAATGTCTGAAACCAATTCGTTTCTCCATCCAAATAGGGATTTCCTTTGTGGTATCCCTATAGTCTCAAAGGTGTAGTTTGATGCACCAGGTCTGAATGAATTCTTAAATCGCACCTTTAAGGTATATTTTGATATACTCCCAAAAAGTATAGTTTGATATACTCTCATGTGTGGTGTTGTACAGAACCAACATATATTTTGTAATCATCCAAAGCATATTGTGATATGTTACTCACATAACTAAAACATAGTTTAATATGTTATTTATCACGTCCAAAGCATATACTGATATGTTAGTTACAAAACTAAAACATGGTTTAATGTGTTATTTATAAATCCAAGGTATACTTGTAATATACTACTGAAAACTATTATTTTGAACAACTAAAGTATATTTAATATACTATCTATCAAACGATTTAGTTTTGGTTAGTGTTTAGATAACGGAACGAGTGTAATGTGATGAAAACATGGTAGATACGCCGCTGGTACTTCTTATATATAAGTGTTTTCATTGCATTACATACCGTGGCGTTATTTAGTACACTTGGGTTAACAATATTGGAACTGAAATATATTTTAATATATTACTTATTCAACTCTCTTAAAACCAAGGTATATTTTATATATACCATAAACATTTTATTAAAACATTGTTTTTCAAACAACTTAACTTATACAAACTCATTTTACATGGTTATTCAGTTAACCATACATTATTCTCTTATTTATACATATCATCAGATCCTATCGTTTTTCAAATGATTTACAAGACAAAGCAAATTTACAAAGTTCATGACTAAACATTTTCTCAAACATAAGTCATGAACTCCGTTTTCACAAAACCTATGTATCTCACAGGCATTTTTATGCTGACGTACCTATTTTTACACATGTTTCAGGTGCCGTCTTGAGATGATTGTTGATGCATGGTACATTTAGGATGGACTCGTGCCTTAGCAACTTTAAAACTTGGAAGATCATAGTTGTACTTGTGTGATTGTAATAGAACAACGAGTTCATTTAATCAATAAAACAATATTTAAATGTCCATGTGTTATGAAACAATGATTCTGTTACAACACTCCCCGACGTTTCCGCCACGTTTTGTATGTTCTACGTGGTCGGGGTGTGACACAAATAGTATTGTTTCCTCGTTGAGATCTAGGTAGGCCAGTAAAGAAGTCCATGGAAATTTTCTCCCATTTCCATGTCAGGATTTTTGGTTGTTGAAGTAGACCTGATGGCTTCTGGTATTCAACTTTGACCCTAGCACAGGTCAAACATTTACTAATATAGGTCGCTATGTTAGCTTTCATGTGGGGCCACCAGTAGGTAGTCTTGAGATCGTGGTACATCTTATCCGAACCAGAATGTACTGAGTAACGAGACTTGTGCGCTTCATCCATTACAAGCTCACGTAGATTACCATAAAATGGAACCCAGATGCGCCCTGTCACATAGTAAGCGTCGTCTTCCTTTTGTTCTAACCGTTTCTTCGATCCTCACAGGGACTCAGCCTTGATGTTCTCTGCTTTCAATGCTTCAATCTGAGCATCTCGTATCTGAGTAGGAAGACTAGAGTGGATGGTAAGTTGTAACGCACGCACACACTTAGGTTTAGTCTCCTTTCGACTAAGGGCATCAGCCACAACATTGGGTTTGCCCGGATGGTACTTGATCGCGCACTCTTAATCATTTAGAAGTTCGACCCATCGACGTTGTCGCATGTTCAAGTCCTTTTGATCGAAGATATTTTGGAGACTCCTGTGATCGCTGTAAATGGTGCACTTGGTACCATACAGGTAATGCCTCTATATCTTGAGTGCAAAAACAACAGCTCCCAGCTCCAGATCGTGGGTAGTGTAGTTCCTTTCGTGAACCTTAAGTTGACGTGATGCATAAGCAATGACTTTCTCATGTTGCATCAACACACAACCAAGTCCTTGAATTGACACGTCGCAATAAACCACGAAATCGTCTGTGCCTTCAGGTAATGAGAGAATAGGTGCGCTACAAAGTCTCTTCTTTAAGTGCTGAAACGCGGATTCCTGTGCATCACCCCAACAATTGGTGACACCCTTCTGAGTTAGCGACGTGAGAGGTTGCGCAATCTTTGAGAAATCCTTGATAAACCTTCTGTAGTAACCCGCCAAACCCAGGAATTGGTGGATTTCAGTTGGCGTATGGGGTGCAGGCCAGTTCTTGATCGAGCTAACCTTGGATGGATCAACATGAATCCTATCCTTGTTTACCACGTGACCTAAGAAATGAACTTCGCGAAGCCAAAAGTCACATTTCGAAAACTTAGCATAAAGCTGCTCTGCTCGAAGAAGTTCCAAAATAAGTCGTAGATGACGCTCGTGTTCCTCCTGACCCTTGGAATAGATCAGGATGTCGTCGATGAAAACAATAACAAACTTATCCAGGTAAGGTTTGCACACTCGGTTCATGAGATCCATGAAGACCGCAGGTGCGTTCGTCAACCCGAAAGGCATGACTAAAAACTCGTAGTGCCAGTAACGAGTTCTGAATGCTGTCTTGGAGATGTCCTCGTCTCTGACTCTCAGTTGATGATAGCCCGATCTCAGATCAATCTTAGAGTAGAAGCTCGACCCTTGCAGCTGGTCGAATAGGTCATCGATACGCGGAAGAGGATAACGATTCTTCACGGTTACCTTGTTGAGTTCGTGATAGTCAATACACATTCGGAAGGTACCATCTTTCTTCTTCACAAACAAGACTGGAGCTCCCCACGGGGAAGAGCTAGGATGAATAAAACCCTTATCCAAGAGCTCTTGTAGTTGTGTGGACAATTCTTCTAGTTCTGGTGGAGCTAAACGATAAGGTGCACGAGCTATTGGTGCCGCTCCAGGAGCTAGCTCGATTTGAAACTCGACTTGACGATGAGGCGGAAGACCAGGTAATTCCTCAGGAAATACTTCAGGAAAGTCGCGTACAATAGGGATGTCCTCTATCTTCTTCTCTTTCGTTGAGGTGTCAGTAACGAGGGCTAGAATAGCTGTGTGGCCCTTTCGCAAGCACTTCTGGGCCTTAAGGAAAGATATGACGCCTACTACAGCACCAATCTTGTCACCACGAACCACGAGAGGTTCTTCACCAGAACGAGGGATGCAGACAATTTTCTCCTTGCAAAGAATCTCTGCTTGATGTTGGGATAACCAGTCCATCCCGATGACTACGTCGAAGCTACCAAGAACGATGGGGATAAGGTTGATGGAGAAGGTCTGACCAGCTAGCATGAGATTACAACCCCTAACTATGTGCGTGGCCTCAAGACTTTTACCGTTTGCTAGTTCTACAATGTGCTTGGTGTTCAAAAGTGTTCGGGTACGCTTAAGCATCTGACTAACTTTTAAGGACACGTAACTAGTATCGGCACCCGAATCAAATAAAACTGAAACAAAGAAATCATCCAATAGGAACTTACCCATCACAACGTTGGAATCATTCCTCGCATCACCCTGACCAATCACGAAAGCACGTCCCTGGCACCATTGCCATCATTCCCCCATTGTTTCCATTTCCCTGATTGTTGTTGTTGTTCTGATTCTGGTTCAGCTGTGGACAGTTTCTCTTGAAGTGACCTTCAGCACCACACTGCAAACACCCTTTATTACCCTGTTGTTGCTGCTGCTGCTACTGGTTCTGTGGAGCTTGTGGCTACTGTTGACGATTTTGATTCGCAGGATATGGGCTCCTGCAATCCTTTGCTGCGTCACCAATCTTGTTACATCTATGACAACGACCCTTGTTGCACGGCCCGCTGTGGTGCAAGTTACATTGATTGCACTTAGGGTGGTTTCCCTTGTACCCACCTTGTCCCTGATTCCCTGAAGACTGCTGACCGGGGCTCTTGTAGTAGTCAGTCCTTCGCTGCTGAGACTGAGACTGAACAAAAGTTGAACCTTTTCTTGAACTCCCATCCCATTTGCATTTGTTGTCGCTAGGAGCATCAGAAGTAGTGGCGCTAATACGCTTAGGCAACTTGTTCTGTTCAACTGCCTGATCAGTGAGACGATGGGACAGTCGTATGACTTGCTGGATCGTAGGGAGGTTAGCTGCAGTCACTGTTGGACTCTGTATGCCCAAGACACATATTAAATTGATGTGGCTAGTACGTTATGATCCAAGTCGAGTCATACCCAAATACAAGCTAGACAAACACTTAGAATATTTATTTGTGACATGATCAAACAAATAAATACTAACACTTAGAATATTTAGAAATTGGTTTTCTAAATAATTGCACTTGACAAACTAATAAATTATATGGATAATCTATTTTGAGAGAATATTTTATTTTGTTACTTAATGGGTTAAATAACTTAATAAAAGTTGTATAAGTCTTAAAACATGTGATGTTATAATTTTATAAAAGTTATAAAATTATATAAGACTTAAATTGTTATTATAAGAAAATTTTTGAAATTTTTTATTAAAATAAAAGCTAGGCCGCCAACCTCCCCCCCATTGTCTTCCCAAGATTGTTGGTCCAATGAGAAGGCATGCAAGTTGTCATATTTGCATGAAACTTGATTGGGTGGTCTTTCCAAGCATATTTTGGTCCAATCACCCTTCATGCACTTGCATGTGTTAGATGCTCTCTCATTGGGCAAGATTGGTGGCATTCTCTCTCATGCTTTTAATAAGCATTTTGTAAGACAAAAATTGTTACAACACTTAGAAATCCATGATCATTTTTCAAGTAGAAGACTTGTAATGCTCTCTCTAAAAAATCGGCCAACATGAGATTGTCCAAGAGGGTTTCAAGTTTGTAAAATCAAGTGCAAGAACTCCATAATGTTCTCTAGAAAAATCGGCCATGGTGGTTGTTTAGAGGGAATCTTAGTGAGTTCATAAGTGTAGAAATCCTAGCTAAACATAAGGTGTTGTTGGAAGGCTTGGGGTATACAAGCTTGAGGTCTTCTACACTTAAAGGCAACCGTTCAAGAAGCATCATCATCTTCATGTACTTTACTCCTTGGAAGGTAGTATTCTAAACACTCTATGGTTGTGTTTTATTTTTGATAGCATGCATGTTCGTATGTGGATCCGAGATTGGGTTTTACATATAAAATGAGTTTTATATCTTGTAAGTAACATGTTTTAAATAATAATTTCCGCTGTGTTTTTATTTTATAAGGATAAAATACTTTTATAAACATGTGAAAAACCCAACAATGGCATCTAGAGCCGCTTATACGAGTGCATGCTTCATAGGATATGAAATTTTCGGGTTTCGGGTTTGGTTAAAACCCTTTAGCCGAAATTTTATATATGGTTATCCTTTTGTTTTTTCAAGATTTATTTCCTACATGCATAAAGGAATCTTGAAAAAATTATGTCATATGGATGATTTGTTTTGTTTGGACAAAAACCCACATTTTTCGATTTTTTCATTCTTGACCAAAAATGTAGGTTGTAAAAAGGAAACCGGTTTTGCTTCTTGAATTTTATATATATTTGGATATATATATATATATATATATATATATATATATATATATATTTTGGTGTTCATAACCTAGCCATGACCTTATGTGAATATATGTTGAATGTTTGTGTTTGTGATTTGTATTTCATTATTCAATAGGTTGTAATAATTAATATTTTTGTCTTCCATTTGTAAAAAAATATGTAATTTATTTATTTTCATTTGGCATGTAAATAAATAGATTAGGTGCATTTCATCTTACTAGAAAAAAATGTATTAGGATATTTTTTTGTAAAAGAAGAGGCACACAAAAATGTGGTTTTGGTTCTGGCTACTTTCGGGCCTAAAGGACTTCATAGTTCTTAACGGGATTTTAGCCCGATAACCAAAACACATTTTTGAACTCCAAAGGAGTTTGGAGCTGAATATAAAAGCCATTTGGAAGCTCAAAGAAAGTGGAGAAATCACAACACAAAAAGGAGACTTGAAGCATTTGGATGCGGGATCAAGTGGGAGTTCAACGACACATCGCTTGTGTCATTTTTCACCCTTTAGGAAGGACCTTTTGGCACACTTGTTTCGGCTAACAAGTGTTGTCAAAATAGTTGGCTATGGTTATGCGCCTATTGTTATGTATGTTGTGCTTGTGTGGTTGTTTATTTTATTGTTTGAATGATATTTGGATATGCATGCTTAACAAACTAATAATCAACAACAAGCTTAAAATTGGTTCTTAAAAGATCATTAAAAATGGTTAATAAAAGGTTATTAAAAATTAATGATTTTATAATAAAATGGGTTTTATTAAAAAGAACCTTGAAAATTTATTTTCACAAAAGTACCAAGGATTTGAATGCATGCAAATGTATGGTACATAAAGTTTTCTAAAATAGAATTTTGAAAACTCAAAATCCCTTTTATGAAACAAGTCAAACACCATCCTTTTATACAACACTCGAATCACTTGGAAACTCTTATTGTGGGATAAAGGTCAGCTAACCACATTTGAGGGAACTTGTATGTTCGAGGTGGGTTTACCATGTTTGTGGGATAAAGGTCACCTAACCACTTATGTGTATAAACTCACACGTGTGTGTAAGTTGGACGACTTGATTTGGAAACCATGAACTTAGGGTTACCGAAGCATGGGGAACAAAGGTGTTGATGGGATTAAACATGCCAACTAAACATAAAGATGTTTAACCGATCCCATATGGCTAGAAGTTGCAAAGGGTTGCAATTGTCAAACGTTGACTACCTTGTTAATTTAAATAAAGGGATAAAGGTCACCTAACCGATATTTAAATGTAACGTTGGGTTCTAGATTTTAATTATTAATTGTCTATGAGACAGAAAAGGGTATTAATGATTAAAATATAATAATATCGAAAATACTAAAATTGAACCTTGTTAAATTTGTAGATGGCCGCTAACAATATTACCCAAACCGTCCATAACCTATCACTAAAAACAATCCTTGAAAAGGATCGTCTCAATCATAACACTTCATGGATTAATATTGAAACTTAAGAATTATTCTCAAGTAAGAAAAGATATCCTATGTGTTGAACGATCCTAATCCCGATGAGCATCTTATGGAAGATAAGGATGCCTATAACGATTGGATTAAGTATAATGAGGACACTATGCAAGCCTCTTGCCTCATGTTAGGAACTATGATTCCCGAGATTCAAAAGGATTTTTGAACATCATGAGCATACGACATGATTAACCAATTGTAGGAAATGTTTCTAAGGGTAGAACGCTTCGAAACGGTTTGAGCGCTTCATGCATGTCGAATGGAGGAAACCTAATCGGTCTCATCTTATGTCTTTAAGATGAAAAGCCACATTGATCACCTCAAAAGGCTCAATATGGATAAAAGGGGTTTATCCATTCAAACGATCAATGAGGGTGGCAACAAAAAAGGGCATCACCCCGACACCAAAGCAAATGTTGCAAATGGTAACGGGAAATTCAAAAGGAAAAGAAAAGAAAGGCTAAAGCGAAACCACCGAAACCAAAAAGAGAAGAAGGCAAAGGTTTCCATGAATAATCCATGCTTTGAGTATGGTGAGATAGGTATTTGAAAAGGAATTTTCTAACCTGTGTCAAAGAGTTGAAAAACAAGAGGGATGCTAGACAAACCTCAGGTACTGTGACACCTGTGTCACTTCAATCATCAAACAAATACCAAACCAATGAAATATTGTATTTCATACTTGGGATTTGTATAAATATGTGTATCATTTGCACATATCAACTCTTTTTCGATTTCGGGCTCTAAATCGCTTTCTGGAAGGTTATACGTGCACTGATGGGTAAATATAACCAGTTTAATGCAACAAACACTCCAGAATAGTGACATAGGCTTAACATACCTTAAATAACCTTTACATAACTTAAAAATTAGTTTTGGAAGGTTTGGTGTGCCGAAATCAAGTTTATTCGCTTACAGGGACTAAATTCGACAAACTGCAAAAGTATGTCGATTCGTACTGTAACGAACATTCCGGAACTTGATCATAAGTTAAACATACCCTGAATATCCTTTACATAGCTTAGAAATAGGCTTTGAGGGGCTCGGTATGCTAAAATAAACTTATTTGATCAATAGAGACTAAAAGCGTCAAAAGTGCATAAGTTTGCATTTTCGCGCATATCTTACTTCCTGAATATATCTGGACATCCAAAAAATTATGTAATCATTAAAATATTTTATTTTAGTGATTGGCATGATAAAATTCCATTCGTCGCGTAATTTGGATCGTTTTTGCTTTCATTACGATTTCAGTCGTAATTAACCGAACAACGGAACCGTACGACCAAACGAACCGACATCCGAGATGTTTTTGAGCATATTTTAAGTTTCCTATACTTTAACTTTATTTTAGAGCCTTGAAATGGGGTTAACGGGGCTTAAAAGTGCAAAAAAATCAAGTTTTACAAGTGCAGGGACCATTTTTGAAATTTCTGACCAGATTCATTGAACCTGGTCCATTTTGAGATTTTGATGGTTTGATCCCAAGGTTTTGCAATACCATGGGCTGGTATTCAATGGTATTTATCAATCTATGGGCCATTCTAGGGGCTCCCATGGTTTTACAAAACCATGGGCACATGTGTACGGTTAAGATTAAAGCACGTTATTCGACGAACGATCTTAACGGTTCCATGAAATCTATAAATACCCCCGTTCATTTGTTGCAACTCACACCTTTGAATCTGATTTCATCTCTCTAGGTTGAAGTATCTACTTCATACCTGAGAGTAATCGGATCAAAGCTTTCGTTCTTGGACCCGTTGTAAGTATTCTTTCGTTCTTTTACGTTTTAGCGTTAAAGTCAAACTTTGTTTGACTTTCTGCTTTGACCAGTTTATGGTCAATGCGAAGTTCATTTGAACTTCATAACGTGAGCGTAATCATGATGGTTATAGTCCCTAGTGACTATACCTACTGGTTACCACGTTATCTAGGCTCAGTGACGAGTCGTAGTTTCGGCCAAAATGCGTATTCTTGCGTATTTTGTAACCAAACTACTTTTAGGTATCAAAACCGTTTGTTTTGATACCAAACCTGTTTTCAAACTTTGTTAAACATGTTTTAACATGTTTAGCTCGTCACTTTAGGTTTAGTGCTTATGTAGGGTCGTAAGGTAAGCGATCTAGTCAATCGCTTATACTTTCGAACCCAACTCGTTTGGTCGATCATTAGGATCCGACCAAACACATTAGGTGACCATATTTGTATAGGTAATAACCTTCCGAGGTTATACCTTATGGTCACTTCGTTTAAGTAGTTGTATGATAGGTAGTTTATATGCCTTAGGAAAATTACCAAAATGCCCTTTTTACGCATAAATTCATTTTAAGCATATGTAACCTAAATTTTTGACATCTAAACTGATTAGGTAACTATATTAGACATGTTAAGGCATATTTTACTTGTCATAGGACTAGTTAAGCGGTCCAAACGCGTTTTACGCGAACGACGCGTTAACGTAGCATAAGCTACCTAAACGGGTCGTAATGGGTCATAAGCACTTAGGTTAGGTTTCATTTTAGTATGTAGGCTTTGTTAAACCGTATCATATGGGTTCCAATACTCATTTGGTTTACGAAACCTCATACTATCCAATCTCCCGATTTAGGTCCGGTTTGTCACACCCCCAAAATCCACACGCGAGTACCACCGCTTGGAGGCGTGACTGACCAGGATCAAGCCACCAATCATATTGAACATAACAGGTAATAAGTAAAATTCAACCACACAATATGAAAGGTGTTTCAAAACAAAAACATAGTTTGGTGTTTAGCGGAAGCATAATTGTAAAACCCAAAGTAAGTATTAAGTACGAAATAAAGTAATGTTTTAGCATGGCACACACACTGCCATGTCCCACAACGACCGCACCTCCCTGTGCAAACTCCATGAATACCTAGCGACCTGCAAGGCATGTAACAGAGAGTCAACAACAAAGTTGAGCGAGTTCACAGTTAGTTGTTCAATTATAGTATTCGTTTCGTAAAGCATATATTCGTTTTGTAAACCATGTATCGTATTAATTTGTATCGCGGTCTCCCAGACATGTTTGCGAAGATTAGTGGGGGCTTCCCATGTGTTACCAGACCGAGTGTATCGACTGCTACGAAAATGTATGAGGTGCCCTAAGTCAATGTCTATCAGCATTGACCCTTTGCCCATAGTCCATTAGTACACGCCCATTCGAACGACACGGTGTGAGGTTTGTTAAATCTAATAGCGCTATTAACTAATAACCCGCTCGCCATAGGCATCGGCGATTAAGTCGATAAAGTGAGGGACTTCAATGATAGAGGTTTGGTCCAGTGTGTATACTAGGCATCCTACTCCCAGAGGATGGTTGTAATTACCGTTTAGTTCATTTACCCATTCCCAACCCTTGGGAATCCCATGCCTTGGAAAGAGTGTGAACTCACCTTGGTTTGCTTGGTATGCTAAAGTATGTGCTCACAAATAATCAGTCAAGTCCTAAAGTACGCATGTGTACATAATCGGTTTATATTCACAAAGTTCACGTATAAGTATAATCACGGTGGATATTAAATCAGTGATCACCAAATAGCACAAAACACGTATTCAAGTCCAAACAAGTCATGCTCATCATCTAACAACAGTTAGTTAGTCCAGTTAACTCTTAACAGAGTTAAATTAAGTTACAGTGCAGATTTCCCTCTCGACGAAACATACTTGTTTCGTCGTGTAACCCCTTGACGAAACACCCTTCGTTTCGTCATGATCCCTTCGGCGAAACACCCTTCGTTTCGTCATAACTACTCTCGGCGAAACACCCCCTGTTTCGCCATGTCTGATTCGTGGTGACCAATGTTGACGAAACACATCAGCGTTTCATCGACATCAGCGTTTCGCGGAGGCATCAGTTTCGCCACATAACAGTTAAGCAGAAACCCTAATCATCGATCAACATCATACAACAATCATACAGTAATTATTATCCACACCGAAAACATCATCCCATCATCATGAAATCTAATCATCATCCAAATCATACTGTAACAACCAACATCTAGCATGAACCCTAAATCACAAGATAGTCATACGCAACCTAGATCAAGACATGTGTGGGTCTGATGATCATATTCTGCTAATACAACGCCACTGATAACATACCAAGCCAATATCAACCAATACATCAACCTCATAAGTCGATCAATTATCATAAACCAACCCTACTCTACATCAGACCAATAATCAAAATCATACAAGTCATGCATTCACAGATCATCATAACATTCATCAACAACTCATACACAAATAAGCACTAGCAATGACTAACCGGAAAAACTAAGCGATTAATACAAACGGAATGGGTGAACTCTCGGATGAGGAGGGGCTGCCGTCGGCGTACAGGAGAGAGCTCTAGGGTTTTGATTTTTGTTAAAATGTGTGAAACTGAAACCGTTTCATGTTTTAATACTCGAACTAACGTGCTGGGCCCTTAATGGGCTTTGGCGAATCGTGGGCCGGCGAAACAGCTTGTTTCGTCGGGGTGCTTGTGACGAAACAACATCTGTTTCGTCGCTATGGGTTATGGCGAAACACTTCTGTTTTGTCGGTGTGTTCTTGGCGAAACAATTCTGTTTCGTCGGGCCATTCAAAGTTTAACAGTTTAAGTTTTTCAAACAGTATTCAAGATAAACACCTTAATCACATTACATGGATAACAAATCAAATCAACATCTCAGCATATAATCCAACATGTAAAATTACAAAGCAAACAAGTCGTGTAACCAAACAACTAAACAATTAACATGCAATTAATGCGAATAAGGAATCTTGGAAACTCCAGTTGTCACACGGTTATTTATGTAGTTATCTATATAGGGTGCCGTTTGATTCTGTGATCCCTCTAGCTTTGCTTGGTCGTTTTTCACGACTTCTAAGCACCCTCAAGTGAGTACATAGTCCCCTCTTTTATTGTTTTTCAAACGTTTTGGGGTGAAACACATGTGCCTACTTGTTACTTTCGTGCTTTCCATGTTTTCATATCATATACTTGCTATGTTCCTTAGTACACTATTAGTACATGATTTCATTATGTTTTGCTATGTATGTTTACATGACATGCTAGCACATTGTTTTACATGACTTTTCTGCTTTGTATATTAACTTAGCATACTTAGTACTTTGTTTTACATTGCATCTCTGTTGCATATGTTCTCGTAACATATGGACACATTGTTTTACATCTCTACCTTGTATGTTTACTTAGTATACTAGGTACATTACTTTCATAAAACATGCTTACATTTGATATATCATTTGGTTTGTTTAACGGGACTAAATTACATTCATTAACACCGATCATGCCGCTCGGTAGTAGGTAGTGGTACCATAGGACTTGACAAATCCCGTTCCTAAAACCCTAGGTTTGTTTGGGTGGAAGGAATGACCGAATCCGAAAACATTTCTTTTGATAACCTTTACTTAGGGTTATCCGTCTGTCTTAAGGCTTGGATGTAGGCGTTTAACATAACCGGATAGATGATTGTATCAGTAAAGCATGCATTATCTTACAAAACATAACTTTTGATAATAGTTTATCAAATGCATTGTTTTGTACATTACTTCTTATAGGGTTGAATAAATGCTTTTAATCAATAAATGTTTTTATTCATTCTACATAACATTTGTTTACACATTACATGATTTACATATGATGGTTTTTACATAAACATTTGACATATGACTATACATAAACATTTTTTCATTGGTGGTTTGTTTTGGTAAGTGATTTAAGTAACGAGACGTGTGTAGTATGATACAAGCATGGTGGATACGCCGCTGGTACTTCCTATATATAAGTGCTTGTATGATATTACATATTGTAGCGTTACCTAAATCATTTCAATTTGGACTTATACATTTTACACAAATGACATATTTTTCACAAGACATTGTTTTACAAAACAGCTTATTTCATACAAACTTATTTTTACTTGGTTATTCATTTAACCATACATTATTCTTTTATATATACATATTATCCGATTTATTATCGCTTTTCAAATGACTTTTAAAAGAAAACATTTTACAAGGATCATGACTAATTTTTCTCAAACATTTTTTCTTTAAACTTATAAGTCATGAATCCTAAATCAACAAAACCTATGTATCTCACAGGCATTTTTATGCTGACGTACCTATTTTCACATGTGTTTCAAGAAACGATGCATAGGATTGATCAAGATACACATAGGTGGACTTGGGCCTTAGTGACATTAAAAGATGCAAGACTAGTTAATTTTGTTATGTTTCTTTGTTGTTAAGACATTGTAATTCTTTTAAATCAAATAAAACAAAATTTCAAATTTCCATGTGTTATGAAACAATGATTCTGTTACAACACTCCCCGACGACTCCGCCACGATTTGTTGTTTTACGTGGTCGGGGTGAATGCCTGTTCTAGGATGATTGATTACTAGGTTTCAAAACCGCCTTGAAAATTAATCATCTGTTCTAGGATGATTGATTACTAGGTTTTGAACCCTCTAAGTTTTCAAAATCTCGTCAAAGTTTGGGTCTTATAGTGTGAACATGTGTAAACTGGAAGGGTGAATGCCTGTACCCTGAGTTTTCTGTCTAAGGCTAGAGTGTTCGTACAAATCCGCAAAATCGGACCAGTCACTCTTACCTGGGAACTCTTGGGGTGAGTGTTCACTTATAGGCAAGCATGTCTTCAGTGATACATTAATATGACCCGTTTACTTTGATTTGTCACCATCTCATTTGTTTGCCTTAGGTAACAAACAAATGATCGTAAGTTTTATGCGTTGCCATTCTGTTTTGATTTTCCAATAACATTTCACTTGTTTCTTCCTATGCCTTTCATTTTCTTCTAGAATGTCTGTTCATCTCAGCAACGGTTAAATGTCGGAGCAAACAACCAAATTTGCCCAGCAAATAGGCGAAGTAATTCTGAAGTCCATGGATCTAGGTATTGCCATGTCTCGTCTCAACAATGAAGCCACTCAAGAGTCACCGAAGGAAGCAAAAGTCAAGCCTGCACCAAAATCAAGGAACCGTAAGGCTTCAAGGAAACCCGCAGCGGGTGCACCAAATCAAGCGGGACCTAGCCAAGTGGCAATGCCACTAGCTAGGATGCCATACTTAGGAGCTGCCCCATGGTGCAAACGATGCAACCGTCATCATTCAAACCTCATACCCTTCTTCAAATGTACCTACTGTGGACGGTGTGGACATTTGGTTAACATATGCAGCTTTTCTATCCAAAACAAAGCTGCTATAAACCTTGCTGCTGCTCAACCTCCTGCCAGGAAACCTTATGCCGGTACTACACTGATGTGCAACAAGTGTAATGCACCTCACCAAGCTTACCTGCAGTGTCGTCTGTGTGCATCATGTGGACGACTTGGTCACCTGGCAAATGCTTGTCAATTCAACCCAATCCAAGGTGGTCCAAACCAACCTTAATTCAACCCTGCTCCAGCTCGTTTACCATCTGGTACTTGGTACAACTACAGCGAGACGAGCTATTTCAGGAACAAGTGAACAAAGATTGTCAATGCAAATCTGACCCACGGATGAGCATTTGGCTAAGTATAAGATGTTGTTGTTTTAATGTTATGCTTTTGTTTCTTTGTTTTTCTTGTAATGTGAAACAATCAGTTTTGCTTATAAATAAATCATTGATCACAAATTCTGATATACAAATGTAGTTACAGGTGTGTATGGCATTTCCCTATAATACCTACATTAAGGAACTATGTTCCTTACAAACTACTCTTGTGAATTTCCCATTCTTGTGTTTACTCATGATTCCTTTAGAAAATTCTAAGTACTTGTATCATTCTAAGAAACGAAGTACAGAAAATAAAGTGACATTATGAGTAATCATGCTTCTGCACATCTGTGCCTTTGAATCCTTGGTTAGATAACTAAGGGTATTTTCAAATCTCATACCCATTACGTTCTGATTTTTCAACATGCATAACATAAGTTTTCAAAACAACCTTCATGATTTCAAAAACATTTTATATATAGTTCGAAAACATTTTTAATATAGTGTATTTACTTAACATATCAAATGCATGATTTCAAAAGCATTGTCTATGTTTTCAAAAACAACCTCCATGATTTTAAAAACATTGTCTATGTTTTCAAAAAAAAAAAAACAACCTTCATGATTTCAAAATGTTATTAATACAGTATAATTACTTATATCAAGTGCATGATTTCAAAAGCATCATTCATGTTTTCAAAAACCTTATACATAATTTCAAAATTCATCTCGCATGATTTTAAAACATTTTTTTTATATACCTACCTAATACAGCTACTTTATGATTTCAAAAGTGTTATATATAAGGTTTCAAAAACATTGAACACATTTTTTTAGAACCCCATGCATAGTTTTCAAAAATATTTTCTTCATACATTGACTTAACCTTCAAATTCCGCTTCATATGTCGCCTTGGCATATCTAGCACCTCAACTTCATAAGCATTTTACCTCATCTTTTGACTTAAGCACGTCTAGTGCAAGGTTTTGAAAGGCCTCCCGCTTTTCAATTCCCAAAATCCATATGGGATCTTTTTATCTTCACAATTAGACCCTTGTGGATGATTATCATTCAAATCAGAGTCCTTAATTGGATTCCTTATGTACCTTAATTCGAACATTTTGGTTCCTTATAATCGAAATCGAATTTTCTCTTTAAGATCTTTCTATCTTCATAGTTAGATTCTTGATAATGTTTAAAGTACCGAATGAAATCCACGAAATGGATTCCTAGTGTACTTTAAATTCATATGCACAATTAACAACAAATTAACAAAATGATAACAAATTTAAAATCAAGTTAAAAAATTATGTGATTATGTGTTTATGCATTTTGTGTTTTCTTTTATGCATTTGGGTTTTCTTTTATGCATTTTATGGTTTTGTATACTCTGGATATTCGTTATCCAAATCCTCATAGAACCTCTCATATCTTCATATGAAGGATTCGTAGTAGGATATTCAAAAGGTACTACCTTAAAATCCTTATTGGGCTTCTACATGATAGTTAAGACCCTTGGATTATATAGTACCATTCCATGATTCATAAGAGACCCTTTTAGTGGTCTAGTAAAAAAGATTGAGTCAGAATCTGGTTAAGAATGACATGTGGTGATGTAGCTGAATAGACTCCTTGGTAGTCTATTTAAACCATTTATTGATTTAATTAAAAGGACCCTATGGTGGTCTAGTCACAATCATCACAAGTGCGTTCATTATTTTTTCCCCTACACATTATAAGATGCACTACGTGACTATGCAAGGAATTACGTAATTATGGTTGTATACATAATTACAAAATGAAACCACGGTAAGACTTATTATGTGTAAGAACCGATAGTGGCAACCATAACGAAATGTGAACAATGTAATAGAGGTACGGTGGACGCACCAATAACACTTTATATACTTGTATATAAGTGTCCCTCTCACATAGCAAGCATGATGTTATTTAAAGTTACTAGAAGTTCAGGACTCAAACTAGTGTTGTTTGATCTTTTCAACTTCATGTTTCAAACTCTCATAAGTTTCCTCTAAAATAATTTTCGGGACGAAATTTCCTGAAGTAGGGGAGACTGTGACACCTGTGTCACTTCAATCATCAAACAAATACAAAACCAATGAAATATTGTATTTCATACTTGTGATTTGTATAAATATGTGTATCATTTGCACATATCAACTCTTTTTCGATTTCGGGCTCTAAATCGCTTTCTGGAAGGTTATACGCGCACTGATGCATAAATATAACCAGTTTAATGCAACAAACACTACGGAATAGTGACATAGGCTTAACATACCTTAAATAACCTTTACATAACTTAAAAATTAGTTTTGGAAGGTTTGGTGTGCGGAAATTGTCACACCCCGACCATGTAAAACATCAAATCGTGGCGGAAACGTCGGGGAGTGTTGTAACAGAATTATTGTTCCACAACCAAGGTAATTAAAATAATATTTTATTCATCACCCATGGGTGGAATAATCGTTCAAAACAAGAACCAACATGTTACATTGTCTTAAAACTACTGAAATAAAGAGTACATAACGTAATTAAACTAAGTCTAGCTCTGTTTTATGTCACTAAGGCCCGAGTCCACCCTAGCGTGTCACGATCATCATCCTATGCATTAGCTCCTGAAACACATGTGAAAATAGGTACGTCAGCATAAAAATGCCTGTGAGTAACATAGGTTTTATGAAAATAGGATTCATGACTTAAGTTTAAGAAAAGTGTTTAATAAAAGTTAGTCATGAATCTTGTAAAATGTTTTGTTTTGTAAATCATTTGAAAAGCGATGAAATAAAATGATATGTATAAATAGAAGAATAACGTATGGTTAAAAGAATAACCAAGTAAAAATAAGTTGTATAAAACAAGTTGTTTTTGTAAAACGAAGTCTTGTGAAAATGTGTTATTTGTGTAAAAATGTATAAGTCCAAACTAAATGATTTAAACAACGCTATGACATGTAATACAATACAATACAAGCACTTATATATAGGAAGTACCAGCGGCGTATCCACCATGCTTGTATCATACAACACACATATTGTTACTTAAGTCATTAAACAAACCACCAATGTATAAAGTCCATGTTTAAACCAACCATCAAATGTTCTTGTCTAAACCATTGTCATATGTTTAAAACCCAAAATGTAGTCATGTAGTTAAGTGTAAACAAACGTTATGTATGGTAAGTAACAAAATGAGAATACTTAACCATAAGTAAAAAGGAACAAAACAAAGTATTTTGAATAAATCAAAAAGTTACGTTTTGCCCAGTAAAAGCTTGTTTTACTAATACAAACATTTATGTGGTAAGTTAACGCATTACATTCAAGCCTTGAGACAACAGGATAACCTTAGAGTAAAGGTTATCAAAGTAAAATGTTTTCGGATTCAGTCATTCCTTTCACCCAAACAAACCTAGGGTGTCAGGAACGGGATTTGTCAAGTCCTATGGTACCATTACTTACTACCGAGCGGCGTAGCTAATATTAATGAATGTAGTAAAGAACCGTTTATGCAAACCAAATGTCATACCAAAAGTAAACAAGTTATGTGAAAACAATGTACTAAGTATGCTAAGTAAACATACAAAGCAGAAAAGTCATGTAAACCAATGTGCTAATATGCCATGTAAACATATTTAGCAAAACAATGTAATGTAAATCAATGTGCTAGCATGCTAAGTTAACATATATAGCAAAACAATGTAATGAAATCATGTACTATAAGTGTACTAAAGAACATAGCAAGCATATGATGTGAAAACAAGAAAGCACGAAAGTAACAAGTAGGCATATGTGTTTCACCCCAAAATGTTTGGAAAACAATAAAAGAGGGGACTATGTACTCACATAGACACCTTGAAAGCATTTGAAAGATGGGGTTCTATGTACTCACTTGAGATTGCTTAGAAGTCGTAGGATAACCACCAAGCAATGCTAGAAGATCACGGAATCAAACGGCACCTATATAGATAACTACATAAATAAACGGACCTATCGGAGGATCGGGTAGTACGAGGGTTCGTAAACCAAATAAGTAGGGGAACTTATGTAACATGGTTTAACAAAGCCTACGTACTAAAACGAAACCTATCCTAAGTGCTTTTGACCCGTTACGACCCGCTTAGGTAGCTTATGCTACTTTAACGCGTCGTTCGCGTAAAACGCGTTCGGAAAGCCTAACTAGTCCTATGACAAGTAAGATATGCCTTAACATGCTTAATATTGTTGCTAAATCAGTTTAGATGTCAAAAATTATGTTACATAGGCTTAAAATGAATTTTGGCGCAAAAAGGGTGTTTTGGTAATTTACCTAAGGCATAAGAAGTAATTATCATACAACTACTTAAACGTCGTGACCATAAGGTATAACCTCGGAAGGTTATTCCCTATACAACTATGGTCACCTAAAATGTTTGGTCGGATCCTAAAGATCAACCAAATGGGTCGGGTTCATAAGCATAAGCGATTGATTAGATCGCTTACCTTTACGACCCTAAACAAGCACAAATCTAAAAGCGACGAGCTAAACATGCTAGAACATGTTTAGTAATGTTTAGAAAACAGGTTTGGTATTAAAACAAACGGTTTTAATACCCTAGAGTATTTTGGTTACAAAATACGCGAGAAAACGCATTTTGGCCGAAACTACGACTCGTCACTGAGCCTAGATAACGTGGTAATCAGTAGGTATAGTCACTAGGGACTATAACCATCATGATTACGCTCACGTTATGAAGTTCAAACGAACTTCGCGTTGACCATAAACTGGTCAATGCAGAAAGTCAAACGCAGTTTGACTTTAACGCTAAAATGAATGAAAAACGCGAAAGAATACTTACAGAAGGTCCCCGCAAGATTTGAACCCGATTCACTCTCAGGTAGGAAGTATATAAACTTCCACTTAGAGAGTTTTGAATCAGATTTCAAATGTGAGGGAAAATGAGCAAGACATGGGGGGGGGTATTTATAGGAAACATGGAACCGTTAAGATCGTTTCTTGTTCCCCAACCGTTAAATCTGAGCCGTACAACACATACCCACTGAATTACAAACCCATGGGAGCCCCTAGGATTGATAAAAACCATTTGCAAGTGGTTTTGAAGTGCTATACAGCTGCAAACAGCTGTTTGCAACATTTTTGCATATCTGGGGAGGCCATGTGGCCCGCATCAGGATCCACATAAACTCAGGCGGGCCGCCTAAGGTTGTCTGATCAGCATAACTTTTCAAAAATGACAGTTTTAGCCCCTACATGCTTTTAAGTCCATTTTCGACACGTTTAAGGCCCGTTAACCTCATTTCAAGCCTCTAAAATGAAGTTAAAGTATAGGGAACTCAAAACATGCTCAAAAATATCTCGGATGTCGGTTCGTTTGGTCGTACGATCGCGATATTCGCTTAATTACGACGGAATGCGCGTAAGCGCGAAAAACGATCCAAATTGTGCGACGAATGGATTTTTCTCATGCCAAACATTAAAACATAATATTTTAACGCTTACATAAATTTTTGGATGTCCGGATGTATTCAGAACGTAAGTTATGCGCGAAAATGCAAACTTATGCACTTTTTGACGCTTTTAGTCCCTGAATGACACAAAAGTTTATTTTAGCACACCGAACCCCTCAAAGCCTATTTCTAAGCTATGTAAAGGATATTTAGGGTGTGTTTAACTTATGGGCATGTTCCGGAATGTTCGTCACAGTTCAAATCGGCATACTTTCGCAGTTTGTCAATTTTAGTCCCTGTAAGCGAATAAACTTGATTTTTGCCATACCAAAGCCTTCAAAACTTATTTCTAAGTTATGTAAAGATTATTTAAGGTATGTTAAGCATAAATTGATGTTCCGGAGTATTTGTTGCATATAACTGATTACGTTTTCGCACCAGTTTGCGTATAATTCTCCAGAAAGCGATATAGAGTTTAAAATCGAATAAAAGCCAAAACATGAAAAACATCAAACATAAAGAAACAAACATAGGGATCAAATAACTTTATTTCATTGATAACTGAACTATTTACAATGATTACAAGCACAGGTGTCACAGTCTCCCCTACTTGTGGAAATTTCGTCCCGAAATTTGTTTAGAGGAAACTCGTGTGAATAGATGTGGATACTTCGCCTTCATTTGATCTTCACGTTCCCAAGTAAACTCAGGTCCACGTTTAGATTCCCAGCGAACTTTAACCAACGGAATGCGCTTGCGTTTAAGCCATTTGACTTCACGATCCATAATTTCCACAGGTTTCTCAACAAAATGTAGTGTTTTATCAACACGGATTTCGTCAAGCGGTATGTGGAGGTTCTCATCAGCTAAACACTTTTTGAGATTGGATACGTGGAAAGTAGGATGAACATTTCCAAGTTTAGGAGATAATGCAAGTCTGTAGGCTACCATGCCGATTCTTTCGACGATCTTGAATGGTCCAACGTATCTAGCTGCAAGTTTTCCTTTCTTTCCAAATCTGATCACACCTTTCCAAGGTGAGACCTTAAGTAATACACGATCACCGACTTGGAATTCTAAGGGCTTGCGTCGTCGGTCCGCGTAACTCTTTTGACGGCTTCGAGCTGCCTGTAAGTTATCACGAACTTTCTTAACCTTGTCAGTTGTCTTTAGAATGAGGTCAGGCCCAGTAAGCTGAGCCTCACCTATTTCATTCCAGCAGACTGGTGAACGACATTTTCGACCATAGAGAGCCTCGAAAGGAGCCATGTTGATACTGGAGTGATAACTATTGTTGTAGGAGAATTCAATCAATGGAAGATGTGAATCCCAACTACCACCAAAATCGATCACACAAGCTCTAAGCATATCCTCCAAAGTCTGGATTGTTCTTTCAGTTTGGCCATCTGTTTTTGGATGATAGGCTGTGCTCAGATTGAGTTGGGTCCCCATAGCAGATTGCATGGTTCTCCAAAATCGAGAAGTGAAGCGAGCATCCCTATCAGAAATAATGTTCAAAGGAACACCATGTCGAGATACAATTTCATCCACGTAGATTTTGGCCAGATCTTCAGCAGATAGATTCTCACGGATTGGCAGGAAATGCGCTGACTTTGTAAGACGATCAACAACTACCCAGATGGCATCATGACCTTTCTTAGTGCGCGGGAGTTTAGTAATGAGATCCATAGCAATGTTTTCCCATTTCCAAACTGGTATCTCAGGTTGCTCCAAAAGACCATAAGGATGTTGGTGTTCAGCCTTGACCTTGAGACAAGTAAGGCACTTTGAAACGTACAAGGCAATGTCTTTCTTCATACCAGGCCACCAATACTGAGTACGAAGATCCTTTTACATTTTATCTGAGCCAGGATGAATAGAATAACGAGACTTGTGGGCCTCATCCATAAGCAGAGTGCGAAGATCATCTTGGCTTGGGACCCATAAACGGTCCATGAAATAATACGATCCATCTTCCTTCAGCACAAGGTCAGGCTTAATGTGATAGGGTAATTCTTTACCCATCAAGTCTTGTGAAACACAAGCCTGTTGAGCCTGAGAAATGCGTGCTTGGATATCAGATCGAGCTTGAATAGCAGATTCAACATGAACACAATGAAGCATAGTGCGTTCCTTACGACTCAATGCGTCAGCCACAACATTCGCTTTACCAGGATGGTAGCGAATTTCGCAATCATAGTCGTTTAGGAGTTCGACCCAACGTCTTTGCCTCATGTTGAGTTCTTTCTGATTAAAGATATGCTGAAGACTTTTGTGGTCAGTGAAAACCACGCATTTTGTACCGTACAAATAGTGTCTCCAGATTTTGAGAGCGAAGATAACTGCACCTAACTCAAGATCATGAGTGGTGTAGTTTCTCTCATGTACCTTCAATTGCCTTGATGCATAGGCTATGACTTTGTTCCTTTGCATCAGAACACAGCCAAGACCCAATTTCGATGCATCACAGTAAACGACAAAGTCATCATTACCCTCGGGTAAAGTCAGAATAGGTGCATCACAAAGCTTCTGCTTCAAGGTCTGAAATGCTTCTTCTTGCTTAGAACCCCATTCAAAGGGTTTGTTCTTCTGAGTTAGAGCAGTTAGAGGAACTGCAATCTTTGAGAAGTTCTCGATGAAGCGACGGTAATAACCCGCTAGACCAAGAAAAGAACGAACCTCAGTAGGAGTAGTAGGCGTATCCCAATCCTTAATCGCACTGATCTTGGAGGGATCTACATGAATACCTTGTTCGTTGACAATATGTCCTAAAAATTGAACTTCCTTAAGCCAGAATTCACACTTGGAGAATTTGGCAAAAAGTTGCTCTTTCTTTAGGAGTTCCAGGGTAAGACGAAGATGGCGCTCGTGATCAGCTCGCGTCTTAGAGTAAATCAAGATGTCATCAATGAAAACGATGATGAACTTATCCAAATAAGGCTTGCAGACCCCATTCATTAAGTCCATGAAAACAGCAGGAGCATTGGTCAAACCGAATGGCATGACTGTGAACTCATAATGCCCATATCGAGTGCGAAATGCTGTTTTGGGAATATCTTCTTCATGCACACGAAGTTGATGATACCCAGAACGAAGATCAATCTTCGAAAAGCAAGTAGCACCCCGTAACTGGTCAAAGAGATCATCAATGCGAGGTAGGGGATATCGATTCTTGATGGTAAGCTTGTTCAGCTCACGATAATCGATACACATTCTGAAGGATCCATCCTTCTTCTTGACAAAAAGAACGGGAGCACCCCAAGGTGAAAAGCTAGGATGGATAAAACCTTTGTCAGAAAGCTCCTGAAGCTGCTTAGACAACTCTTGCATCTCAGACGGTGCAAGACGATATGGAGCTCTGGCGATAGGATTTGCACCAGGTACAAGATCAATACGGAACTCGACTTGGCGTGCTGGAGGTAGACCAGGCAACTCTTCAGGAAACAACTCTGGATAATCCCGAACAACAGAAATATCTTGCATAGACTTACCTTGGTCTTTATCTGCTGTAACATGTGCCAAGAAGGCCACATAGTTCTTTCGCAGATACTTCCGAGCTTGAAAACAAGACATAAGCTTGAGGCTACTAGCAGGTTTCTCACCACGAACCTGTAGTATCTCACCTGATGAAAGCGGCACACGAACGATCTTCTCAAAGCAAACTACCCCTGCGCGATGCTTAGCTAACCAATCCATACCCACAATAATGTCGAAGCTTCCAAGTTGCATAGGCGTGAGGTCAATTGGAAACAGATGGTCGCTAAGGTTCAACTGGCAGTTGCGAAGAACAGAATCAAGAACAATGGGTTCACCACTCGCAACTTCAACAGTCAAAGGCTTACCTAGTTTCGTTCTAGACACGCGAAGCAAGGGCTCAAAAGATAATGACACAAAACTCTTATCGGCCCCTGAATCAAAAAGAACAGATGCAGGTTGATTATTAACAAAGAACGTACCGTTCACCACCTCGTTGTCTGCTTGCGCCTCAACAGCATTCATGTTAAACGCTCGTCCACGAGCCTGAGCGTGAACCGGGTTCGCATTCACCAATCTTGGACACTGGTTACGGTAGTGGGTCAAATCCCCACAGTTGTAACAAGAACCTGGTGGGAAGTGAGGTCGTGCTGCTTGACCTTGTTGCTGAGCAACCTGTTGAGCCGGGTTCTGAGCTGCCCGATTCTGATTGGCAGGTATGCGGCATGTAGCAGCAAGATGACCAGGTCTTCCGCAGTTAGTGCATTGACGGCACTGGTGGTGTGGTTGATGATGTCCGTTACACTTATTGCACTGAGGTGCATTGCCAAAGTATGGTTTCTTGGCAAGAGGTTGCGCAGGCTGATTCGTCTGTGTAGTAACGGCAAAATTTTGGGAAGCCTTCCGCTTCCTAGAACCCTTCGAAGAACCCGCATCACTCCCCTTCTTGTTTTTACCCTTCTTGCTATCCTTCTTTTCAGACTCCTGCTTCTTACCCTTCTTGTCACCCTTTCTATGCAACTTACCCTTTCAAATCTGCGACTCAGTCAACGTTGCAGATAGTTCGATAGCCTGACGAACAGTGGTAGGTTTACTACCAGTAACGATGTCTTGCACAGAGTCAGGTAGACCATCGATGTATCTTTCGATACCCTTATCAAGTGAGGTAACCATCGTTGGGCATAACAAACTCAATTCTTCATACCTATCAGTATACGCCCGGTGCTCGCCACTAAATTGCTTTAGAACGTCAAACTCCCTTTCCAGCGCTCGAAGTTCATGACGAGGACGAAACTCGCTCATCATGAGAGTCCTCAACTCAGCCCATGACTGTGCTAAAGCGACTTCAGCACCTCGATCTCTCATAACCCCATTCCACCATGTCAACGCCCTCTTTTGAAAAACACTAGAAGCAAACTCGACTTTGCGATTATCAGGACACTGAACGTGACGGAAAGTATTCTCAATGCTCTCAAACCATTGAAGGAGCCCAGTTGCCCCCTCAGTACCACTGAACTTGAGTGGTTTAGCCAAATTGAAGCTCTTGAAGTTACAAGGAGCATTCTGATTGATGTTGGCTTGGTTAAACTAAGCAATAAGATTTAGGAACGCTGCAGCCATATGCTGTGCGATGATTTCTGCCAGTTCGGCATTGGGTAGCTGATTTTCGCGTCGAGGAGGCATGCTAAAAAGAGGAAAACATGAGAGGAAACGAGTGAGATGATTAGATGAAAAGAACGAGACGAAACAAAATCAACAAAGCAAGGATGGTGGTCATTCGTCCGTATCACAAAGCAAACAAATGACACACAGTGACTAATCAAAGTAAATGGGTCCATAAACAATGCTTAGCGAAGACATGCTCGCCTATAAGTGAACACTCACCCCAAGAGTTCCCAGGTAAGAGTGACTGGTCCGATTATGTGGATTTGTACGAACACTCTAGCCTTAGACAGAAAACCCAGGGTACAGGCATTCAGCCTTCCAGTTTGCACGTGTTCACACTATTTAGAACCCAAAACTTTGACGAGATTTTGAAAACTTGGAAGGCACAAGGCCAAAAGAATCATTAAAACAAATGATAAATTTCCAAAATCAATTTGAAAAATCAAAAGGGTTCAAAACCATATAATAAATCATTTGCAAACAGAAGATTGTTTTTCAAAAATCGTTTTAGAAAACTGGGTTCTTGTTTTGGTGATCACCTAAGGATAGGTGAAGTGCATGTTTTAAAATCTAAACACAAGACAACTTGTGTTGGGGTCCTAGAAAAGGTTATAGTCTAGGTCAAAGCATTACTAATAACCTAATTCCCTATAACCATTGGCTCTTGTGACATTTGTGCTTGTAATCATTGTAAACAGTTCGGTTATCAATGAAATAAAGTTATTTGATCCCAATGTTTGTTTATTCATGTTTGATGTTTTTCATGTTTTGGCTTTATTCGATTTCAAACTCTATATCGCTTTCTGGAGAATTTTACGCAAACTGGTACGAAAACGTAATCAGTTATATGCAACAAATACTCCGGAACATCATTTTATGCTTAACATACCTTAAATAACCTTTACATAACTTAGAAATAAGTTTCGAAGGCTTTGGTATGGCAAAATTCAGTTAATTCGCTTACAGGGACTAAAATTGACAAACTGCGAAAGTATGCCGATTTGAACTGTAACGAACATTCCGGAACATGATCATAAGTTAAACACACCTTAAATATCCTTTACATAGCTTAGAAATAGGCTTTGAGGGGTTCGGTGTGCTAAAATAAACTTTATGCTCATTCAGGGACTAAAAGTGTCAAAAAGTGCATAAGTTTGCACTTTCGCGCATATCTTACGTTCTGATTACTTCCGGACATCCAAAAATTTATGTAAGCATTAAAATATTATGTTTTAATGTTTGGCATGAGAAAAATCCATTCGTCGCGCAATTTGGATAATTTTTCGCGCTTATGCGCATTCCGTCGTAATTAAGCGAACATCGCGATCGTACGACCAAACGAACCGACATCCGAGATATTTTTGAGCATGTTTTGAGTCCCCTATACTTTAACTTCATTTTAGAGCCTTGAAATGAGGTTAACGGGGCTTAAACGTGTCAAAAATGGGCCGAAACGCATGTTTCTAAGCTGCAGGGACCAAAACTGACAAATCTGTCAAACTTTGCCCAGGCGGCCCGCGTGAACATTCATGCAATCCTTAGGCGGGCCGCGTCAGGTCCCCAGAACTGCAAAAACAGTTTTAACAGCTGCTAACAGCTGTTATGCACTCAAAAACCCATTGCAAATGGTATTTTCGAATCAGGGGACTGAAATAATGGGCTCAAATGGTTTTTAAAAACTATGGGTACACATGGATGGCCAAGATCGAAGCACGCTTTGCGAGGAACGATCTTAACGGTTCACCAAATCCTATATATACCCCTCCATGTCTTGCCCATTTCCCTCACACTTGAATTCAGAGGTTGCTCTCTAAGTTGGGGTGCTTTGACACTTCATACCTGAGAGTACTCGGAATTCAATCTTGCGGGGACCCGTTGTAAGTATTCTTTCGTTCTTTTATTGCTTTTCGAGTCCGAAAGTCAAACTTTGTTTGACTTTCTGCATTGACCAGTTTATGGTCAATGCGAAGTTCGTTTGAACTTCATAACGTGAGCGTAATCACGTTGGTTATAGTCCCTAGCGACTATACCTACTGATTACCACGTTATCTAGGCTTAGTGACGAGCCGTAGTTTCGGTCAAAATGCGTTTTCTTGCGCATTTTGTAACCAAACTACTTTAGGGTATTAAAACCGTTTGTTTTAATACCAAAACCTGTTTTCTAAACATGTTCTAGCATGTTTAGCTCGTCGCTTTTAGTTTTGTGCTTGTTTAGGGTCGTAAGGGTAAGCGATCTAATCAATCGCTTATACTTACGAACCCGACCCATTTGGTCGATCATTAGGATCCGACCAAACACATTAGGTGACCATAGTGTATAGGGAATAACCTTTCAAGGTTATACCTTATTGTCACGCCATTTGAGTAGTTGTATGACAAGTGGTTCTTATGCTTTAGGTAAATTACCAAAATGCCCTTTTTACACTAAAATTCATTTTAAACTTATGTAACATAAATTTTGACACCTAAACTGATTTAGCAACAATATTAAGTGTGTTAAGGCATATCTTGCTTGTCATAGGGCTAGTTAGGCGTTTCAAGCACGTTTTACGCAAACGACGCGTTAAAGTAGCATAAGCTACCTAAGCGGGTCGTAACGGGTCAAAAGCACTTAGGATAAGTTTCGTTTTAGTATGTAGGCTTTGTCAAACCATATTACATAAGTTCCCACACTTATTTGGTTTGCGAACCCTCATACTACCCGATCCTCCGATAGGTCCGTTAATTAATGTAGGTGCCTTTATAGGTGCTGTTTGATTCCGTGATCTTCTAGCATTGCTTGGTGGTTGTTCTACGACTTCTAAGCAATCTCAAGTGAGTACATAGTCCCCTCTTTTACTGTTTTCCAAACATTTTGGGGTGAAACACATGTGCCTACTTGTTACTTTCATTCTTTTCATGCTTTCATATCATATACTTGCTATGTTCATTAATACATTTGTTTTACATGACATTTTCACGCTATGTATGTTCATTATACTTAGTACATTTGTTTTTACATGACATTTTCACGCTATGTATGTTCATCATACTTAGTGCATTTGTTTTACATGACATTTTCATGCTTACATTTTGGGTATGACATTTGGTTTGTTTAAGTGGGACAATATACATTCATTAACATTGATCACGCCGCTCGTTAGTAGGTAATGGTACCATAGGAATTGACAACTCCCATTCCTGAAATCCTGGGTATGTTTGGATTGGAAGGAATGACCGAATTCGATTAAAACATTTAGACAGATAGACCTTTAATTTGTTTAAAGGTTTATCACCACAGTTGCAAGGCTTGAATGTATGCATTTTCACAATACCGCATAAATGTTTGTATTCATTATAGCGTGCATTTTCCACAAAACATAGCGTTGATTTAAACCATGTTTTACTTCAATACACTGTTTTGTGCATTTTTCCTATGGTTTAGTTGATACATATTTCACTAACCATGCATTGACATTTTGATTACACATTACATGATTGATATTTGACATAGACAATGTTGATATTGATATATATACATTTTGACATGGTTTTCACAATAACATTGGGCAAATGGTTTAGACATGGGCAACTTTCATTGGGTGGTTTATTTAAGTCATTCAACTTGGACTTAATCAGTTTTCTTACAAATAACACATTTTTCATAAGACATTGTTTTACAACACTGTTCGATAAATATATATACAAACTCATTTTACTTAGTTATTCATTTAACCTTACATTACTTTTTCACATATCATCTACTTTATCATCGCTTTTCAAATGATTTATAAAACAAAACATGTTACAAGGATCATGACTGACTTTGTTAAACAACCCTTTTCTAAAACCTAAGTCATGAATCCTATTTTCACAAAACCTATGTTACTCACTGGCATTTTTATGCTAACGTACTTTATTTTCACATGTGTTTCAGGAGCAAATGCGTAGGATGATCGTGACACGCTAGGGTGGACTTGGGCCTTAGTGACATAAAACAAAACTAGACGTAGTTTAATTTCGTCATGTGCTCTTTATTTCTGTAGTTTTAAGACAATGTGGCTTGTTGGTTCTTGTTTGAACAATGAATTCCACCCTCGGGTGATGAATAAGATAATACTTTAAATGCCATGGTTGTGAAACAATAATTCTGTTACAACACTCCCCGACGTTTCCGCCACGATTTGATGTTTTACGTGGTCGGGGTGTGACAGAAGAGTTGGTATCAGAGCCAATGGTTATAGGGAATTAGGTTATTAGTAATGCTTTGACCTAGACTATAACCTTTCTAGGACCCCAACACAAGTTGTCTTGTGTTTAGATTTTAAAACATGCACTTCACCTATCCTTAGGTGATCAACAAAACAAGAACCCAGATTTCTAAAACGATTTCTGAAAAACAATCCTCTATTTTTTTCAAATGATCTATTTTATTGTTTTGAACCCTTCTGACTTTTCAAATTGATTTTGGAAATTTATCATTTGCTTTAATGATTCTTTTGGCCTTGTGCCTTTCGAGTTTTCAAAATCTCGTCAAAGTTTGGGTCTAAATGATGTGAACACGTGCAAACTGGAAGGGTGAATGCCTGTACCCTGAGTTTTCTGTCTAAGGCTAGAGTGTTCGTACAAATCCACATAATCGGACCAGTCACTCTTACCTGGGAACTCTTGGGGTGAGTGTTCACTTATAGGCGAGCATGTCTTCGTTAAGCATTGTTTATGGACTCATTTACTTTGATTAGTCACTGTGCGTCATTTGTTTGCTTTGTGATACAGACAAATGACCACCATCCTTGCTTTGTTGATTTTGTTTCATCTCGTTCTTTTCATCTAATCTTCTCACTCATTCCTCTCGTGTTTTTCCTCTTTTTAGCATGCCTCCTCGACGCGAAAATCAGCTACCCAATGCCGAACTGGCGGAAATCATCGCACAGCATATGGCTGCGGCGTTCCCGAATCTTATTGCTCAGTTTAACCAAGCAAACGTCAATCAGAACGCTCCTTGTAACTTTAAGAGTTTCAATTCGGCTAAACCACTCAAGTTCAGTGGTACCGAAGGAGCAACTGGGCTTCTTCAATGGTTTGAGAGCATTGAGAATACTTTTCGTCATGTTCAGTGTCCTGATAATCGCAAGGTCGAGTTTGCTTCAAGTGTCTTTCAGAAGAGGGCGTTGACATGGTGGAACGGGGTTATGAGAGATCGAGGTGCTGAAGTCGCTTTAGCACAATCATGGGCTGAGCTAAGGACTCTCATGATGAGTGAGTTCTGTCCTCGTCATGAGCTACGAAAGTTGGAAAGGGAGTTTGACAATCTGAAACAGGTTAGTGGTGAGCACCGGGCGTACACTGATAGATATGAAGAGTTGAGTTTGCTATGCCCAACAATGGTCACCCCACTTGACAAAGCTATCGAAAGATACATCGATGGTCTACCTGATTCTGTGCAAGACATTGTTACCGGGAGTAAACCTACCACTGTCCGTCAGGCCATTGAGTTAGCTGCGACATTAACAGAATCGCAGGTCAGAAAGGGGAAATTGCATAGGAAGGGTGACAAGGGTAAGAAGCAGGATTCTGACAAAGGGGATAGCAAGAAAGGTAAGAAAGGGAAGGATTCTGGCTCATCAAGGGGCTCTAGGAAGCGAAAGGCTTCCCAAAATTTTGCAATCACTGCCCAACAGAACCAGGCAGCACCCAATCAGCCAGCGCAGCCTCCCGCGAAGAAACGGTATGAAGGGAATGCACCTTTGTGCAATAGGTGCAATAGTCATCATCAGCAACAACTCCCGTGTCGTTTCTGTACCAACTGTGGGAAGTCGGGTCATCTTGCAGAAGTTTGTCGTTTTGCTCGAAATCAGGTAGCTCAACCACCTGTTCAACAGCAAGCTGCACGACCTCACTACCCTCCCGGCTCATGCTTTAATTGCGGAGACCTGACTCATTATCGAAACCAGTGTCCAAGGCTGGTTAATGCAAATCCAGTTCAGGCTCAGGCTCGTGGACGAGCTTTCAATATGAATGCTGTTGAGGCGCAGGCAGACAACGAAGTGGTGAACGGTACGTTCTTAGTTAATAATCAACCTGCGTCTGTTCTTTTTGATTCAGGGGCCGATAAAAGTTTTGTGTCTTTATCTTTCGAACCATTGCTTCGCGTGTCTAGAACAAAACTAGGTAAACCTTTGACTGTTGAAGTTGCGAATGGTGAACCCATTGTTCTTAATTCCATTCTTCGCAACTGCCAATTAAACCTTAGCAACCACCTTTTTCCTATTGACCTCACGCCTATGCGTCTTGGAAGTTTCGACATTATTGTGGGTATGGATTGGTTAGCCAAGCATCGCGCAGAGGTGGTTTGTTTTGAGAAGATCGTTCGTGTGCCGCTCCCGTCAGGTGAGATCCTACAGGTTCGTGGTGACAAACCTGTTAGTAGCCTCAAGCTTATGTCTTGTTCTCAAGCTCGGAAGTATCTGCGAAAGAACTATGTGGCCTTCTTGGCACATGTTACGGCAGATAAAGACCAAGGTAAGTCTATTCAAGATATCCCTGTTGTTCGGGATTATCCGGAGCTGTTTCCTGAAGAATTACCTGGTCTACCCCCAGCACGCCAAGTCGAGTTCCATATCGATCTTGTACCTGGTGCAAATCCTATTGCCAAAGCTCCGTATCGCCTTGCACCATCTGAGATGCAAGAGCTATCTAAGCAGCTTCAAGAGCTTTCTGACAAAGGCTTTATCCGTCCTAGCTTTTCACCTTGGGGTGCTCCCGTTCTCTTTGTCAAGAAGAAGGATGGATCCTTCAGAATGTGTATCGATTATCGTGAGCTGAATAAGCTTACCATCAAGAATCGATATCCCCTACCTCGCATTGATGATCTCTTTGACCAGTTACAGGGTGCTACTTGCTTTTCGAAGATTGATCTTCGTTCTGGGTATCATCAACTTCGTGTGCATGAAGAGGATATTCCCAAAACAGCATTCCGCACTCGATATGGGCATTATGAGTTCACAGTCATGCCATTCGGTTTGACCAATGCTCCTGCTGTTTTCATGGACTTGATGAATAGGGTCTGCAAGCCTTATTTAGATAAGTTCATCATCGTTTTCATTGATGATATCTTGATTTATTCTAAGACGCGAGCTGATCACGAGCAACATCTTCGTCTTACTCTGGAACTCCTAAAGAAAGAACAACTTTTTGCCAAATTCTCCAAGTGCGAATTTTGGCTTAAGGAAGTTCAATTTTTGGGACATATTGTCAACGAACAAGGTATTCATGTAGATCCCTCCAAGATCAGTGCGATTAAGGATTGGGATACGCCAACTACTCCTACTGAGGTTCGTTCTTTTCTTGGTCTTGCGGGTTACTACCGCCGCTTCATTAAAAACTTCTCGAAGATTGCAGTTCCCCTAACTGCTCTAACTCAGAAGAACAAACCCTTTGAATGGGGTTCTAAGCAAGAAGAAGCGTTTCAGACCTTGAAGCAGAAGCTTTGTGATGCACCTATTCTAACTCTGCCTGAGGGCAACGATGATTTCGTTGTCTACTGTGATGCATCGAAATTGGGTCTTGGCTGTGTTCTAATGCAAAGGAACAAAGTCATAGCCTACGCATCTAGACAATTGAAAGTACATGAGAGAAACTACACCACGCATGATCTTGAGTTAGGTGCAGTTGTTTTCGCTCTCAAAATCTGGAGACATTATTTATACGGTACAAAATGCGTGGTTTTCACTGACCACAAAAGTCTCCAGCACATCTTCAATCAAAAAGAACTCAACATGAGGCAAAGACGTTGGGTCGAACTCCTAAACGACTATGATTGCGAAATTCGCTACCATCCTGGTAAAGCGAATGTCGTGGCTGACGCATTAAGTCGTAAGGAACGTACTATGCTTCATTGTATTCGTGATCAAACTGCTATCCAAGCTCGATCAGATATTCAAGCCCGCATTTCTCAGGCTCAGCATGTTTGTGTTTCACAAGACTTGATGGGTAAGGAATTACCCTATCACATTAAGCCTGATCTTGTTCTGAAGGAAGATGGGTCGTATTATTTCATGGACCGTTTGTGGGTCCCAAGCCAAGATGATCTTCGTACTTTGCTTATGGATGAGGCCCATAAATCTCGTTATTCTATCCATCCTGGCTCAGACAAAATGTATAAGGATCTTCGTACTCAGTATTGGTGGCCTGGTATGAAGAAAGACATTGCCTTATACGTTTCAAAATGCCTTACTTGTCTTAAGGTTAAGGCCGAACACCAACATCCTTATGGTCTTTTGGAGCAACCAGAGATTCCAGTTTGGAAATGGGAAAACATCGCTATGGATCTCATTACTAAACTTCCGCGCACTAAGAAAGGTCACGATGCCATCTGGGTAATTGTGGACCGTCTTACTAAATCAGCGCATTTCTTGCCAATCCGTGAGGATTTTTCTGCTGATGATTTGGCTAAAATCTACGTGGATGAAATTGTATCTCGACATGGTGTTCCTTTGAACATTATTTCGGACAGGGATGCTCGTTTCTCTTCTCGATTTTGGAGAACCATGCAATCTGCTATGGGGACCCAACTCAATCTGAGCACAGCCTATCATCCACAAACTGATGGCCAAACTGAAAGAACAATCCAGACTTTGGAGGATATGCTTAGAGCTTGTGTGATCGACTTCGGTGGTAGTTGGGATTCACATCTTCCATTGATTGAATTCTCCTACAACAACAGTTATCACTCCAGCATCAACATGGCTCCTTTCGAGGCTCTCTATGGTCGAAAATGTCATTCACCAGTCTGCTGGAATGAGATAGGTGAGGCTCAGATTACTGGACCTGACCTCATTCTGGAGACAACTGACAAGGTAAAGAAAGTTCGTGATAACTTACAGGCAGCTCGAAGCCGTCAAAAGAGTTACGCGGACCTAAAACGCAAGCCCTTGGATTTTCAAGTCGGTGATCGAGTATTACTTAAGGTCTCACCTTGGAAAGGTGTGATCAGATTTGGAAAGAAAGGAAAACTTGCACCTAGATACGTTGGACCATTCCAGATCGTTGAAAGAATCGGTAAGGTAGCCTACAGACTTCAATTGCCTCCTGAACTTGGATATGTTCATACAACCTTTCACGTATCCAACCTCAAAAGGTGTTTAGCTGATGAGAACCTCCACATACCACTTGACGAAATTCGTGTTGATAAAACACTACATTTTGTTGAGAAACCTGTGGAAATTATGGATCGTGAAGTCAAATGGCTTAAACGCAAGCGCATTCCGTTGGTTAAAGTTCGCTGGGAATCTAAACGTGGACCTGAGTTTACTTGGGAACGTGAAGATCAAATGAAGGCGAAGTATCCACATCTATTCCCACGAGTTTCCTCTAAACGAATTTCGGGACGAAATTCCCACAAGTAGGGGAGACTGTGACATTTGTGCTTGTAATCATTGTAAACAGTTCGGTTATCAATGAAATAAAGTTATTTGATCCCAATGTTTGTTTATTCATGTTTGATGTTTTTCATGTTTTGGCTTTATTCGATTTCAAACTCTATATCGCTTTCTGGAGAATTTTACGCAAACTGGTACGAAAACGTAATCAGTTATATGCAACAAATACTCCGGAAACATCATTTTATGCTTAACATACCTTAAATAACCTTTACATAACTTAGAAATAAGTTTCGAAGGCTTTGGTATGGCAAAATTCAGTTAATTCGCTTACAGGGACTAAAATTGACAAACTGCGAAAGTATGCCGATTTGAACTGTAACGAACATTCCGGAACATGATCATAAGTTAAACACACCTTAAATATCCTTTACATAGCTTAGAAATAGGCTTTGAGGGGTTCGGTGTGCTAAAATAAACTTTATGCTCATTCAGGGACTAAAAGTGTCAAAAAGTGCATAAGTTTGCACTTTCGCGCATATCTTACGTTCTGATTACTTCCGGACATCCAAAAATTTATGTAAGCATTAAAATATTATGTTTTAATGTTTGGCATGAGAAAAATCCATTCGTCGCGCAATTTGGATAATTTTTCGCGCTTATGCGCATTCCGTCGTAATTAAGCGAACATCGCGATCGTACGACCAAACGAACCGACATCCGAGATATTTTTGAGCATGTTTTGAGTCCCCTATACTTTAACTTCATTTTAGAGCCTTGAAATGAGGTTAACGGGGCTTAAACGTGTCAAAAATGGGCCGAAACGCATGTTTCTAAGCTGCAGGGACCAAAACTGACAAATCTGTCAAACTTTGCCCAGGCGGCCCGCGTGAACATTCATGCAATCCTTAGGCGGGCCGCGTCAGGTCCCCAGAACTGCAAAAACAGTTTTAACAGCTGCTAACAACTGTTATGCACTCAAAAACCCATTGCAAATGGTATTTTCGAATCAGGGGACTGAAATAATGGGCTCAAATGGTTTTTAAAAACTATGGGTACACATGGATGGCCAAGATCGAAGCACGCTTTGCGAGGAACGATCTTAACGGTTCACCAAATCCTATATATACCCCTCCATGTCTTGCCCATTTCCCTCACACTTGAATTCAGAGGTTGCTCTCTAAGTTGGGGTGCTTTGACACTTCATACCTGAGAGTACTCGGAATTCAATCTTGCGGGGACCCGTTGTAAGTATTCTTTCGTTCTTTTATTGCTTTTCGAGTCCGAAAGTCAAACTTTGTTTGACTTTCTGCATTGACCAGTTTATGGTCAATGCGAAGTTCGTTTGAACTTCATAACGTGAGCGTAATCACGTTGGTTATAGTCCCTAGCGACTATACCTACTGATTACCACGTTATCTAGGCTTAGTGACGAGCCGTAGTTTCGGTCAAAATGCGTTTTCTTGCGCATTTTGTAACCAAACTACTTTAGGGTATTAAAACCGTTTGTTTTAATACCAAAACCTGTTTTCTAAACATGTTCTAGCATGTTTAGCTCGTCGCTTTTAGTTTTGTGCTTGTTTAGGGTCGTAAGGGTAAGCGATCTAATCAATCGCTTATACTTACGAACCCGACCCATTTGGTCGATCATTAGGATCCGACCAAACACATTAGGTGACCATAGTGTATAGGGAATAACCTTTCAAGGTTATACCTTATGGTCACGCCATTTGAGTAGTTGTATGACAAGTGGTTCTTATGCTTTAGGTAAATTACCAAAATGCCCTTTTTACACTAAAATTCATTTTAAACTTATGTAACATAAATTTTGACACCTAAACTGATTTAGCAACAATATTAAGTGTGTTAAGGCATATCTTGCTTGTCATAGGGCTAGTTAGGCGTTTCAAGCGCGTTTTACGCAAACGACGCGTTAAAGTAGCATAAGCTACCTAAGCGGGTCGTAACGGGTCAAAAGCACTTAGGATAAGTTTCGTTTTAGTATGTAGGCTTTGTCAAACCATATTACATAAGTTCCCACACTTATTTGGTTTGCGAACCCTCGTACTACCCGATCCTCCGATAGGTCCGTTTATTAATGTAGGTGCCTTTATAGGTGCTGTTTGATTCCGTGATCTTCTAGCATTGCTTGGTGGTTGTTCTACGACTTCTAAGCAATCTCAAGTGAGTACATAGTCCCCTCTTTTACTGTTTTCCAAACATTTTGGGGTGAAACACATGTGCCTACTTGTTACTTTCATTCTTTTCATGCTTTCATATCATATACTTGCTATGTTCATTAATACATTTGTTTTACATGACATTTTCACGCTATGTATGTTCATTATACTTAGTACATTTGTTTTTACATGACATTTTCACGCTATGTATGTTCATCATACTTAGTGCATTTGTTTTACATGACATTTTCATGCTTACATTTTGGGTATGACATTTGGTTTGTTTAAGTGGGACAATATACATTCATTAACATTGATCACGCCGCTCGTTAGTAGGTAATGGTACCATAGGAATTGACAACTCCCATTCCTGAAATCCTGGGTATGTTTGGATTGGAAGGAATGACCGAATTCGATTAAAACATTTAGACAGATAGACCTTTAATTTGTTTAAAGGTTTATCACCACAGTTGCAAGGCTTGAATGTATGCATTTTCACAATACCGCATAAATGTTTGTATTCATTATAGCGTGCATTTTCCACAAAACATAGCGTTGATTTAAACCATGTTTTACTTCAATACACTGTTTTGTGCATTTTTCCTATGGTTTAGTTGATACATATTTCACTAACCATACATTGACATTTTGATTACACATTACATGATTGATATTTGACATAGACAATGTTGATATTGATATATATACATTTTGACATGGTTTTCACAATAACATTGGGCAAATGGTTTAGACATGGGCAACTTTCATTGGGTGGTTTATTTAAGTCATTCAACTTGGACTTAATCATTTTTCTTACAAATAACACATTTTTCATAAGACATTGTTTTACAACACTGTTCGATAAATATATATACAAACTCATTTTACTTAGTTATTCATTTAACCTTACATTACTTTTTCACATATCATCTACTTTATCATCGCTTTTCAAATGATTTATAAAACAAAACATGTTACAAGGATCATGACTGACTTTGTTAAACAACCCTTTTCTAAAACCTAAGTCATGAATCCTATTTTCACAAAACCTATGTTACTCACTGGCATTTTTATGCTAACGTACTTTATTTTCACATGTGTTTCAGGAGCAAATGCGTAGGATGATCGTGACACGCTAGGGTGGACTTGGGCCTTAGTGACATAAAACAAAACTAGACGTAGTTTAATTTCGTCATGTGCTCTTTATTTCTGTAGTTTTAAGACAATGTGGCTTGTTGGTTCTTGTTTGAACAATGAATTCCACCCTCGGGTGATGAATAAGATAATACTTTAAATGCCATGGTTATGAAACAATAATTCTGTTACAACACTCCCCGACGTTTCCGCCACGATTTGATGTTTTACGTGGTCGGGGTGTGACAGCTCTGATACCAACTCTTCTGTCACACCCCGACCACGTAAAACATCAAATCGTGGCGGAAACGTCGGGGAGTGTTGTAACAGAATTATTGTTCCACAACCAAGGTAATTAAAATAATATTTTATTCATCACCCAGGGGTGGAATACATCGTTCAAAACAAGAACCAACATGTTAGATTGTCTTAAAACTACTGAAATAAAGAGTACATAACATAATTAAACTAAGTCTAGCTCTGTTTTATGTCACTAAGGCACGAGTCCACCCTAGCGTGTCACGATCGTCATCCTATGCATTAGCTCCTGAAACACATGTGAAAATAGGTACGTTAGCATAAAAATGCCTGTGAGTAACATAGGTTTTATGAAAATAGGATTCATGACTTAAGTTTAAGAAAAGTGTTTAATAAAAGTTAGTCATGAATCTTGTAAAATGTTTTGTTTTGTAAATCATTTGAAAAGCGATGAAATCAAATGATATGTATAAATAGAAGAATAACGTATGGTTAAAAGAATAACCAAGTAAAAATAAGTTGTATAAAACAAGTTGTTTTTGTAAAACGAAGTCTTGTGAAAATGTGTTATTTGTGTAAAAATGTATAAGTCCAAACTAAATGATTTAAACAACGCTATGACATGTAATACAATACAAGCACTTATATATAGGAAGTACCAGCGGCGTATCCACCATGCTTGTATCATACAACGCACATATTGTTACTTAAGTCATTAAACAAACCACCAATGTATAAAGTCCATGTTAAACCAACCATCAAATGTTCTTGTCTAAACCATTGTCATATGTTTAAAACCCAAAATGTAGTCATGTAGTTAAGTGTAAACAAAAGTTATGTATGGTAAGTAACAAAATGAGAATACTTAACCATAAGTAAAAAGGAACAAAACAAAGTATTTTGAATAAATCAAAAAGTTATGTTTTGCCCAATAAAAGCTTGTTTTATTGATACAAACATTTATGTGGTAAGTTAACGCATTACATTCAAGCCTTGAGACAGCAGGATAACCTTAGAGTAAAGGTTATCAAAGTAAAATGTTTTCGGATTCAGTCATACCTTGTCACACCCCCAAAATCCACCCGCGGAGTATCACCGCTTGGGAGCGTGACTGACCAGGATCAAGCCACCAATCATACAGAACAATACATATAATAAAAGTAGTTGTCATTTAAACCAAACCAAATCCATATGAAAGGTGTTTCAAATCATAAGAAAGTTATCTTTGTTTAGCGGAAGCGTATAAATAAAACCCATCGTAACAAGTATCAAATATCAAAAGTGTTCAACAGGATAATCACGATCCAAGCCCACAACGACCTGCTCCTCCCTGTGCAAGCTCCATATACCTAACGACCTGCAAGGCATGTAACAGAGGATCAACAACTAGTTGAGCGAGTTCACAGAAAGTAAATGCGTAATAGTAAGTTCCTTTGTAACAGGTGGCTCTACTGGGCCGTTAGTACGTTCTATTGGTGGGGGCTTCCCATGTTGTATAACCACTAGACTATTCGTAACCATATGTGTTCTTCACAATCCGAGAACAGTAGTAAGTATAAGTTCACGTAGGTCTTACGTGAGTATCCTTCACATCCGAGGATAGTAATTAAGTATAAGTATCCTTCACAACCGAGGATAGTAATATGTATAGGTATCCTTCACAACCGAGGATAGTAATATGTATAAGTATCCTTCACAACCGAGGATAGTAGTAAGTATATGTGTACGTAGATTGCACGTATGTGTCCTGCACAACCGAGGACGATGGTATGGTAGTCTAGTAATAGTGTAAGTACAGTTTTATTCAATCTCAATCCTTCAATCCCAATTCCCGTGCCCTGGGAATCCCATGCCTTAGTAAGGGTGTGAACTCACCTTGGTTTGCTCGGTATGTTATTGCTTCTAGGGTTTATTAATCGTCTAAGTCCGTTACACACGACCTAGGATATGTTGCACATGATACAGTGTAAGTGTTCCAAACAATTAGGGTTTACAAGTCACTGAAGTCTAAACAGTTGTGATCCGTGTACGAGTGGTGTACAGAATGGTATAATAAGAATTATTCTCACGTATAGAATCATGCGGTAACATTCAATAACATGCAGTCATAAACAGAACACACGGTAAGCTCTAACACATGTATTTACAGGTAAACCGTCATCCTTCACTTATAACTCAAACACTAATTCAATCAAACCTTGAACATGTGTGTTATCAGTGTCACACCCCCAAAATCCACACGCGGAGTACCACCGCTTGGAGGCGTGACTGACCAGGATCAAGCCACCAATCATATTGAACATGTAATTAATATTAAGTAAAATAAATGTAAACCATCCATCCAATACGATAGGTGTTCAAAACATAACCATAGTTTCAAAGTGTAGCGGAAGCATAGTAAATAATCCAACACTAGTTAATAGTTTTAAATGTCATAATAGTTCAACGTAGAAACCACGATCCTTGCCCACAACGACCCGCTTCTCCAGTGCAAGCTCCAAGTACCTAACGATCTGCAAGGCATGTAACAGAATGATCAACAAACTAGTTGAGCGAGTTCACAGTAAGTAAGTGCGTAACAGTAAGTAAAGGGTGGCTCTACTGGGCCGATAGTAAGTTATACAGGTGGGGGCTTCCCATGTTATGTGACCACTAGACTATTCGTATCAACTACTCGTATCATTCCTGTTCTTCTTCCGAGAACAGTAGCGCGTATGGGGTGTACGTAGGTTTTACGCACGTATCCTTCACAACCGAGGATAGGAGACGCGGGGGTGTACATGAGTTTCACGTACGTATCCTTTGTACCGAGGATAGAAGTAAGTAATGCGTACACGTAGGTTTTACGTGCGTGCCTGACATCCGAGGCAGTAATTGGCATATGACCACGTAGGTGTTATCCTAACCTACGGAACCGTCCTGACATCCGAGGATCATGGTAGGTGATAGTCTAGGAAAAGCATATGTACGTTCTTAGTCAATGGTAACCTATATCCCATTCCCACGACCCGGGAATCCCATGCCTTAGTAGGAGTGTGAACTCACCTTGGGTTTGCTCGGTATGCTAAGTATGTGCTCAAAGTAAATCAATCACGTCCTAGGGTATGCACGTATACACAATCAGTTTATATCCAAGTTGTTCACGTATAGGTGAAATCATGAAAGTACTAGCATGCAAACATCATCACAGAAATCATGCACATTACTTAACGACAGTTAGATAATCCGGTTAACGTTTAACAGAGTTAAATCATGCTACTGTGCAAGTATACAAGTTGGCGAAACACTTATTTGGCGAAACACATTATTGACGAGACACTCCCTGTTTCGCCAACCACCCTTGGCGAAACACAACCCTGTTTCGTTGACTACTCTTGGCGAAACACAATCTTGTTTCGTCAAGCATCCCATCTCGTCAAGCATTCAAATTCGTCAAGTCTGTTTCGTGGTATCATTAGTTACGTCAAACATACAGTTACACGAGAATCATGCAGTTAGATACAGAAACCCTAATCATAGCTACTAGCCGTCATCATCATCATAAATCATACGGAGGTCATATAACACAGAAATCACCATGAATCATAATCATTACATATACATCTCATATTCTGAACACAAAGCTCGTTAACAAATCCCGAATCTATATCAACCAAAAGCATACATGTAAAGACTACTCCAATAACCGTGATCTAGAAAATAATCAGAATCTATCAATCATTGATAAGTACAACCATGGCAAGATTCATGAAACCCTAATCAATATCAATTTCGCAAAGGATTAGGAAATCGACTAGTCATACATAATCAAATCAATATCATCATACTCATAATCGTTCCAGGAATCAAACATAAATACAATCATGAATCGGGTAGTCAACGAAATCGTGAAGCCGAATTAATACACAGACGACTAACCGAGATGGATGGGTGAGATGGTTAAGCGGTAGCAAAGTCTGAGAGGGCACACACAACTGCCGTCGCAACCAGGAAGGTTCTAGGGTTTCACTTCTGCCAAAAATGGCGAGTGAAACAGAATACCAAGTCTAAAAAGTCACGTAACGCATTGGGCCATGATTGGGCCTCGATGAAACTGGGCCGGCGAAACAGGATTGGCGAAACAGGCTTTCTGTTTCGTCGGATGGTTCTTGGCGAATCACTTATGATTCGTCGAGTCCTTAACGGCTAGTGGGCTTTATCCAATTCGGGTTTACAATTACACTAACACATAATCAAGCAATCACTACACTAACACATAATCAAGCAATCACGAAACACTTTCATTTATCACAACGTACACATTACAAGTCAACCGAGTCAAACGACTAATCAGTCCAGGTCAACAGTCAAAGTCAACATGCATTTAAAGTTGAAAGGTCGAGTTGTCACATTATCCCCAACTTGAAAGAAATTTCGTCCCGAAATTTGGTAAGTACTTACTGAGGAAGCTAGGTAGGTTGCATCGATCACTGATTTTCCTGGGGTGTCACATCCTCCCCCCGTTGATCTGGAATTTCGTCCCGAAATTCCGTGGTAGTAGCTTCAGCCTCAGCAGTAGTTGTATTGGTTCCGAATAACTGGGGATACTTTTCTGTCATCTGGTCTTCGCGTTCCCAGGTGTACTCTGGGCCACGACGGGAGTTCCAACGAACTCGAACAAGAGGGATTCTCTTGTTTTTAAGGACCTTAACATCCCGGTCCGTGATTTCAACGGGTTCCTCGACGAACTGCAACCGCTCGTCAATAGTGAGTTCCTTAAAAGGAACTATGAGGGTCTCATCTGACAGGCACTTCTTCAGATTCGACACGTGAAATACATTGTGAACTGCACCGAGTTCAGCTGGTAGGTTTAGCTTGTAGGCCACTTTGCCTATTTTCTCAATGATCTCGAACGGTCCGACATATCGCGGATTTAATTTGCCCCGTTTGCCAAAACGAACCACACCCTTCCAGGGTGAGACTTTAAGTAAAACCCGGTCCCCGACCTGAAATTCCAATGGCTTTCTACGCTTGTCCGCGTAGGCTTTCTGACGGTCGCGTGCTGCCGCCATGCGCTGTCGTATCTGTGCAATCTTTTCTGTGGCGTCCACTACAATCTCTGGACCCGTAATCTGGCTATCCCCCACCTCTGCCCAACAGAGAGGTGACCGGCATTTACGTCCGTACAATGCCTCGAATGGAGCGGCTTGTATGCTGGTGTGATAACTGTTATTGTACGAAAACTCCACCAATGGGAGGTGCTTTTCCCAGCCGTTGCCGAAATCGATAACGCATGCCCTAAGCATGTCTTCAAGTGTTTGAATCGTTCGCTCAGACTGCCCATCCGTCTGAGGATGATATGTGTCACACCCCGACCACGTGTAACAACAAAACGTGGCGGAAACGTCGGGGAGTGTTGTAACAGAATCATTGTTTCATAACACATGGAAATTTAAATATTGTTTTATTGATTAAATGAACTCGTTGTTCTATTACAATCACATAAGTACAACTACGATTCTTCCAAGTTTTAAAGTTGCTAAGGCACGAGTCCATCCTAAATGTAGCATGTATCAACAATCATCTCAAGACAGCACCTGAAACATGTGTAAAAATAGGTACGTCAGCATAAAAATGCCTGTGAGATACATAGGTTTTGTGAAAACGGAGTTCATGACTTATGTTTGAGAAAATGTTTAGTCATGAACTTTGTAAATTTGCTTTGTCTTGTAAATCATTTGAAAAACGATAGGATCAGATGATATGTATAAATAAGAGAATAATGTATGGTTAACTGAATAACCATGTAAAATGAGTTTGTATAAGTTAAGTTGTTTGAAAAACAATGTTTTAATAAAACGTTTATGGTATATATAAAATATACCTTGGTTTTAAGAAAGTTGAATAAGTAATATATTAAAATATATTTCAGTTCCAATATTGTTAACTCTAGTGTACTAAATAACGCCACGGTATGTAATGCAATGAAAACACCTATATATAAGAAGTACCAGCGGCGTATCTACCATGTTTTCATCACATTACACTCGTTTCGTTATCTAAACACTAACCAAAACCAAATCGTTTGATAGATAGTATATTAAATATACTTTAGTTGTTCAAAATAATAGTTTTCAGTAGTATATTACAAGTATACCTTGGATTTATAGATAACACATTAAACTATGTTTTAGTTTTGTAAGTAACATATCAGAATATGTTTTGGTTGTGATAAATAACATATTTAAACTATGTCTTGGTTTGTAAATAACATATCAAAATATGCTTTGGATGATTACAAAATATATGTTGGTTCTGTACAACACCACACATGAGAGTATATCAAACTATACTTTTTGGGAGTATATCAAAATATACTTTAAAGGTGCGATTTAAGAATTCATTCAGACTTGGTGCATCAAACTACACCTTTGAGACTATAGGGATACCACAAAGGAAATCCCTATTTGGATGGAGAAACGAATTGGTTTCAGATATTCCATGACAACAGGAATGGGGTGTCCAATCCTATAGCGCTATATCATACTACCAATCGGTCTGGTGAACAAAATAAGTACTATTCCAACAATTACTTTTGTAATTTTTTTGAGAAATCAGTGTTTAAACCATAGATAGTCATTTAGTTTGTCAAAAGATAAATACTATCATGTATAATCAATTATACTTTGAAATCATGAAAATAACAGATAGGTACACATGCTTCACCCCAAAACAGTTCAGAAAACAGTAAAAGAGGGGAACTATGTACTCACCTGAGATTGCTTTGGATTCCTTGTATAATAACCGGATAATGCTAAAGATCACGGAATATCAACGGCACCTAATAGGTAGCTTATGTTAATATACCGGACCAAATCGGAAGGATCGGACTGTACGCGGGTTCGTAAACCAAACGAGTATGGAGACTCGTGTAATATGGCTTAGCAAAGCCTACATACTAATATGAAACCTAATCTAAGTGCTTACGGTCCATTACGACCCGTTTAGGTAGCTTATGCTACCCTAACGCGTCGTTCGCGTAGAACGCGTTCGGAACGCCTAACATTGCGACCACACGGTATAACCTCGGAAGGTTATAGTTATGGTCACCTAATGTGTTTGGTCGGGTCCTAATGACCGACCAAATGGGTCGGGTTCGAAAGTATAAGCGATGGTTTAAATCGCTTACCTTACGACCCTATATAAGCACTAAACTAAAAGTGACGAGCTAAGCATGTTAGAACATGCTTAACTAAGTTTAGAAACAGGTTTGGCATCAAAACAAACGGCTTTGATGCCCACGAGTAGTTTGGTTACAAAATACGCAAGAATGCGCATTTTGGCCGAAACTACGACTCGTCACTGAGCCTAGATAACGTGGTGATCAGTAGGTATGGTCACTATGGACCATAACCATCGTGATCACGCTCACGTTATGAAGTTCCATGAACTTCGCATCGACCATAAGCTGGTCAATACAGAAAGTCAACAAAACGTTGACTTTCGGACTCGAAAAGCGAATAAAAGAGCGAAAGAAGACTTACGGAGGGTCCCCGAGTGCAAATCAAGACCAAATAGCTCAGGTATGAAACAATGGTTTCAACTTAGAGCTCTAAGATCTGATTTTGTGAATTTTACACTAAAGGGGGGGGGGTATTTATAGGAAAAGTGGAACCGTTAGGATCGTTTTATCGAATATCGTGCCTTGATCTCGTGCGTACATGTGTCCAAGTGGATAAGTTCAGTGAACTTGACCCTTGGCTCTTCGTTGGGTGAAAAGGCATCGCCCCTTGATCGAACGAAAGGCCAGATTCTGCATTAAATGCAAAATCTTCTGTCAGACATGTTCACGCGGCCCGCCTAAGGATTTGGCAAATCCTTACGCGCCCCGCCTAAGGTTCCCAGACCAGAATTTTCAATTTTGGTCCCTGCACTTCAGAAACACGTATTTTGGCCCATTTTTGGCACGTTTAAGCCCCGTTAACCTCATTTCAAGGCTCTAAGATGAAGTTAAAGTGTAGGGGACTTGAAATATGCTCAAAAATATTCCGGATGTCGGTTCGTTTGGCCGTACGATCGCGATGTTCGCTTAATTACGACGGAATGCGCATAAGCGTGAAAGACGATCCAAATGACGCGACAAATGGATTTTTCTCATGCCAAACACTAAGGCATAATATAAGGATGCTTACATAAATTTTTGGATGTCCGGATGTATTCAGAACGTGAGTTATGCGCGAAAGTGCAAACTTATGCACTTTTTGACACTTTTAGTCCCTGAATGATCCAAAAGTTTGTTTTAGCATACCAAACCCCTCAAAGCCTATTTCTAAGCTATGTAAGGGATATATATGGTATGTTTAACTTATGGACATGTTCCGGAATGTTCGTTACAGTTCAAATTGGCATACTTTCGCAGTTTATCAAGTTTAGTCCCTGTAAGCGAATTAACTTGTTTTTGCCATACCAAAGCCTTCAAAACTTATTTCTAAGTTATGTAAAGGTTATTTAAGGTATGTTAAGTGTATGATGGTCTCCCGGAGTATTTGTCGCATTAAACTGAGTACGTTTATGCACCAGTTTGCGTATAATTCTCCAGAAAGCGTTGTAGAGTATGAAATTGAACAAGAATTGATATGTGCAAAGCATACACATATTTATACAAATCCCAAGTATGAAATACAATATTTCCTTGGTTTGGCATTTGTTTGATGGTTGGAGTGACACAGGTGTCACAGTCTCCCCTACTTTAGGAAATTTCGTCCCGAAATTTAATTCTAGAGGAAACTCGTGAGGACAGCTGTGAAGGTTTCGCCTTATAATAGATCCATTGAACCCTTAGGTAAAACCCTGGGCCATGTTAGGATTCTTAGCGAATTTGTTAACCCTCAGAGTGAATTCCTTGAAATAGTAAAACATGAAATTTTGAACTACTGATTGACGAACGTTTCTTATGAAGGCTTATCATAGGAAAACTTGGTGTGTGATTGAGATCAGAATTGGGGGATTGTGAGAATAAATGACATTGGTCGAGGTCCGAGACTTCTCCCGTATCATTATTCTTGTCACTAGGTCTTAACACATGATGAAACTTCCTGTGGTTCCTGTGCACTGAATTCCATAATTATGTAGGCCTCCATAATTACGTAATTCCTTGCACAGTCCGCACAGTCCATTTCATAATCCGTAGGAAAATTACTTGAATAAATATGAAGTGATTTGACTAGACCACCAAAGGATCCTTTTAATTCGATCAACGAACGATCTTTTAACTAGATCAACACATGATCTTCTTAACTAGACCGTCGTACGATCTCTTTAAATAGACCGCTTAAGGGATCATTTTTATATCATCACATGATATTTCTAATCAGATTTTCAAAATCAATCTGTTTAAGCAGACCTTTCAAGAGGTCCAATTATAGAATAATACTTTATAACCCGAGGGACTTAACTACACTGTTGAAATCCATTAAGGGTTTAAGATAGTATCTTTGGATATCCCATTATGAATCTCTCGTATGAAGATATGAAAGATTCTATGAGGATTTGGATGGATCACATACAACCACAAAACATGTAAGAAAATACATAAGCACAAATTTAGTTAACTTGATTCTTTATTTTTGTTATCCTTAGGTATGGATATTAAGGCACACTAGGAATCCAACCTATGGATTTCATTTGGCACTTTAACGATTTATGAAGATCTATCTATAAAGATAGAGGGATTCTCAATAAGTGTTTGACTTTGTTTCTTAAAAGAAACGAGAGTTTAAGGTTCTTGGGGAGATCACAAGTGATCATAATATGACAGAACCATACGAGTAGTTTGTCGTTGGGCTGACATCATAAAGTTGCATCAAGCATTCACACAAACGCATAAATTTTGCAGAAATAAAAACAACAAATCTTTATTTATGTGGCAACGGATTTGTCTTGAAGTGTCAAAAGATAGCAACTAAGGAAATACAAAACACTAATTGTTCACTGCTGCATCATTGTTCATGTTTGCCTCATTGATGTTGAACACTCGTCCACGCGCTGGAGGTATGTTAACAAGCCTTGGGCAATTGTTCCTGTAGTGGGTAAGGTCACCACAGTTATAACATGACCCTGGGGGGAACCGTGCTTGAACAGCAGCAGGGTTTGCAGCAGCTTGATTTGCATAACGACAAACATTGATCAAATGTCCCAACCGCCCACAGTGGGTACATTTGTGACACTGCTCTTGCTCTAGATGATGACGGTTGCATTTGTTGCACAACGGTGCAGTACCAACATAGTGTTGTCTTTTACGAGGTTGTGTTGGCTGGTTTGGTGCAACTTGTTTGTCTTGAGCAGTTACAGCGTAGCTTTGAGAGGCTTTGCGCTTTTTCTTCTTGGGCACCTCAGCACTTTCTTCCTTTGGTTCCACATGAGCAGTCTTGTCAGATGGTCTTAGGTCGCCCTTCCGAAATAGCTTGCGCTTCCTGATTTGGGATTCAGTCAGAGTGGCAGCCAATTCAATGGCTTGTCTGACAGTAGTAGGGTTGCTGCCAGTAACGATGTCCTGAACTATGTCAGGAAGCCCATCAATGTATTTCTCAATCGCCTTATCCAGAGGCGTAACCATAGTAGGGCATAACAAGCTCAATTCCTCATAGCGATCAGTATAGGCTCGATGTTCCCCACTGTCTTGCTTTAAATCATCAAATTCCCTTTCTAGAGCCCTAAGCTCATGACGAGGACAGAACTCCTTCATCATAAGAGCCCTAAGCTCGGCCCAAGTCTGTGCTAATGCAACCTCTGCACCGCGGTCTCTCATAACCCCGTTCCACCATGTAAGAGCCCTCTTCTGAAACACACTCGAAGAAAACTCGACCTTGCGATTTTCAGGACACTGAACGTGACGGAAAGTATTCTCAATGCTCTCGAACCATTGAAGAAGCCCAGTTGCTCCCTCAGAACCATTGAACTTGAGCGGTTTAGCTGAGTTAAAAATCTTGAAATTGCATGGAGCATTGTTGTTGTTGTTGATGGCTTGAGTTATTTGAGCATAAAGAATTGGGAAGGCAGCAGCCATTTGTTGCGCGATGATTTCCGCCAGTTCGGCATTCGCCATCTGATTGTCACGTCGAGGAGGCATTCTAAAAGAGGAAACATGAGAGGAAACGAGTGAGAGAATTAGACGAAAAGAATGAGATGAAACAAATCTGATGAAAGCAAGGATAGTGGCCGTCTGTCTGTTACTACAAAGCAACAAACGACCTGGTGATTAATCAAAGCAAATAGGTCAAAATAATGTATCGCGAAGACATGCTCGCCTATAAGTGGACACTCACCCCAAGAGTTCCCAGGTAAGAGTGACTGGTCCGATTATGTGGATTTGTACGAACACTCTAGCCTTAGACAGAAAACTCAGGGTACAGGCACCCACCCTTCCAGTTTGCATGTGTTCACAATATTTAGACCAACTTTGACGAGAGTTTTGAAAATTCAAAGGGGTTCAAAACCTTATAACAGAGGGTTCAAAACCTAGTAATTAATCATCCTAGAACAGATGATTAGTTTTCAAAGCGGTTTTGAAATTTATGTTCTTGTTGCGGTCGTCGCCTAAGGATAGGTGACGGTGTTGTTTTATGACTAAACGCAAGTAAACTCGCGTTAGGGTCCTAGGAAGGTTATAGACTAGGTCAAAGCATTACTAATAACCTAATTCCCTATAACCATGAGCTCTGATACCAACTTTTCTGTCACACCCCGACCACGTGTAACAACAAAACGTTGCGGAAACGTCGGGGAGTGTTGTAACAGAATCATTGTTTCATAACACATGGAAATTTAAATATTGTTTTATTGATTAAATGAACTCGTTGTTCTATTACAATCACATAAGTACAACTACGATTCTTCCAAGTTTTAAAGTTGCTAAGGCACGAGTCCATCCTAAATGTAGCATGTATCAACAATCATCTCAAGACAGCACCTGAAACATGTGTAAAAATAGGTACGTCAGCATAAAAATGCCTGTGAGATACATAGGTTTTGTGAAAACGGAGTTCATGACTTATGTTTGAGAAAATGTTTAGTCATGAACTTTGTAAATTTGCTTTGTCTTGTAAATCATTTGAAAAACGATAGGATCAGATGATATGTATAAATAAGAGAATAATGTATGGTTAACTGAATAACCATGTAAAATGAGTTTGTATAAGTTAAGTTGTTTGAAAAACAATGTTTCATAAAACGTTTATGGTATATATAAAATATACCTTGGTTTTAAGAAAGTTGAATAAGTAATATATTAAAATATATTTCAGTTCCAATATTGTTAACTCAAGTGTACTAAATAACGCCACGGTATGTAATGCAATGAAAACACCTATATATAAGAAGTACCAGCGGCGTATCTACCATGTTTTCATCACATTACACTCGTTTCGTTATCTAAACACTAACCAAAACCAAATCGTTTGATAGATAGTATATTAAATATACTTTAGTTGTTCAAAATAATAGTTTTCAGTAGTATATTACAAGTATACCTTGGATTTATAGATAACACATTAAACTATGTTTTAGTTTTGTAAGTAACATATCAGAATATGTTTTGGTTGTGATAAATAACATATTTAAACTATGTCTTGGTTTGTAAATAACATATCAAAATATGCTTTGGATGATTACAAAATATATGTTGGTTCTGTACAACACCACACATGAGAGTATATCAAACTATACTTTTTGGGAGTATATCAAAATATACTTTAAAGGTGCGATTTAAGAATTCATTCAGACCTGGTGCATCAAACTACACCTTTGAGACTATAGGGATACCACAAAGGAAATCCCTATTTGGATGGAGAAACGAATTGGTTTCAGACATTCCATGACAACAGGAATGGGGTGTCTAATCCTATAGCGCTATATCATACTACCAATCGGTCTGGTGAACAAAATAAGTACTATTCCAACAATTACTTTTGTAATTTTTTTGAGAAATCAGTGTTTAAACCATAGATAGTCATTTAGTTTGTCAAAAGATAAATACTATCATGTATAATCAATTATACTTTGAAATCATGAAAATAACAGATAGGTACACATGCTTCACCCCAAAACAGTTCAGAAAACAGTAAAAGAGGGGAACTATGTACTCACCTGAGATTGCTTTGGATTCCTTGTATAATAACCGGATAATGCTAAAGATCACGGAATATCAACGGCACCTAATAGGTAGCTTATGTTAATATACCGGACCAAATCGGAAGGATCGGACTGTACGCGGGTTCGTAAACCAAACGAGTATGGAGACTCGTGTAATATGGCTTAGCAAAGCCTACATACTAAAATGAAACCTAATCTAAGTGCTTACGGTCCATTACGACCCGTTTAGGTAGCTTATGCTACCCTAACGCGTCGTTCGCGTAGAACGCGTGCGGAACGCCTAACATTGCGACCACACGGTATAACCTCGGAAGGTTATAGTTATGGTCACCTAATGTGTTTGGTCGGGTCCTAATGACCGACCAAATGGGTCGGGTTCGAAAGTATAAGCGATGGTTTAAATCGCTTACCTTACGACCCTATATAAGCACTAAACTAAAAGTGACGAGCTAAGCATGTTAGAACATGCTTAACTAAGTTTAGAAACAGGTTTTGCATCAAAACACACGGCTTTGATGCCCACGAGTAGTTTGGTTACAAAATACGCAAGAATGCGCATTTTGGCCGAAACTACGACTCGTCAGTGAGCCTAGATAACGTGGTGATCAGTAGGTATGGTCACTATGGACCATAACCATCGTGATCACGCTCACGTTATGAAGTTCCATGAACTTCGCATCGACCATAAGCTGGTCAATACAGAAAGTCAACAAAACGTTGACTTTCGGACTCGAAAAGCGAATAAAAGAGCGAAAGAAGACTTACGGAGGATCCCCGAGTGCAAATCAAGACCAAATAGCTCAGGTATGAAACAATGGTTTCAACTTAGAGCTCTAAGATCTGATTTTGTGAATTTTACACTAAAGGGGGGGGTATTTATAGGAAAAGTGGAACCGTTAGGATCGTTTTATCGAATATCGTGCCTTGATCTCGTGCGTACATGTGTCCAAGTGGATAAGTTCGGTGAACTTGACCCTTGGCTCTTCGTTGGGTGAAAAGGCATCGCCCCTTGATCGAACGAAAGGCCAGATTCTGCATTAAATGCAAAATCTTCTGTCAGACATGTTCACGCGGCCCGCCTAAGGATTTGGCAAATCCTTACGCGCCCCGCCTAAGGTTCCCAGACCAGAATTTTCAATTTTGGTCCCTGCACTTCAGAAACACGTATTTTGGCCCATTTTTGGCACGTTTAAGCCCCGTTAACCTCATTTCAAGGCTCTAAGATGAAGTTAAAGTGTAGGGGACTTGAAATATGCTCAAAAATATTCCGGATGTCGGTTCGTTTGGCCGTACGATCGCGATGTTCGCTTAATTACGACGGAATGCGCATAAGCGTGAAAGACGATCCAAATGACGCGACAAATGGATTTTTCTCATGCCAAACACTAAGGCATAATATAAGGATGCTTACATAAATTTTTGGATGTCCGGATGTATTCAGAACGTGAGTTATGCGCGAAAGTGCAAACTTATGCACTTTTTGACACTTTTAGTCCCTGAATGATCCAAAAGTTTGTTTTAGCATACCAAACCCCTCAAAGCCTATTTCTAAGCTATGTAAGGGATATATATGGTATGTTTAACTTATGGACATGTTCCGGAATGTTCGTTACAGTTCAAATTGGCATACTTTCGCAGTTTGTCAAGTTTAGTCCCTGTAAGCGAATTAACTTGTTTTTGCCATACCAAAGCCTTCAAAACTTATTTCTAAGTTATGTAAAGGTTATTTAAGGTATGTTAAGTGTATGATGGTCTCCCGGAGTATTTGTCGCATTAAACTGAGTACGTTTATGCACCAGTTTGCGTATAATTCTCCAGAAAGCGTTGTAGAGTATGAAATTGAACAAGAATTGATATGTGCAAAGCATACACATATTTATACAAATCCCAAGTATGAAATACAATATTTCCTTGGTTTGGCATTTGTTTGATGGTTGGAGTGACACAGGTGTCACAATATGCTGTGCTCATGTCCAATCGTGAGCCGAAAGATTTATGCATCGCTTGCCATAGCTCTGACGTGAACCGTGCATCCCGATCCGAAATGATGGAGGTGGGCACTCCGTGCCTCGAAACAACTTCTTTAAGATAGACGTCTGCGAGAGTGGAGAACTTATCCGTTTCCTTTATAGCTAGGAAGTGTGCAGACTTGGTGAGTCGATCCACGATCACCCATATAGTATCATTCCCCCGCTGGGATCTAGGTAAGCCTGTAACGAAATCCATGGAAATTTCTTCCCATTTCCATTGAGGTATCTTAGGCTGCTGAAGTAGACCCGCTGGTTTCTGATATTCCACTTTGACCTTTGCACATGTCAAACACTTGCCGACGTAAGTAGCGATGTAGGCCTTCATACTAGGCCACCAGTATGTAGTTCTGATGTCGTGGTACATTTTATCCGACCCTGGATGTACCGAGTAGCGGGATTTGTGAGCTTCATCCATTACCAGCTCGCGTAAACCGCCAAAAAGTGGGACCCAAATACGCCCCGTTACATAGTAGGCGCCGTCTTCCTTTAGTTCCATTCGTTGCCTTGAGCCACGTAAGGCTTCAGCCTTGACGTTTTCGGGCTTTAGAGCCTCTATCTGAGCAGTTCGTATCTGTGCAGGAAGACTGGATTGAATAGTGAGCTGCAAGGCTCGTACGCGTCTAGGTAGAGTGTCTTTCCGACTGAGGGCGTCAGCCACAACATTGGCCTTGCCTGGATGGTACTTGATAGCGCATTCGTAATCGTTCAGTAGTTCGACCCATCTTCGTTGACGCATGTTCAAATCCTTTTGCTTAAGGATATGCTCGAGACTCCTGTGATCGGTGTAAATCGTGCACCTGGTACCGTACAGGTAGTGTCGCCATATCTTAAGCGCGAAAACAACAGCTCCCAGCTCTAAATCGTGCGTCGTGTAATTCCGTTCGTGAACCTTGAGTTGACGTGAAGCGTAAGCAATAACCTTATCCCGTTGCATCAATACGCACCCAAGTCCCTGTATCGATGCGTCACAATAAACCACGAAGTCATCTGTGCCCTCTGGCAATGAGAGAATAGGCGCGCTGCATAGCCTATCCTTTAAGTACTGAAAGGCGGTTTCCTGGGAATCTCCCCAACGGTAGGTGACACCTTTCTGTGTCAGCATAGTGAGCGGCTGAGCGATCTTGGAGAAGTCTTTAATGAATCGCCTGTAGTACCCCGCCAAACCCAAGAATTGGCGTATCTCCGTTGGTGTACGCGGTGCAGGCCAGTTCTTGATCGAATCCACCTTGGATGGATCGACATGAATCCCATCCTTGTTCACCACATGGCCTAAGAAGTGGACTTCACGAAGCCAGAAGTCGCATTTGGAAAACTTGGCGTACAATTGCTCCTTTCGAAGGAGTTCCAAAATCAATCGCAGGTGTTGCTCATGCTCCTCTTGACTCTTGGAGTAAATCAGTATGTCATCGATGAAGACAATCACAAACTTGTCTAAGTACGGCTTGCACACCCTGTTCATCAGATCCATAAATACGGCAGGCGCATTCGTTAACCCAAATGGCATGACAAGAAACTCGTAGTCACCGTAACGAGTTCTGAAAGCGGTTTTGGAGACGTCCTCATCCCGGACTCTCAGCTGATGATACCCTGACCTCAAGTCTATCTTGGAATAGTAACTCGACCCCTGCAACTGGTCGAATAAGTCGTCTATACGCGGAAGAGGATAACGGTTCTTCACCGTCACCTTGTTCAGTTCACGGTAGTCGATGCACATCCTGAAAGTGCCATCCTTCTTCTTTACGAAAAGTACTGGTGCTCCCCAAGGCGAAGAGCTTGGACGAATAAAGCCCTTTTTCAAGAGCTCTTGTAGCTGCTTCGACAGTTCTTCCAGTTCGGTTGGAGCTAAACGATACGGTGCGCGGGCTATTGGTGCTGCTCCAGGAGCTAACTCAATCTGAAACTCGACTTGACGATGAGGAGGTAAACCAGGTAAATCTTCAGGAAACACTTGAGGAAAATCACGCACAACTGGTATATCCTCCAGCTTCTTTTCCTTTGCTGATGCGTCAGTGACAAGTGCCAGAATGGCAATATGTCCCTTTCGTAAACATTTCTGCGCCTTTAAGAAAGAGATGATGCCAACCACAGCACCACTCTTGTCACCTTGAACTTCGAGAGGTTCCGGACTAGAGCGAGGAATACGAATAACCTTCTCCTTGCATAAAATCTCTGCGCGATGTTGGGATAACCAATCCATACCGATGACTGTCACACCCCGACCACGTAAAACATCAAATCGTGGCGGAAACGTCGGGGAGTGTTGTAACAGAATTATTGTTTCACAACCATGGCATTTAAAGTATTATCTTATTCATCACCCGAGGGTGGAATTCATTGTTCAAACAAGAACCAACAAGCCACATTGTCTTAAAACTACAGAAATAAAGAGCACATGACGAAATTAAACTACGTCTAGTTTTGTTTTATGTCACTAAGGCCCAAGTCCACCCTAGCGTGTCACGATCATCCTACGCATTTGCTCCTGAAACACATGTGAAAATAAAGTACGTTAGCATAAAAATGCCAGTGAGTAACATAGGTTTTGTGAAAATAGGATTCATGACTTAGGTTTTAGAAAAGGGTTGTTTAAGAAAGTCAGTCATGATCCTTGTAACATGTTTTGTTTTATAAATCATTTGAAAAGCGATGATAAAGTAGATGATATGTGAAAAAGTAATGTAAGGTTAAATGAATAACTAAGTAAAATGAGTTTGTATATATATTTATCGAACAGTGTTGTAAAACAATGTCTTATGAAAAATGTGTTATTTGTAAGAAAAATGATTAAGTCCAAGTTGAATGACTTAAATAAACCACCCAATGAAAGTTGCCCATGTCTAAACCATTTGCCCAATGTTATTGTGAAAACCATGTCAAAATGTATATATATCAATATCAACATTGTCTATGTCAAATATCAATCATGTAATGTGTAATCAAAATGTCAATGTATGGTTAGTGAAATATGTATCAACTAAACCATAGGAAAAATGCACAAAACAGTGTATTGAAGTAAAACATGGTTTAAATCAACGCTATGTTTTGTGGAAAATGCACGCTATAATGAATACAAACATTTATGCGGTATTGTGAAAATGCATACATTCAAGCCTTGCAACTGTGGTGATAAACCTTTAAACAAATTAAAGGTCTATCTGTCTAAATGTTTTAATCGAATTCGGTCATTCCTTCCAATCCAAACATACCCAGGATTTCAGGAATGGGAGTTGTCAATTCCTATGGTACCATTACCTACTAACGAGCAGCGTGATCAATGTTAATGAATGTATATTGTCCCACTTAAACAAACCAAATGTCATACCCAAAATGTAAGCATGAAAATGTCATGTAAAACAAATGCACTAAGTATGATGAACATACGTAGCGTGAAAATGTCATGTAAAAACAAATGTACTAAGTATAATGAACATACATAGCGTGAAAATGTCATGTAAAACAAATGTATTAATGAACATAGCAAGTATATGATATGAAAGCATGAAAAGAATGAAAGTAACAAGTAGGCACATGTGTTTCACCCCAAAATGTTTGGAAAACAGTAAAAGAGGGGACTATGTACTCACTTGAGATTGCTTAGAAGTCGTAGAACAACCACCAAGCAATGCTAGAAGATCACGGAATCAAACAGCACCTATAAAGGCACCTACATTAATAAACGGACCTATCGGAGGATCGGGTAGTACGAGGGTTCGCAAACCAAATAAGTGTGGGAACTTATGTAATATGGTTTGACAAAGCCTACATACTAAAACGAAACTTATCCTAAGTGCTTTTGACCCGTTACGACCCGCTTAGGTAGCTTATGCTACTTTAACGCGTCGTTTGCGTAAAACGCGCTTGAAACGCCTAACTAGCCCTATGACAAGCAAGATATGCCTTAACACACTTAATATTGTTGCTAAATCAGTTTAGGTGTCAAAATTTATGTTACATAAGTTTAAAATGAATTTTAGTGTAAAAAGGGCATTTTGGTAATTTACCTAAAGCATAAGAACCACTTGTCATACAACTACTCAAATGGCGTGACCATAAGGTATAACCTTGAAAGGTTATTCCCTATACACTATGGTCACCTAATGTGTTTGGTCGGATCCTAATGATCGACCAAATGGGTCGGGTTCGTAAGTATAAGCGATTGATTAGATCGCTTACCCTTACGACCCTAAACAAGCACAAAACTAAAAGCGACGAGCTAAACATGCTAGAACATGTTTAGAAACCAGGTTTTGGTATTAAAACAAACGGTTTTAATACCCTAAAGTAGTTTGGTTACAAAATGCGCAAGAAAACGCATTTTGACCGAAACTACGGCTCGTCACTAAGCCTAGATAACGTGGTAATCAGTAGGTATAGTCGCTAGGGACTATAACCAACGTGATTACGCTCACGTTATGAAGTTCAAACGAACTTCGCATTGACCATAAACTGGTCAATGCAGAAAGTCAAACAAAGTTTGACTTTCGGACTCGAAAAGCAATAAAAGAATGAAAGAATACTTACAACGGGTCCCCGCAAGATTGAATTCCGAGTACTCTCAGGTATGAAGTGTCAAAGCACCCCAACTTAGAGAGCAACCTCTGAATTCAAGTGTGAGGGAAATGGGCAAGACATGGAGGGGTATATATAGGATTTGGTGAACCGTTAAGATCGTTCCTCGCAAAGCGTGCTTCGATCTTGGCCATCCATGTGTACCCATAGTTTTTAAAAACCATTTGAGCCCATTATTTCAGTCCCCTGATTCGAAAATACCATTTGCAATGGGTTTTTGAGTGCATAACAGCTGTTAGCAGCTGTTAAAACTGTTTTTGCAGTTCTGGGGACCTGACGCGGCCCGCCTAAGGATTGCATGAATGTTCACGCGGGCCGCCTGGGCAAAGTTTGACAGATTTGTCAGTTTTGGTCCCTGCAGCTTAGAAACATGCGTTTCGGCCCATTTTTGACACGTTTAAGCCCCGTTAACCTCATTTCAAGGCTCTAAAATGAAGTTAAAGTATAGGGGACTCAAAACATGCTCAAAAATATCTCGGATGTCGGTTCGTTTGGTCGTACGATCGCGATGTTCGCTTAATTACGACGGAATGCGCATAAGCGCGAAAAATTATCCAAATTGCGCGACGAATGGATTTTTCTCATGCCAAACATTAAAACATAATATTTTAATGCTTACATAAATTTTTGGATGTCCGGAAGTAATCAGAACGTAAGATATGCGCGAAAGTGCAAACTTATGCACTTTTTGACACTTTTAGTCCCTGAATGAGCATAAAGTTTATTTTAGCACACCGAACCCCTCAAAGCCTATTTCTAAGCAATGTAAAGGATATTTAAGGTGTGTTTAACTTATGATCATGTTCCGGAATGTTCGTTACAGTTCAAATCGGCATACTTTCGCAGTTTGTCAATTTTAGTCCCTGTAAGCGAATTAACTGAATTTTGCCATACCAAAGCCTTCGAAACTTATTTCTAAGTTATGTAAAGGTTATTTAAGGTATGTTAAGCATAAAATGATGTTCCGGAGTATTTGTTGCATATAACTGATTACGTTTTCGTACCAGTTTGCGTAAAATTCTCCAGAAAGCGATATAGAGTTTGAAATCGAATAAAGCCAAAACATGAAAAACATCAAACATGAATAAACAAACATTGGGATCAAATAACTTTATTTCATTGATAACCGAACTGTTTACAATGATTACAAGCACAAATGTCACAGTCTCCCCTACTTGTGGGAATTTCGTCCCGAAATTCGTTTAGAGGAAACTCGTGGGAATAGATGTGGATACTTCGCCTTCATTTGATCTTCACGTTCCCAAGTAAACTCAGGTCCACGTTTAGATTCCCAGCGAACTTTAACCAACGGAATGCGCTTGCGTTTAAGCCATTTGACTTCACGATCCATAATTTCCACAGGTTTCTCAACAAAATGTAGTGTTTTATCAACACGAATTTCGTCAAGTGGTATGTGGAGGTTCTCATCAGCTAAACACCTTTTGAGGTTGGATACGTGAAAGGTTGGATGAACATTTCCAAGTTCAGGAGGCAATTGAAGTCTGTAGGCTACCTTACCGATTCTTTCAACGATCTGGAATGGTCCAACGTATCTAGGTGCAAGTTTTCCTTTCTTTCCAAATCTGATCACACCTTTCCAAGGTGAGACCTTAAGTAATACTCGATCACCGACTTGAAAATCCAAGGGCTTGCGTTTTAGGTCCGCGTAACTCTTTTGACGGCTTCGAGCTGCCTGTAAGTTATCACGAACTTTCTTTACCTTGTCAGTTGTCTCCAGAATGAGGTCAGGTCCAGTAATCTGAGCCTCACCTATCTCATTCCAGCAGACTGGTGGATGACATTTTCGACCATAGAGAGCCTCGAAAGGAGCCATGTTGATGCTGGAGTGATAACTGTTGTTGTAGGAGAATTCAATCAATGGAAGATGTGAATCCCAACTACCACCGAAGTCGATCACACAAGCTCTAAGCATATCCTCCAAAGTCTGGATTGTTCTTTCAGTTTGGCCATCAGTTTGTGGATGATAGGCTGTGCTCAGATTGAGTTGGGTCCCCATAGCAGATTGCATGGTTCTCCAAAATCGAGAAGAGAAACGAGCATCCCTGTCCGAAATAATGTTCAAAGGAACACCATGTCGAGATACAATTTCATCCACGTAGATTTTAGCCAAATCATCAGCAGAAAAATCCTCACGGATTGGCAAGAAATGCGCTGATTTAGTAAGACGGTCCACAATTACCCAGATGGCATCGTGACCTTTCTTAGTGCGCGGAAGTTTAGTAATGAGATCCATAGCGATGTTTTCCCATTTCCAAACTGGAATCTCTGGTTGCTCCAAAAGACCATAAGGATGCTGGTGTTCGGCCTTAACCTTAAGACAAGTAAGGCATTTTGAAACGTAAAAGGCAATGTCTTTCTTCATACCAGGCCACCAATACTGAGTACGAAGATCCTTATACATTTTGTCTGAGCCAGGATGGATAGAATAACGAGATTTATGGGCCTCATCCACAAGCAAAGTACGAAGATCATCTTGGCTTGGGACCCACAAACGGTCCATGAAATAATACGACCCATCTTCCTTCAGAACAAGATCAGGCTTAATGTGATAGGGTAATTCCTTACCCATCAAGTCTTGTGAAACACAAACATGCTGAGCCTGAGAAATGCGGGCTTGAATATCTGATCGAGCTTGGATAGCAGTTTGATCACGAATACAATGAAGCATAGTACGTTCCTTACGACTTAATGCGTCAGCCACGACATTCGCTTTACCAGGATGGTAGCGAATTTCGCAATCATAGTTGTTTAGGAGTTCGACCCAACGTCTTTGCCTCATGTTGAGTTCTTTTTGATTGAAGATGTGCTGGAGACTTTTGTGGTC